>NC_142650.1:88872500-89185000 GCF_055504915.1 Nelumbo nucifera | reverse complement strand
AACAGAAAGGATGAGTAGAAAACAAGTAATAAGGCAGAGGTATGATAAAATTGTTCTGCAAACATACTGAGGTAGCTTCCATTGAAGATTCTGATAAGTAGGCAGAATCTACTACTCTTTTCAGTTGTGAGCTTAACTTTCACACCCATGTCAGCACCAAATGATGATAATGCATCTGCTCATTCTCAGGTAACTTTCTTCTTGTCCACTCGAGAATACAAATCTCATTCAAGATAAGCTGACATACTTTTTTCTTTCTTCTGATTTTTATGCTTTTTTAATATTTTGGGTCGGAGTTTGCATATGAGAATTGGGATTTGGAGTGATTGCCTCCATGTCCTGGTTTTAATTTGATAAATACTTAGGTCAGAACAATAGGACGGGAATGAAACTCTGCTCACTGGCTGCTTAAACACATGAAAAACATGCAGATGAAGAGCCTCCGTTCTCTAAGTCTCATTGAGGACATTTTTTGAAATAAAACAACGAAAAAGAAGAGGAAATGAGAAGAAATTTCTAGTCATACACTTATAACAATCCATTCTTTAGATTGTTTTGTCACTTCCTGGCCACGTAGTGGGGGGGGGGGGGGGGATGGATTACTTCAATCCTCTCATTCTGAATTTAGTATTTTTTTTCCTGTTTAAATTCTTCATTAAGCAGACCCAATTATGAAATTGAATATAGTGTAATTATTATGAATTATATGTGCATATATCTCTTTACTTTTTTCATTCTTTTGTATAACCTTTTGTGGGTAGATAGTAAGAGTCTTATTCAATATTGATATACAACTAATTACTCAGTTGCTTCCTAAGGTTCCATTTGGGAAGAGTGCAAATGCCGGTTCAGTGTATGTATGCACTCTGGTTCAGTTTTATCAGGTGTTTGACAAGAATGCATTTTTGTATTAAAAATGAAGGCAAACACAGATTCCAAGACATGTTTGTGTTCAAACATGAGTGTAAAATTTGCATATGTATTTGCACTCAAAGTTGGTCAATGTAAAAAAGGTGGTCAATGTAAATATGTCTTGGTATTCATGTTTGTACCTATCACAACTAAAAATCATTCGACAAGAGTACAAAATTATCATTACAAAACTAAACCAACTTTGCATTTTTATGAAGCAGACATATTTGCATCTGTACCCAACATTTTGTATTTGTATTCTTCTCAAACGGAACCCAAACAATTACTCACTCTCTATAAGATACATCTAGATGCATGGTCTTACAGAAGAAGATATTTCTGAATTCATCTTCATCTTCTTCGTTCTGTTTTGTGATGCAGTTGTCATCTCATTTTTTTGCGGGCCTTCTTGACTCCATAATTGTAGATGTTGCATCTGAGTGCCACCGGATAGCTAGGCTAGGTCTTGATCGTAATTTAGAGGAAGAGGAGGAGGAATTGAGGCTGTCAGCACAGGCTAGGGTGAGGGTAGCTGATCCTAGTAATAGTGGTGAAGTAAACAATAAGCATGTGGTTGACATATTTGGACAAACTCATCCTGCTGTTGCCAATGAAATATTTGAATGCATGAACTGTGGGCGGTCGATCATGGCTGGAAGGTTTGCTCCACATTTGGAGAAGTGCATGGGGAAGGTTGGTTTTTAAATATCTTGTTCTTTACTGATCTTGTTGTGTTGGTGACCAAATAAAATATGATGTACTGTTCAATAATAGGTCAAACTAATGAAGTTGTTGAAAACCACTTGCATCAAATATAAAGTCCCTTCAATAAATAAACTTTTGTTTCTCCTTTTCCTTTTTGTTTCTTTACTGATAGTTAGAAAATCGGCCATTTATAAGATTGTTAGGGTCTCACAGAATGAACGAACCAAGCACAATTGATTGTAGAAGACATGATTTTTCCTTTTTCTGGAGTGTTTTGAACTCAGTTCATTATATGTTGATCATATTTTTTTTTCCAGGGTCGAAAGGCTCGCCTCAAGTCAACAAGAAGTAGCAAAACTCCACAGAACCGGTATTCACGTGGCAGCCCAGTTTCTACCTACTATACCTACTCCAATTCCGCTAGTGTAAACCGGATTGTAAATGGAACACCTGGTCCTACAGGTGAGGAGTATGCTGATGGCACCTTTGAGGAGACATGATATTCTAAGCAAATGGGCTTCTCTGGGCTTCTATGAATAAAGATCGACAGAATTACTTGGTCATGAGGGAGCACCAACTTCATGTTTTATGATGATTTATGCTATGTGCTTTTAGGAAATGGGGAGGTAACCATATTGATGTGATGTTCTTTGATCACTTCATGTCTGAGTATTGGAGATCCATAACCTATCTCCCTATTACCTTCAATCTGATTGATAGCATGACATCTCTTTTTGTCAACTTTGGCATTGAAATGTGCATGAATAATAATTCACTAATTCAAGGAATCAATTATATGCATATTATGGTTGTCAATGCAGGCTTTTCATCTCTAGAAGATAAGATTTTGTATATTTACTGTATAGGTTAGTTGATTAAGTATTTTGTAATGAGTAACAAGTTAGCACCTGATTTACACACGACATCTGAGGTGCCTTTTCTACCAGCTTAAATGGATAGCCACATGGTGATAATTTCTACTGTCCATTAGTATGCTGAGTATATATAATGGGATTCCGGACCATTGGACTCCAGAGGATCATATTTTCTGTAAACTTGTGTAAGATTTTTCATTCCTTCTCTCTTAGTAAAACCAAACCATCCTGGGCTTTTGAGATTTAATTCTCTAATTTATGTTTCTGTTTTTCTAAATCAAGTTTAGATTAAAAGACATTGGCTATTCTATTGGATTACAATATGACCCAAATCAAATCCATCAGTTTTACTCTCCTGTTTGTATATGGGGCCTTTTGTACTTATCTTTTCATACTTCTAATGAAACACGGGTTACTTTACTCTTGCACGGAGGGTCATTATCCAATGTTGGTTCAAGTTATCTGGGTTGCTAGTAGGAATGGACTGAATATAGACCTAACATTTGGCATTTTTTGCACTAGGTGGATGCTCTCACATGTGGATTTGTTTTGTAATGCTTGTCAGCTGAGATTTTACCATTGCACCAAGCAATGGCCCCTAGTTTGTTCTCTCTCTCTCTCTCTCTCTCTCTCTCTCTCTCTCTCTCGATATATATATATATATATATATATATATATATATTATATCTTAAAAAAAAGAAGATAAAGGAAAAGAAAAAGTGGAGTAGAGTTAGGTTATTGAAAGTTATGGTAGGGGGACTGGGGGAGTATCTTTCTTCTGGTCGTTCTCCTTGAATATATCTTTCTCGAAATTTATGATTTTGGCCGTAACCACAACTTAGGGTTTAGGAGAGATTTCAGAAATGTAGAAAGCGAGGAAATGATTCTGTCCATCTCTCTCTCTCTCTCTCTCTCAAGATGTAATATAATAGGGAGAATGATCCCTCTTCCTCCCTCGTAAGAAATTCTAGAAATTTGCTTTTAAAGTGGATCTTCGTTTCTATATTTTGTAATATTTTTTTTGAAGTTATATATTATTAATTAAATTTACTTGTTACCTACCCCATCAAACAAAAAGAAAAGAAAAATATGAGAAAAAGAAAATAAAAGAAAGAAGACGAACCTTTTGTGCTGTGGTGCACTGGTGGCTCCTATGTGGAGTGAAATGCTAAAATGGAAATGTGATTGATGATGCATGTCCCCTATGTATACTTGTGCCTGGCTGATGATTAATTGGTGAGCCCTTATAGCAAGTGAAACAAATGCAACAATATTGAGAAGAATCCTTATAGCAAGTGATTTAGCTAGCTACCATCAACATAATTCCCAGTGTACAAAGTACAAACATTGTAGCCTTTTAGAGAGATTCCAGTGGGCTCAACCATGAGAGAGTGGATCACTGTGAGTAGATCTTCGTTTTTTTGAAGATAAATAAATAAGAAATTTTATTGCTAAAAGGAAAAACAGTACAACATAACTAGGTGACAAGATGTCACCCCCTCCGGATTACAGCAATGAAAAGCCACAAAACAAAAAGAAACACCATTTCAGAAACAAGACAAATCTCAGCACTCCTATCAAGAATTCAGAGAAAACATGGACTCATGGTCATGTTTATGGTAAATTACATGCTACTAAAATAGTTCATATTTTTTTTTGAACTTGTAACATTATATACCTGCAAAAGATGTTGCATTTGTTACTAAGCAATGCTTGATATGAAAATTGACATTCATATTGTACATGTCTGACATGGACTCTGAAGCATGTCTGACATGGACACGTTTCCCATTTAGGAGAATCCATGCAAAACTGCTCCTCATTTCCCCAAATCATGGAGATTAGATATGGACAGGGGTGTTCCATGCAATATGCTTATATCATGTTCTTATTATCTAGTTTCTTAAGCTAAAGGCCATTTCTCAATATTCATGTCTTGCTAAATTTAATTAAATTTCTATTTATAGAGGGTTTTATAGTATAATTTGTTTAAAACATTACAAATTTGAAAAGTGTTAATGCTATAAAGTACACCTTGAAGCATCCATGCGTTATCTGCTAAGTACTGTATCCAACTCCAGTATGCTTTGCATGTGTAGTCATATGGACTGATGGACATAATAGGTCAGAAGGTTTTCAGGAACAGTGTTGATGAGTTTATTCTAATATACCTTACATGACAGTACATCTGGAGAGTAGATTCATCAAGTGTAGAACAGGACCTCAGTACCAGGAGATTATTATTTTGGTAGTAAATAAAAAAAAATTATTAAAATTAAGAAAGAGTACTTTAAGTTTTACAACAAAAGGTGATGAGAGATCACCTTTACTCCAAATGAATCTCTTGAGACATCTCTGAATTCTGATAGAATTAGTACCCAATCCAGTAGCTTTGAGCCAATCCTGGAACAGATCTTCATCCCATTTCAAACTTTTTTTCCATACTTCCCAACAAACAGCAAAAGGAATGCATCTCCAGAAGATTTTAGTGTCTTTACTTCCTTGTAATGTAGGCCAGCAAGCAAAAAATTATCTTCACGACCCTGGAGTCCAGATGGCTTCAATGAAGAGTTGAAAGAAAAAACCCCATATAAAGTATGAAAGTTTACATCCATAACATAGGTGAAATACATTCTCTTCCATTAACTTGCAAAAAGCACATCTGCCAGCTAGTTGGAAACCTTTTCTCTTGATGTGATTTTGCATAAGAGTTCTATCCAAAATATCATCCAATAAAAGACCTTCATTCTTGGAGGAACCAGGTTTCCCCAAGCACCTTAAATCTCCGTCCTTTTAGCCTGATTTCTTGACATTGCCTTGTAGAATGATTTCACTGTGGATCTGCCGTTCCTGCACACTTTCCACCATCTCTCATCAGGTTTGTCAATATTAATTTCTAATTCTTGTAACTTGGACAGCAGTTGAATGCATTCTTCCACCTCTCCAGTAGCGGTCTTCTAAATTTTGGAGCCCAAACTACTAAACCCTGTCTTAATTCATAACATTGTTTTTTTTTTTTGAAAAGGTAAGGTAATATATTAAACTGCAAAAACCTAAAACTGAAACTGCAGGCATTTACATAGAAAGAAACTATCCAAAAAAGAGAGTTCTTTGTCAAAAAAAGGACTTGTATGTCTAGATTTGAAAAGCGAGCAATTAACCAGCCATGAACACAGCATGCCCATGTTGACGCCCTTCAAATACTCTGGTTCCTTTTTGCGCCAAACTTCTCAGAACACAGCAGCAGGAAAGGTGTTCCAAACCACTCTTCCATCCTTATATCCTTTAACCACCAAGCGAACAGAAAATGATATTGTGATATTTTCACTCAGTTTGTAAAGTCTAGGACACATCTCACAAAGTTTTTCCACTCCTAACCAATCATCCTCTCAAAATCAAATGGTATTTCCCATTCCTACTTGCCAACATGTGGATTAACCATTAAAGAGTGAAACTTCATAATACCCTTCCAAACCCCAACTCCATAAGAACTCCACCCAAAATTGATCACCCCAAGCTTATGCTCCACTGTCCTCTGAAGAGATTCTCTCTCAATGCCAAATCTCCATCCCCACATTCCCAGTAGGGCAGGCAATTTTGATCCCAACCAATTAAACCCACCCATTTGAATAGAAGGTCAATATGGGTTGAGTGATCCATTAGGGTCAAGGGAAAAGGGTCAGGATGGGTTGGGTCAAGGATACCCATTGGCTTGTGAGGACATTGGTTGAGTTAGGGTTCGAACTGTTTGAAGTTCTCGTCTCCTCTAGTTGCCTATACTCAGTTTCAAATTTTCTTTTCTTCATATCCATCATCAAGCAACCTCGAATGCCAAAATCACATCCGCCACTGAATCAGGCTTCAGGTATTTCTTGCCATTGTTTATCACTTTCTCACCACTGATCTTCAAAGTTCACGCCTGCTGTTTCTTGTCATTGTTGTTTCTTGTCGCATCTGTCAATCTTCATATCCACATCTTCATCGTTTCTGAGAAAGTTGGGTTTTCAACTAGTTTTCGAGTTTCAACTCTCAAAAATGAGTTGGGTTTCAATGAGATGAAGATTTTTCCCCAAATGTCTACATGCTTTCCAACTCTTTTAATTTAATGTGATTTCAAATGCAACAAGCATTTGTTTTCATTGAGTTAGGGTTCCTGGAAAAGCCCTGTTTTGGACTAGAACAGGGTATCAACATTTGTTTCTGGACATGGCAATAAACACTAATTTGTTGAATTCCCTTGTTTATCTCCAAAAGTGCATGGAGAAAAAGCCAAGCAACTCTGTGGAATTGTAGAAGAGAAGAGTACAGTAAGCCCAGAGTGTGTAGATGGAAATGGTTGTTTTCTTTAAGCTCTAACAGTAGATAAAGCGGAGGTCGAGCTTCATTTGTTAACGTTGTTATTTTCGTTGTAATTTTAGTAGTTTTTATTATTCAATACTGTAATTAACCAATTAATCGCTGCAACTTCAGAGAATTTGTAATACAAGTTGTTGATTGCTGTTTATTTACTATGTTCTTGTTGCTTCCTTGAATTTTTAATCTGAATTGAAGGAGGGTGAGCTGGATCTGATGCTTAGTTTTAGATTTCTAATTAGTGTGAGGCTTATGTTTTAGCCATCATAGTTTGTTTTTAGATTTTAAGATCATGGTGGAACCCTCATCTTTTTTTCCCTTTTGGTCATCGGTTGTCCATTCTCCCATATAAACTTTCTTATCATAGGAAGTAGAAACATAGGATGCAAATGGATGGGATATTGGGAGTTAATCCAATTCAAATTTAAATCTGAGTTTATGTTAGATTCTGAGATCTGTTTTTACAAATTATCTGCATTTTTTTCTACATGTTTTTGCAATTTTCTGTATTCTCAGGTATATGGGTTGATCTGACCCGTATCTTCCATGTGGAAATTATAAGAATAGGAAAAACAATATTCTCTTAAAATGGAGGTCTTTCAGGTATATAGGTTGGGCCGACCCATAAATACCATGTGGCAATCATAAGGACAACTTTCCCTTAAAATGCATTTTGGGTATATGGGCTGACCCGACCCGTATCTTCCACATGGCAGCCACAAGAATGCCAAGAACTCATTTTTCTCATTTAAAGTGAATTTCCGGTATACGGGTTGACCTGACTTGGTTGTGGCATTTGGCATAGGGGAAATTAAAAAAAAACATTTAATTTAGGTGAGCAGGTCAATATGGGTCATGGGTGGGTGAGTTATGACCCACCAACAAGCAATGCATATGGATCATTAGTGGGTTAGTGGGTCATAATGGGTGGGTTGGTATTCAACCTACACCCAACCATTTTCCACCCCTACTTCCCAGCAATGCCTTGGTCATCAATCTCACCTTTCTATCACCCAGCCTCCCATTCTTCTTATCCCTACACACCCAATCCCATTTGACCAAATGAAACTTTCTTACTTCTGAATTAGAATTCCATAAGAACTTCTTTTGAATCCTTTCTATCTCATCCATCAATATAGCTGGAATTTTGAGAACGAATAGATAATAAACAGGCAGATTGGACAGGACACACTTTATGAGAATTCTCTCTCAAGGATAAATACCTCCCCTTTCACCCTGCTAACTTCTGGTCTATTCTATTCAGCACTGGCTGCTAATTTGAAAGAGTTGAAGCTTTTGCGCCAATGGGGATTCCCAAATAAGCAAATGGGAATTCCCCTACCAAACAACCCAATTCCTTTACACAAGCAAAGAATTTGGCATATTCCCTACCCCTATCATTAGCTTTTCTTCAAATTTATTTTCAGCCCAGCCATCATCTCAAAACTTTTTAGAATTGCTCTTAAGTTCAACAGCTGTTCCGCTGAGGCATCTACAAAGACTAAGGTCTCATCAGCATAATAAAGATGTGTGACAACACCTCAACTACTAACACAAATAACATCAGCAACAGAGGGTCTTGTCTTAATCCCCTGGAAGCTGTAATGAATTCCATAAAGACCCTGTTTACCAACACCAAAAATGAGAGTGAAGATACAAATGCAAAAATCCAGCTCCTCCTCCACTTCTCCCCAAAACCCATCCTTGTAGGCATTTCCTCCATAAAACCCTGCTCTACATGATTGTACGCCTTCTCCATATCAAGTTTACACACCACTCCTTCCACCTTGCTTCTAATATTCTAGTGTCAACACATTCACTTGCAACCAACACCCCATTGAGGGCATTTTGCATTTTTTGTAGTGTTACATGGACTCCCCTATGTGGATGAAGTGATGTTTTGGATTCTGCCAAGCTATTCTTTAAGTGACTCTCCTACTTATATTTTTTCTGCCTGCTTATGTAACATAATATTAATAGTTAATATAACTATTGATTGTTCTACCAAAAAAAGAAATATAACTATTGAATGCTAGGTTTTTTTTTCTACAGAGTATTACTAAGTAATATACACAAAAGTTTATACCTTTTTCTCTAGGTTTATGATGTTAATTCTAAATATATGGGATCAATTAAAAGTTTAAAATATATAGGTTATTTTAATAGTATCGAGTTTCTTTGAACATGTCACTGAGTTGAAGTTCTTTTGTCTTGCTGAGTCAAACTGCTGGATATGCATTGGATTCTGATTCCTGTGTCTGTTTCCATGCAACAATGGTTCTAAGAGAACTCAGAGAAATTGAAGTGATAAAAGATTTAAGAACTTCTAATTTAACAAAAGATGTAGTGCTCACTAAATTACTTACTAAAGGGAATGACAAAGAAAGGTTTGGTTTGCAGATCATAAATAGTTGGAATAAGTCTATTGAGTTGAGGGTATTTTCCAATGCTACTTTTGAAGTTATTTTATGAAAGAAATAGGAAGAAGATTATTCATCAAAAAAATAGGAAGAAGATTTAAGAGAAATGTCAGAAAATCAAACGGAGTATGTAAGAGGAAGGCAGATTTTGATGGAGTACTTATCTATAGTCAGTGTACCTGTTTATGAATTAGAGGCAGAGAATTGGGAGTGGTGTGCAGAATTGCTATGATAAAGCTTATAACCATTTAAAGATGAGTTTTCTGGAGTATACATTAAAGAGAATGGGTTTTGGGTTAAGGTGAAGAGTATACAAGAGTTGTTTCATCAATTCTTCACTTTTCATAATGGTTGACTGGGTTCCTGCTTCCATTGAAGTTGCAGGGTTTCCAGTAGAGATATGTACCACTATCATTTCTATTTATTCTTACCATAAAGGCACTCTATGAGCTCACTTTATTGAGGAGTGCTTTGTCTGACTTGCTTTTGCATTTATTATTTCCCCCCTTGTTTTTGCATTTATAATGAAATTTTTATGGCATGGGAAAGTTTACTATTCTAAAGAGATGTGCAAGTGTTTAAAAGATGATTTTCTTTGGTGTTGGAAAGCATATGGTTGATGGTGGTGGCTGTTAAGATTGTCTGAAGGAAGGAGAATTGGTTGGTAATGCGGTTTTCTTATGGCTTTTTGGTTTTGTCTATGAAAAAGAATAGATTTATACAAAGGATTAGATATGAGATAAGAAGATGAAGGATGAGATTTTGGAAGGTCATTTGGTTTGATGAGTTCTCTCTTAAGTGAGTTCCGTTTAAGTTCTGATGAGAAAGCACATGGATTTGGTTGTTTGGAAATGAATGGGAGATGGAATCTGAGTTTTGGAGGAACCAAAATGATAGAGAAGTTGAAAGAATAGTGATGTTTGCTCATTTAGAAATTTAGATATGATTACATTTAGGCATTGAGGATCGAAGTTTGGGGACATGGTTCATGGAATTAATTTATCATTGGAGTTTTCTTCTTATCTATGGGACCAAGATATGGACAGCTTTTGGATGGATACATTTGGAGAAGATTTATTTGTTGCAAAGTTTTCCTTGTTTAATCTGCTACGTTGGATAAGCTTTTTTTCTTGTTTGATATTTAGGTAGAACTGTAGAAGGAAGAGGATGTGGAATGTTTGGATAAAGTTTTGATTTTTTTCTTGATCTTAACTGGGTTATGGATAAAAGTATGATGGCATGATGTTGTGGGTAAGAAGAAATGCCTAGTCGATACACATACCATTATGCTAATGGTAAAATCATGGTTTGACAAATGTGAGAATGCAACTCCAGATCTGAAAGCAGCTACTTTGTGAAAAAGATGCCAAAGGTTAGGTCTGTATCCATTCCACTCCTCTCAAGCCTTTGTTCAAGTTTATCTTTTGTGGGCCTTCTTCAGCATCCAAGAGCCTTTGTTCAAGTTGGACGGTGACCTCTGTTCAAGTTTATCTTTTGTAAGCTACTATTTAGTTATCCACTATTAACCTTGCTGTAGGAAATTATTATGCATGCATTCCAACCATGGTTTAAAATGTCTCCAAGTTTCCTAATATTTTCACAACAAATTTTCATTTCCATGGGTAGCGACACAAAATTTTACTGAAATAGACATATTCCCCAGTGAACACTACCACCACTATGTGGAGTACAAGAGGTAATTTCCAGGACATATTTCCATTTCCATGGGCAACGACACGAAATTTTATTGGAATTGAAATATTCCCCAATCAACACTACGTGCACTATGTGGAGTACAAGAGGTTGTACTATAACAAAAGCTGGTGACAATATTGCAGATATGAAGAGTAAAAATGTTATTGCCTGCCTAACTTGATTACCGCTTTGAGCCAGTTTGATATTCATTTCAAACATGAAATTAAATATTAATTTTTGTTTATGTAATAGATTGTTTGGTTGATCCATTAGAACCATTTGCATTTTTTTATGGATTTAAATTTTGGTTTTAACTCATTCTATCATGTAGTTTTGGATCTTAAGGTTTACAAGACAACTTCACAACATATGCTTTTGTCTATAACCTTAGTTTCTTGGTTTTGTTTAATGATTTGTAACAAGATAATGTTTTATAAGGCATGCTTATGCTTCTTTTATCATTTCACAAAATATCATTCTATATTTTTGCATATTTGACAATGTTTCCACCATGTCTATAATTTTTACAATATTTTCATACGATATATCTGACATTTCCCGCATGTTTACTGTATTTGGATGATTGACATTTCCACCAACATCGACTTTTAAACCTTGATTCAAACCTTGTGAATTCGTCCCAAGAAGCATGGAAATCTAATATCCAGTAATGAAGTTCACTCCATAGGTCTTTTAAGAGAATGAAATGTTAGACAAGAGTTGAGATATATAGAATTGTATTTTTGGTGTCAAATGCAAATTAAATTGCTAGTTGGTACCTAGTATAAGAGGAAAATTTGACACCTATTTACAATGCATCTCCCTCCCCTCTTCTCTGTTACTTCCTAGGCACTTTCCCTCTTTTATCAGAGTTTTTAACTAAGGGTCTTTCTCTCATTCTCTCCTGTTTGAAAAATGCCTCTGTGCAAAAATAAAAACGCTAGGACTCTCTTCATTTCCTTGGCATTTATTATTTTGTTTTTCTTTCTCTTATGTGTCCTTGGTAAGTTCAATACTTCAATCCATGAGCCTAATGGTGGTGCAACTCTTCCTCAGTATGCTTTGGTGTCACACTCAACGCTCCTAAACCCCACTTTGATTACCACCTTGTTCCTCTTCCTAACCATAGAAACTGCCTCATGCAATCGAAAAGATGATGACATGGTGATATGGGCTCGTATAGGCATCCTTGGAAACAACATGAGCCATGACATTATTTGATAATGGGTGGTCCACATGCCTACCAATAAGCTTTTGTAAGCTAGAGACTAGGTTCATTTGGATCATCAAATGGTTTGTAGTGCAGTTGCCTTGAGTGACTATGTTAAGCTTTATGAGGATAGCAATCACAGGCTTCAACACTTGTTCTCGTGCCATAGACATGATGATGCATGTACATGGCTTAGTGGGGTTCTCATCAACCACACGAGTTGCTTGGAGGGGCTTTGTGAGAGGAGATATTTTGTTCTTCAATCTCTACAAAATCTCTTTGTTTTACTTGGTAAAGGTTTGGCTTTGTATGGACAGCCATCCAACAAGGAGAATAGAAAACCATCAAGTTTGCAACTGGAAGTAAGTCAAGTGCTTCTAGTGTCATGGGATGCATCAACTTCAAGGATTGGGTTTGTAGTGTCAAAGGATGGATCTAGTGGTTACAGAATCATCAATGCAACAATGATAAGCTTGCAAAAGGGGTAGTAATCAGGGAAAAAGAGTGGCTACCTATTTGAAAATTGGGATTTACAATGAGAACGTGGAAATAAATAGGAGTATGGAGAATATAATGTCCATTAATGATAGAATCATCAAAATAGTTATCACTGTCAACCAGAATGTGCATGATGGTTTTTCTACAATTGGTTCTGCGAAATACGATGTAGTTGAGGTTGGTTTCATGTAAATTTAAGACATTCGAGAACACAATAGGACCTGGAAAGCATGAAACAGTTGCAATGTGGGTTGGCGAGATCTCAACATCTTCTACAGATGTTTTAGAGATTATCAGGACAATATAATCTCTTGGTTGATTCTCAAACATAGTTCTATCATTGTTTATAGAGCACAAGACTTCACTTTTGGCAATAGTGATGTGGTGTTGAAGAATTGTGACATTTGTAGGAAAGTCTCTGGTGCAGTAAGCTAACATTACTTGTTATCTAAGAAAGGGAAGACCAAAATGAGAACACTAGGATCTTAATTCATGGTTTGCGTGCAGTAGCTTCCCCAGATTTCCTTTCTGTAAAGGAAGTGCTATTTAGGGCGGTCATTGAAGAAATACTCTAGGATTGTGCTCCTGAAGTTACTTTATTGGACTAATTGATCCAAAGGGGTGGACTGAGTTCCCTTGTTACTCTTTATTATGTATGTATATAGTACATAAACGATAAAACTGGAGCTACTACAGGCAATTTGGTTAAGTGGCCTGAGTTTCATGTGTTGAATAATCTCTGTCAGGCAAGTCCTTTCACAGTTGGGAGTTTCATAAATGATAAATCATGGATACCAGTGGTTGGCGCCTCCTGAATCAATGACCCATGAGCTAGGAGGGCAAGATTGAATAGCATTAAGGGCAATAGCAATACTTGTCTTGTTAAAGGATAAGGAAACAATAGAGGATTATTTCAATCAAGCCATAGCCCGATTGAGGGTGTCTACTCTTCAGCTGTGAACTTAGAGTGGCTAAAGCAAGAGCTAAATGTGCAATCTATGTGGAAACTCCACGTTCATCTCTTTTATCTTATCTCCTCATTTTGAATCAGGTGGAACACATGGTGCAAATTAGATAGTTCATCCCTTCCCAAAATTTGAAATCGAATGCCATATATCAAGAATCTAATCAGGCAAGAAAAACTTGAGTACCACCCTTCAATTTGTTTTTGATACATCTCTTTGTCTTTAGAGTTCTTTCAATCAATGATTAGATAATCATCAAGTTCCTCCCAAAGTCCTTCAAGAGTAGCAAATCAAGTTGGAATTGACATATTTTCTTGATTCAAGGCTGCAATATTTTGTGTCAATTCATAGATCCTTGCATTGTTTTACGTTTGTCTATAAGATGATTTTTTCCCAAATATTGTGAGCTCTAGGGCAGGGTTGGACTATTCTAGCAATCTGTTAGGTGTCATGGAAGATAGCTTCCATGACATAACATATTCCCTACACCAAGATTTATTTTTGTTCAGAGATCAAAACCAGCAACAAGATTGATGAAATCTTTGAGGGGTACACCATTTGGTTTGAAAACAAATCAAAACCGGCAATAAGAATGATGAATTTTTAATTCCGTGACCCATAATGCATTTTTTGTTGGAACTGGATTGGCTGGAGACAACATTTTATATAGGGGTGGCAATTTTTCAACCCAAGCATTAATTGGTGGGTTGGGTTGTATCCATTTAGTCCCGGGTCTAGTGGGTTGGGCAACCCAACAAGGGAGATGGAATCGTTCTGGCCACCGGTTTCTGGGCCAATGGTCTGATCATCCGGTTCCCGGTTTTTGGGTTGACAATCAGACCGTCCAGTTTGAATGGACGACCCATTCTAACAAACAAATTAAAAAAAAATAAAAATGAAAAAACGGTCAAAACCCGTTGAACGGGTTGATAGGTTAACGGTTTGGCTGCCAAGTCCACGGGTTGTTGACTTTTTTAACAGTTTTTGGCCAAAAACCTGGTTTGGGGTAAAACGGAACCACTTGCCTGGACAGTTCCCGAGTAGGGGTGATCATGGGCCAGGTTGCACCGGGCTCGGGCCGGGCTTTGCACTTATGCTAAGGGTTCTTAGGCCAGGGCCTGGCCCAGCCCGGGGTTTCGGGCCAACGTCACTCGTATATAAAACATTATATATCTATAATATTTTATATTAAATGACATAACATGCATATAAACTTATTTTATACATTATATAATATAAAATATTACATATAATATAAATTATACATGTCATGTTGTAATATTTATATATAAAATATGTAATATAATGTAAAATATGTATACATATGTATATATTATACACAAAATGTAAGTTTAAATAAATGCGGGCTGAGCCCGGCCTTAAAATTTGTGGGCCTGATGTCGGCTCAAGCCTAAACACAAAACCTAGGTCCAAGCTCAGAATTTTTGGGTCGGGCTGAAATGATCACCCCTATTCTTGGGTTGAACGATCCAACCATTTGGGTCAACGGCGGTTTGAAAACCTTGGGAGAAAAGAAATCATCAATGTTTTCGAATTGTGGTTGACCCGGATGGTCGAACCATTCAGCCTGGGAACTGTCTAGGCAAGTGGTTCCATTTTACCACAAACCCGATTTTTGGCCAAAAACCATTGAAAAAGTCAATAACTTGTTGACCTAGGTGGTCGAACTGTTGACTTGTTCAATGGTTTTTGACCATTTTTTATTTTTAATTATTTTTTTTATTTTTTTAATTTATTTGTCAAAACGGGTCGTCCATTAAAACTGGATGGTCGGATTATCGACCCAGAAACCAGTGGCCAGAATGGTTTCGTTTCGGGTCATTTTTTTTCCTATAATTTGTAATTGTAAATGGTGATCAAATCGATTAAGGAAAACATCAATGGCTCTCTCGAAGCAGCAACAAAGCCCTATTTTTTTTTTCTGATCCATCTGTTTCATCATTCACTTCTTAGTAGATGCTCAACAAACTGAAAAAATCAGAGGGCACGGAGATGAAATCAAGGGTTTGGGCTGGGTGCTGTAATTGTTTGCATTGGAAATGATGAGGTACATGACCTCCCACTCCAACGTCATTGCCAACTGCGATGAAATACTCAATGTGAGCCCCTTCACCTATATAATCATGTTTTTGTTTTTTGTGGTTTTTTTATTATTTTTCTGTAATTTTTGTTATATTATTTTATAATTTTGTTATTTTTATGTAATTTCTACTTTCTTTTTTTATAATTTCTAATAGTGTTGTAATTTTCATAGTAATACTGTTTTTTTACATGTATAGAAAGGACAAAATGAAAGTTGCATTTTTTGTTTTTTCAACCTTTTATGTAATTTCTATTAATTTTATGCATTTTTGTGTTTTTGTTTAATTTCTATTTTATTTCCTGTAATTTCTATTATTTTTGTGTAATTTTCATTATTTTATCTAAATGGGTTGGGTTGGGTTCAGGTGGGTTTGGGTTGAACCCAACCCATTTAATTCTATCTATATGGGGTCATTAATGGGTTGGCGGGTTTGATGGGTTGAGTTGAAATTCAACCCAAACCGAACCCAACCCAATTCACCCAATTGCCATCTCTAATTTTGTACATCAAGTTGGAAATCAATTACGAGTGAACATGTCAGAATTATGTACGGGCCCCATGTGTACAGAACAGAACACGTGTTCATTCGTGATTGGTTCCCAGCCTAGTGTGCAAGATTTTTGTGGTGTTCATAAAAAACCGAAATCAAACAAAAAAAAATATAGTTAATTGAACTGATTGACTCGCTTTCGATTCAGTATTTCTAAAAAACCGAAGGACCAGTTCGGTTTCTGATTAACCTAGAAAAAAACAGTAGTTATCTATATATTATATATAAATATATATTCATTATATATATAAATATATGCATATATTATATTTATAATATATAATATATAATGTATTTATTTATAATATATATTATAAATATAAAAAACTAAAAAATTGAAAAACCAAAACCGAGCAATTGGTTAGCCAGTGGTACCGGTTTGGTTTTGATTCAAAGTAATGCAAAAACCGGTAGGACAGGTTTGGTTTTAAAAATTGCCCATGGTTGGATTAATCGAATTATGAGCACCTCTAGTTTTAAGCAACGTTTAAAATATTGTAATGTATCAAGTTGTATCAATCAATACGTGCCATTTCAATAAGAACCCGATACATAGAATGCATATAAATCATTTATTTCATTTCTTTTCGTATGTATCGGCTGATATAGGCCCGTATCGGGCTATTTCGGATATCTATCGGTCGATATGAGCTCGAAACAGGCCGATACAAACCAAATCATCCAATTCTCTCATTAATTCGATTAATTAATGTTCCTCTCTCTCATTAATTTAGTTTTGTTAGTACAGTAACTACAAATGTTAACAATAGCAAGACTTGATCCTTGGTCATTAGATTTTAACGCCCATTACTTCGTCACTTAGCCACTCTAATTTGTTTGTTATAATTATATACATTTTTAGTTTTAAGTAAATTTTATCTTTTCTTAGTGGTGCTTATTAATAAATGCTGAAATTAATTATTAAAATTTATATACTAATAAATATTAAGATAAATTATATTGGTTATTTGAAAATTGATGTATATACATTCACATTTTAGTTTTTTTTTTCACATTTTAGTTATTCAATCATTTTTCATTGGTTACTAATTATATCTTGATATGTCACATTTTATATAAACATTAAATTATGGTTTTTTTGCCTTTAAACGAATTATTTACAATCATATAAAACTTGTAAGTATTGTTATTAATATATTTTTTTATGATTTATTTGAATTTTCTATCATATTTTATGTGTATCTTGATTTTTCGTCCGTATCCATGTGTATTTAAAACGTATCCTGATACGTTTCTTAAAATTGTCTTTCTGATACACCTTGCGTTTTCGAAACTTTGAACCTTGGTTTTGAAAACAGAAAAAGATATTTAAACGCATCCCGATACGTTTCTTAAAATTGTCTTTCCGATATATCTTGCATTTCCGATACTTTGAACCTTGGTTTTGAGAACAGAAAAAGAGATGGCCAAGGAAGAGGTGAATCAAAGTGAAGAGCATTGAACAGAGAAAGTGAGTCCACACAATGTCCCAGGTAGATGGCCATAATTTCTGCCTCTTCTGATCGACCATTGCTTGAAAAATGGCTACCCAAGAATTGGATAAACAGAAGACACCAAAAGAACTATTGTCTGAAATCACACCTCCATTTGTAAAAGGAATTAGATTAATTAATGTGTATAGGAATTGAAAGTGTAACTTTTGCATTAGATGCACTATGGAGAACATTATTAGGGGATATTGTAATCAAGAATGATTGGAATGACGAATTAATTCAACGTCCCATGCACTAAAATAATTTTGTTATTTCTAGTATTTTGCATTACAAGCCAACCAAATATAATAAATAGTTAAGGCGATCTAAAATAGTATACAATTTAACCAAGAGACCTGAAATAAATTATTAAGGCTGCATTTGGAAACGATGCAAATAAGTGTGAATGTAAATATGTAGAGTGCAAAATGGTTCATATAAATTATAAAGTTGGGTTAGTTTTGCATTGACAAATTTATCTTCTTACCAAATGGACATTTAGCTATAATAGATGCAAACACGAATTTCAATAAAACATATGCCTTTTTTTATCAAAACCCCATTTGAATGCAAATTTACTTTTTTTTTATTGATGTACTTTTACATCTTATTATCAATGTAAATATGCATTGGAAAATGCATTTTCTGTCATTTGTCAATACATAAATGTAATGTTGCTAAATACAGGAAAAAGTGAACTAGAGTGCAAATTTACCCTGAACCGGGATTTACACTCTATTTGCATCGTTTCCAAATGCAGCCTAAAGTTAATATTACAAGTGGATGCAGACAAAATAGAAGTTTTGTAGGGCATTCAAATAACAAGTGATTTATAGTTTCAAGCTCTAGATCATACATCACACAAGTCTGGTCCAAGATAGAATGATACAGTTTTTCCTTGATAGGAATGAAACCATTAAGAAGACCCCACGTAAAGAGTGGAACCTTAGGGGTGTAGGCAGTTTCTAAATTCATTTAAAACAACACTTTTGGATAAGTGTTTAAGAGTCTAAAAGTAGGTTAATTGGAGCATTGGAGGTTATCGAGACAATACTGCCATTGCAGTGGAACTCACTTAGAATCAAATATTTTTGGATTTTATTTATTGTACAAGCTTTGTCGTAAGAAATTGAGCTAGACAGAGTTTTATGCCATTCCTAATTTGGTTAAGGTTGATTATTTTTGTGGTATGTATTGTTTGATAAAACTGTTATTAATTTTCATTAAATTTTATTTTTAATAATGCTTATTAAGGTTGATAATCTATCTATCTATCTATATATATTAAAATAAATCTATCAAGAAATTTTTTCCTTTTTTTGAATTTTTTATTTTTTTTATTATATGTCATTTTTGAAACAACCAATGAAATGCACTTTCCCAAGAACCTAAATAATCTATTCTCCTAAAATTTCTCCTAAACTACCTCCCCCACTATCGCCACTTTCTCCAAAATTATCTCTAATTCCTATTTATCCTCTCCCCTACTTTTTATCTATATCTATTGAAGAAAGATTGGATTAAAAAGTTTAAGAATTATTTAAGTATTCTAACAAAATTATATAATAACTTTAAAATATTTATTAGAAACACAAAAAATAATTTTATATTTTTTTCAAAGTATATCATGGAATTATGTACTAACAATTTAAATTATATTTTTTCGAATTATCAATTTAAATGTTTTTAAAATATTTAATAATATGAAATACATTTAAATAAATAAAATTCAAATAACAAAAAAAATTAAATATTTTATACATTATTTAAATATTTAAGTAAATAAATATTTATCATAACTAAATTTTAAATAGTTAAAATAAAGAAATTATGTAATAAATTTAAAAAATTTCTTCAAAGTAGAAAAATAATTATAACATAATATTGAAATTAATAATAAGTTAATATACTACAAAATTAATAATGAAATTATGTAATAATAGTATAAATTATGATTTTATGGATAATTAAATTCAATAAATAATTAATGTTTAAATATTTAAATATTTTACATATTATTTAAGTATTTAAATAACAAAATATTTAACATAACTAGACTTTAAATAGTTAAAATAAAGAAATTATGTAATATATTTAAAAAAAATTAAAAGTAGAAAAATAATTATAACATAATATTGAAATTAATAATAATTTAATATGTTTACATAATATTGTAAATAACTAATTTCACTTATATCAAGTAATAATTAAAATTATATATACTAAAATTAATATTTATTGTATTTCAGTAATTATTTATTGTTTTTTGTGATAAATGCAATTTCAATGATTATGTATAAATTTATTTTATTTTTTTATTCAACATAAAACTTTCGATAATTATTGGAGATTAAACTACTAATATTGAAATTTTTAAATTTAATTTATTATACTTATTGTATTTTTGTTATAACTTATTGATTAATATTTATTAGAGATTAAACTATTTTTTGAGATTATACTATTTATTGACTAAGTTAATATATTTTTAGCACTTATTGTATTTTTGTAAATATTGTAAATATTGTATTTTTTGTTATAAATATATTTTCAATAATTGTGCATCTTCGCTATAAATTTTCAATAATTGTGCATTTTCGCTATAAATTTTCAATAATTATTGGAGATTAATCTATTGTTTTTTATTAGAAATGAGACTATTAATTTAACTGAAATTATGAGTGTTCATGAGTTGGTCTGGTTCAGTTGTAGGCTATTTGGCCAACCAAATTGACCTAATCAGGTTAGGAGTTGGTCAGTTGAAACTAACTAACCTTTTCTGAAAACCAACCCACTCAAGTTGTATTGGTTTGGGTCGATTTTTTGGTTTGGTCAGTTGGTTCAAAGGATTTAAAATTAAAAATTTAATTTAATTTTAAAAATTACAATGAAATTATTAAAAATAAATTTAAAAATTAGATTTATGATATAAAAGATTTTATACTAAGAAATATGGGAAATTTCCCACTTTTCCATATTAAAAATTATATTTAAAAAATAACATATTAATATATATCCATGGTTAGGTCATTCGATTTTGGTCAGTTTACAAATGGCCAAAGTGAAACTAATCCAACTTGGTCGAATTGAGAAATTTTTTAACCAAAGCCGACCTAAAATACTAGAAAACTGACCAACTCAGGTTGAATTGATCTGGTTGATCAGCTTCATCACTTTGATGAATAAACCTAACTAAAATTAATTATTGTTACTTTTGTATTATGAAAAATTTATTAAAAAATAGTATATAAAATATGAATAATTATTAATTATTAAAAAATTGAGAATATAAAACAATTGTATACTCTTATGTGTATCTATTAGGGCCATTTATTAGAACACACCTTATAGTTTTACATATTTACTTAAATCTACCTTATAGTTTTCATTTTACTAAAACATCCCATGTATGTTACAACTTAGGCTGTGTTTGGAAACGATGCAAATAAGGGAATGTTTGGAACCGTGGCCATTTTTCAAAAAAACGGTGCCATGTTGGATCCACATAGGCATTTCAACAAACGCCCATGTATCTCATTGTTTGGTTCAGCCGATTATTAAAAAATCAAGCATGCCTCGAAAATCAGGACCCTACCGATGCATGAAATGCCAAATTTTGCATTTCTTGCATCGGTGAACCGTTTCCCACAACGGTTGACTGATGTGTATCCTATTTGGTGCTTACCTATCAGCACATACATGAAAAATGACGATGAAAATCACCTTACCAAACAGCATAGTATTGCTCACTGCCTACATGATAGAAGCATTTTTTTTTGTGAAAAACAGGTCTTGGAAGCATGGGTGTCTTTTCTTGAAAATCGGTCCCAATAAGCGCCCATGCTTCCAAACACCATGTAAGTGTGAATGCAAATATGTAGAGTGTAAAACAGTTCATATAAATTGCAAAATTAGGTTAGTTTTGCAATGACAAATTTACCTTACCAAATAGATTTTTAGCTGTAATGGATGCAAACATGAATTCCAATAAAGCATATGCTTTTTTTTTATCAAAAGTTCACTTGAATGCAATTTTACTTCTTTTTTATTGATGTACTTTTACATCTTATTATCAATATAAATATGCATTGATCTGTCATTTGTCTGCATAACTGTAATGTTGCCAAACACAAGCAAAAGTGAATTAGAGTGCAAATTTACTTGAACAGGGATTTATGCTCCATTTGCATTGTCTCCAAATGCAGCCTTATTTACTTAATCAACCTTTCATTAAGGAGTATTTGTTTAGCCATTAGACCCATGATTTTTTATTCCAAAAATACCCTTAACATTTTTTTGTATAGAAAACAAAATTAACCAAATATAGCCAATAGAGTGGTTGTCCGTATCCTATTTAGGGCAAAAATGGTATTTTTATTTTTATTTTCTTTTGATTAAATTTATTTAAATGAGCATTAGGGTCAACATTGTCATTTTCCAATGTCATCTAATAGAAGATTGATTAAATCCATTGTAAATTATAAGTGGTGTTTTACTAAAATGCTAACTATAGGGTAGATTTTAGTAAATCCATGAAACTATAAGGGATATTTTAGTAAATGACCCTTTCTATTATTTAGCTTTTGTTTAATAAATCTCGTATATCACATGGAACCCCGCTAGTACAATATTATGTCAATACACAATATAAAATATTATATATATATTATGTATTATAGGTGTTGTAATATATTGTTTATATATTAAATATAAAACATTATATAAAATAATGTATCATACACATCATCTATTGGGGTGTTTAGGGTTGGACTCGGGTTGGACTGGACAAAGAGCATCCCACCTTGTTCCTAGTCACCATAGTTTGGGTTTTCCTGAAACCTGCCTGTTTGAACCCAATAAACGACCAATAAAATTAACCCAATCAAACTGGGTGAGTTAGATGGCCATATTTACTCGGGTATTCAAACAAATTATAGAAAAATACAATTGAAAAAATGAAAATCTCATTGGTATCGGATTGAACCGCTATAGGGTTGGGTTAGGGTGCAGGAAAATCATTACCGAGCCCGATTTGTTGTATTTATTTTCATTGCTTTAAAATTGATTTTAAATTATTAGTTTTTAATTTTAATTTAAATTTATTTAGTAATGTGCTGTTGATGTGCAATTTAAGTTATTATATAATGCTAAGTTTTTTATTGTTTAAAATTTTTAATAATGTTAGAATAATTGTTATTATAATTTAAATATAATATATTGTAATAAAAAACAATAATTTATTTTGAATTTTATATTATGTTAATCATTTTTAAATGGAAATTAAATGAATGATTTTATTAAATACAAATATTAGTTAATTAACTAATTAATTTTGCAAACTTTTATTATTAATTGAATTTTAAATGAATAGAAAATAATTAAGAGAGTATTTTAAGAGAAAATGTGAATCAATCAGAGAGAAACAAATTTCGGAGAGATTTAGAATAGGTTTTAGGGAGAGAAAGAGAGAGAGATACAGAGAAATTTTTAGGTAATTGGGAACTGGGAACTAATAAGAACAATGAGAGCCTTGCTAATGTACCTTAATGAGACGGCTACGAAAGGATATTGGAGAAAGGTGAGATACCTATTGGGGATTCATGCAAAGTGGCCATCTAATTCAAAGGTGAGACCATCTAATTCCTTTCATTCATGGAATATAATATCACAGTCATATATATATATAGTTCATTCATTTCATTAATAATATATGATATTTTTATCATTTTAGAGTCCATTTGGTTTACAAGAATAGGGGTTTGGAATCCGAATCGGAATGGTCCTTTTCGATCCAACTGTTTAGCTAGGTGGAATTCGAATACCATTTCCATTCCTGGTGGAAAGGCATTCCCCCATATGAGGGAATGGCCATTCCCTCACCCTTTCCTAGGAATGAGAACCCATTCCAGCCAATTGTGATTCCATACTAAACCAAACAGGTGAAGGTAATAGACCATTCCCATTTGAAGGATTTCAATTTTAATTGTAAATCAAATGGACCCTTAATTTAATTTATTAAGGATCCATTTGGCTTGTGGGAATAGGGTCTTCCAATTCCAAGTATTTGGTTGGGCAGAATTGGAATCCCATTCCCATTCCTGCTAGAATGGCATTTCCCCCTTTGAGGGAATAGCCACTGCCACTCCCTTGGGAATGGAATCTCAATCCTACTAATTCCAATTCCCATTCTCATTCCTGTCTAAACCAAACAGAATATGAGAAAAGACCATTTGGATTCTGATTTCGATTAATGGGAATAGACCATCTAATTCCAAATCCGATCTGATAATATAAATCTGAGATCTGATCCAATATGAAGATCCAATTGGATCTCCCAATCAGTGATTCGAATCCAAATCCATTAAGGATGTTGGCTATCTAAATATGATTTGATCCCATATCATTTTTGAAAAATAATAATTTGTATAAAAAAATAAAAATACAAGTATTTTTCAACTATTTTCATCATATATATACATGTTTTTTATAAAAAAATAAAAATACAATATAAACATAAATATATATTACAATAATACAATATAATATATGTAGGTTAAATCAAATCGGATTCTTTCATATTAGACAAGGGGATGATACAAATTCGATCCAATCTAAAAATCTGACATGGGGTTATACAAATATGACAAAAATAGGATCAGATTCAGATCGGATCATATTGAATCATGATCCAATCCATTTGCATCCCTAACTCCCCCATTTCGGATCAAAGGGCCTCTTACATTTTTTTGCAGTTTTATTGTTAACTCTCGTCAAATGTCAATATTTTTAAGGGTAAAAGACTTAAATATACCTTGATTTTTGAGTAATTAACTTAAAGATACCTTGACCCTTCAAAAGGGACTTGAATATACCCAAGGTTTGAAAACCGAACTGGACAACAGACTGGTTAGGGGTTTGGTTTCCAGGTCAAATGGTCAAACCGTTCAAATTGAATGGACGGATCATTGTGACAAAAAAATAAAAAATTTAAAAATTTTAAAAATAAAAAACCACCAAACCATTGGACGGTTCGAACAATTCGACTGCAGTCAATGATTTAATGACCAAATCAACAATTTTTGGGAAAATAACAGTTCTAGGTTAAAATGGACCTGGTTTTTCTAGTATGACTGTCCGGTCAGGTCCAGTTTTGAAAACCATGAATATTACCTTGTGGGCTGACCCGCTAGACTTAAGCATATCCTTCATCCAGTTTTAACTCATATAAAATTTGCAAAATCCTATTTTTCCCTCCAATATACTTAATAGACGATATTTTGTTTTTTAAAATCTGAAACTTTTTTTGTCAATTTACATTATATGTATGTAGGTGACCAATATTGTGGCACGATCAAGAAAAATAAATACTTGTACAGATTTACAGAATGGTATATACGATTTGCTCAGGTAGGTGGGAAGTGTCCAAACTTCAAACTACAAAAAATCTAAACATAGATGAACATTCAAGAATCATGCAAAGCGGGTTCACCACAGAATGTGTGTGACTCAAATGATCTACCTGCCCCCGGCTTCCTCTGATGGTTTGTAAAAATTCCTGTGGCTGCTCTCTATATATTAAACACCAGAAGACATAACGCTAAGGATGCCACCAGCCCTATCAATGTGAATACCCCACAAGTCATCCCTCTCGACTCTTTGGTTCCTATTTCAAGACAAGGATGACAACGAAGTTGGGTCCCAATTTGCCTTAATAAAGGTGTTTCAATCCATTGGGGATGGGGAGTCTATATGGTGATGTTTAGTATCGATATCGTTGTTCCAAAAAACGGTGATATATCAGTGCTATGTTGGAAAAATCGGTGCTCTAGAATACGGTGATGTATTTGCAACTTTTTTTTCATTAAAAACATTGCCCCAAATCACACCTTAGAAATCGAAAAGGCGTGATCTGGAAAAACGCTGAATTAGACGTCTTCTCAATTTAGAGCTTGTTTCTGCCAACAATAACATGATGTGGCAGTGGCGTGGCATCCAACGTGTATTATATTTAAATTGATATGGTGCATCGTAAAATGCTTCTCTCCTCTTTTAATGAACTCTAAAACATTTTCTTCTATGTGTTTTCAGCTGTTGGGGATCGAATGCATTGTCTTCCTTTCCCAGTCACAGGAGGCCTACCTGCATAACCAGTCACTAGAGAATCAACCTCATCGCCGGAAATCTAGAGTTCTACCTTCTGTTTGGTCACCAGAGTTCTAGAGTTCTTTTTTCATTCATGGGAAGCCTGTACATTCTTGTATACCAGGTCTGTACATTCTTCAAGCATTTTGAGTTTTTTTTTTCCTGTTTTTTTTTTGGTGTATTTAAATGATTCTGACTATCATGTTTTAGTCAATTAAATTCATTGAATACACTAACGAATTGTTGAAACATTTACTTTCCTCTTTCACTTGGAGAAACAGAGCTTTTTGGGTGTACTTTTCTGCTTTGAATGTGCAGATAAATTCTGATCCTCATGTTTTGGTGTATTTTTTCTACTTTGCTCTTTCATTGATGAATTAGTGTGATATCTTGGAAAACACTGTCGACTAATTTTACCTGTTCCAACTGAATCTGTTTTTTATTTATATTGACCGAATTATATATACACATAATATATACATATATATATATATATATATATATATGTATGTATATATATAAACAACCCCCCCTTTAGATATGTGGTGATGTAGCGCAATCCGGTCACTCCTACCTGGCGCTTGTGTGGCTCTTAAGAGGTACCTAAGACGGGAGGAAAGAGGAAGAACTCCCTGGGGGTTTCCCGGCGGGAACGCTCCGATGCTTAAGTTAGTATTGTGAGCAAAAAAGCAAAAAGAGAACGAAGGCTAAGAGTGAAAGGTTATGCAGGTCATTCAAAGATACCTTGTTCCTTGAGAATAAGTCCCTTATAACTGAATTCTGTTGCTTCAGGCACTCTGACTTCTGATAGGGCAGGTATAACCGCCACTATCAGTCTGTAACAACCGTTACAGACAAGGCTGAGGTGGCACGCGCGGGGCCGTCGTTGCAGGGTACGTGCCTGTCAGGTGCGGGACACCTTTCTAAAGGTGGTAGACGTGGCACTATCTGACGAGGGACATGTCTACTGTCCACAGATTTGTCAGGTACGGCGGTCGAGCAGGAAGCCCTCCTGTGGTATACCGAACTACCCTCCCGCGAATTACCCTGAGCCGGGCTGTCCTTTGAGCGACGGGCTGCCTGTAGCCAGTTATGCCGAGCTAGCTGACCCGAGGTGTCTATGCCTCGGGCTATCCAGAGATGGATCGGTGCGTTCTTGCCTGGGAATGGCCTGAGTTCCATTGGGAGGAGCTCGAGCCTTAAGAGAGGTCAGGGCGCCCCGAACTTAGGACGCCTTGAAGTGCCTTAATCCCGGGGAGGAGGTGCGGGTAAGGCGGCTTCCAGCAAGTAGTTTACCTGTCGAGTTGCCAAGCTGAACTCGGTGGGACTTTCCCTCCGAGTTGTGCTCACGCTCGTTGCGCTATCATGCTGAGTCACTGTTTGAGCAAGGTCACGCCCACGTGTACCCGTGCTACGAGGTCGGGCCAAATCACCCTCCATCAATTGCCCCCCACTCCCTGCGCTGGCGGCGATGACCCAGCACAGGGAGGTCATGACGCGCCGGGTGGATTTGGCGTTGGTATTCATGCCGCTTTGTCGCGCGCTCCGTCCAGCTGGACCGTTCTAGTGCCCGGTTTAACCAAAAAGACTCGAGTCGCGTCTAGATTACGCGTGGATCTCACGCGATTTGGACTTTGCGGACGTCAAAAACGCGCTCAACCGTTTTCGCCTCGAGGAACCCGCAGCTTTGGCCCTTGGCCATTTTCTTCACCACAAAGCTCTCGTCATTATCATTTGAGCTCACGTTGGAGGTCTCTTAGCTCGGGTCTTCCGGTTCGTCCTGTTCTCCCAGTCCGGTCACGTTTCTTTTGGTGAGTCTCCTCGAGCTTCCTTCCCCTTTTCAATTTGTTTCTTCCTTTTAGTTCGCTATGTCGTCTAGTGTAGACAGCCTTATCGACGAAACCGAGGTGGGTACCTCAGCTCGGGGTGACCCCTCTGCTGTCTAACCATCCGAAGTACGGGTGGCTTCGGGTCATCTGGCATCCACCTCCCACCGAGGTCGGGAACCAGATCAGTTTGGGCCCTCCATAATGACTTCGGAGAGGCTTTAGGACCTCATACAGAGGTTTTGCCTCCCTAAGGAATACTCGTATAGCCTTCCCATCGGAAACTTCCCATGTGAGCACAGTCCTGACAAGATCGTGATCTTCAGGGAGCAACTGATAGTCGGGCTCCGACTTCCTCTTCACCCTCTGATTGTTGAGGTGTTGGTGCACTTTAACATCACCCTGGACCAACTCCACTCGAACTCCATACGAAATGTGGTGGGGTCCATCTCTCTTTGCTTTGATCGTTCCCTCTCCATAGATTTAGATGTTCTTAGTACAATTTTGGCTATAAAGAAGAGCGCCCGAAGCGCTCTCCCTGGGCACAGGCGATCCTACTACCTGTCCCCCTGCCTGGGTTTCAAACTCATGCACAAGCTCCTGAGCAAAGTCCTAGCTTTTTAGCGGGACTACTTCGTAGTCCGGAGCAGTACGGGGTGGCCCTTCCCCACCGATTGGAGGATAGCCGTTCAAGACCCTGGTGTCATCCTTGACGGGAAGACCAAGAAGGCGCTCTAGTCACTGGCTCAACTCAGGTTGAATTATAAAGATTTCACTTCTGAGAAGAAGCTCGTCCAAGCGAGTTTGAGCCTGGGTAGGTTTTCCTTCACTTCAGCTTTCTGTTCATATGTTTACTTCGGGTTGCTGATGTCGTGTTTTGCTGCAGGTCCCATGGAGGCGGAGAAAATAGACAACCATAAGAAGAGTACGCTGGCTGCATACCTGGGGGAGGTCAGCGAGTGGGCCGAACTCACTCCTGGTCAGCTCGGCGCCCGAGTTGCCACTCATACCATGGTGGTGAGTCTTTCCTCTTCTCTCTCTCTACCCCCACTTTTTTTTTGACTGGTTTCCCTTTTGTAGGTGAACACCGCCATTCGCGCCTTGACCCTCCAATCAGATCGACACTTGAGGCGGGCTCTTGAGGTTGAGAAGTCATCTCGCGCAACCCATACTGAGTTGAGGGCAGCTCGTTGTCAGGTTCACCGCCTAGAGAGTGACGCCTTGGCTCAAAAGATCTTCATCGAGGTGTTAATGGCAGAGAAGGGGGAGCTGGCTTGAGACAAAGACAAATTGAGGGTCAAGGTGAATGGCCTCAAGGTCGGTCAGGAGGCCTTAGGGCTCGAGGTGAGCAGCCTCAAGGCTGAGCGGGATGCCTTGAAGCTCGAGGTGCAAGGCCTCAAGGAGGCGAAGGGGAAGTTGGAGCATGAAGTGGGGTACCTCCAAGAGGACATAAGGGAGAAGACTGCAATCTTCGAGGGTGCTCTGGAGGAGGCCAAGACTCAGGCCATCATTGACTACGTCAACTCTTCCAGATTCGATGACGTGATGATGGGGGCCTACTGTAAGGGCTTCAAGCTCAGTCGGTGGCTGATTAGGCACCTCTACCCCAAGCTAGACACGAGTGCCATCACTACTTCGTGGATTACTGACGACATCGTGCGTCAGTCAAAAGATGACCCCGATTCCGAAGATGAGGGCACCGAAGATGAAGTAGAGGATGCTGGTCCAGATACTGTCCCCGAGGGGGTCCCTGACAGAGGCGAAGAGCTCCCGAAGTAGTTTGCTCTTTATACTTGTAACTTAATCTTTTCCCTTTTTCTTTCTTGTAATCAAGGCGTCCTTAATGAAATTTATGTAACGAATTTTCTGAAATGAAGAAATTTCTTCCTTTTGTCAAAAGTTTGCGCAATTTATTTTTGTCGAAATGGTTATCTCACCCCAAGCTGTTAACCTGTTGAGTTGGACTTCTAAAGTGGGTGTTCCCTAACGGCCATCGTGGCCCCGAACTGTTTAGTAGGAGTAGCCTCGTGTACGTCGGGGTGAGGGACATAGTAGGGCGCATGCCCGACCTGTCTGTACCCGAGGTAGGTTGCTGTCAATTGTCCTTACGGGTTTAACTCTTCGCATGCCAAGGCAGGCTATTTGTCGTAAGGTTCGTGCCCGAGCCGCCTGCACCTCAAGTGCTGCAAGTACTTAATTGTGCTGATGGGGCAACTTAGTCCGTGCTGATGGGGCAACTTAGCTTTGTATGCTACCGAGGTTTCTTCATTAGCTCGACGTTTCAGTCCTTAGGCTGGAGGAGTGGCTCGTGGCTCACTCTCAGAGTTTTCCCATGCCATAGAGGCGACTGGGTCCTGTTGTGCCGAGGTCATATTTGCTCGGTATTCTGGCCCTTAGGCTTTGGGAGTGGCTCGTGACCTACTCAATTCTTACAGATAGTATTGTCTTAAGTTGACAATATTCCATGCCCGAGGTACTTGTTTCCCTTCGAGGGTCTCGAGCTCATATGTTCCTTCCCCGAGCACTCATTTCACTCGGTAAGGGCCTTCCCAGTTGGACCCGAGCTTGCCAGCGCCGGGCTCAGGCACCATAACTTTACGAAGGACCAGGTCGCCAATGCGGAGATTCCGCTTCTTAACCCTAGCGTTATAGTATCGAGCTACTCTCTGCTGGTAGGCTGTTGTCCTGATGTACGCGAGGTCCCTTACTTCGTTGACTAGATCGACGTTGGTACATAGCTCATCTTCGTTTGTTTGATCGTTGTATGCCTCTAATCGTAGCGTAGGCACTCGATCTTTGCCGGAATCACTGCTTCGGTGCCGTAGATGAGATTGAAGGGTGTTTCTCCCATGGCGGTCTTCTCCGTGGTCCGGTATGCCCATAGAACACTAGGTAGTTCATCTGCCCACAATCCTTTAGCCCGGTCCAACCGTGTCTTTAATCCGTAGAGGATGACTCTATTTGTGACTTCTGCCTGACCGTTTGCTTGAGGGTGTGCGACTGAAGTAATGTTTTGTCGGATTCCCATATCTTGGCACCAGTCTTGGAATTTGATGTCTTTGAACTGTTTGCCATTGTCGGAAATCAACACCCGAGGTAATCCGAAGCGGCATACGGTGTTTTTCCAAAAGAAATTTTGGACATTTCGGGTTGTTATCGTTACGAGGGGTTCGGCTTCTACCCACTTGGTAAAATAGTCCACTGCTACCACTAAGAACTTCCTTCCACCCGTTGCCGATAGGAATGGCCCGAGTAGATCGATGCCCCATTGTGCAAAGGGCCACAGACTGGTGAGTACATGAGGTCGACAACGTGATGGGATGAGAGATCCATCGTATGGACGCCCAAAACTTGTGGAATAAAGGGGAAAATTTCAAAAATTTTTCTCTCCCTTTCAATTGGGAATCACATTCCCTATTTAGAAAATCATATTTTCAAGGATCAATCTTGAACCATAAACTGAACCAGATCTAAACCAAAAGGAGAAGGAGAGGATTATACCTGATATGGAGAAATAATACCTCCTAACGAAGGTGTTCATGCCCAAGGAAGGATCCAAAGACTGCTCCCACTGAAGATGGCGCAGTGTAGGATGGAGCAGAATCAGTAGTATTCTTCTCCAAGAATTCTGTCATTCGCAAGAAATAGCAGGATGGCACGTGAGCACAACTTCCTATCAATTCTTTCTCAAAGAACTGATGTCAAGATCGAATCTTGGCTTCTCCCACAACTGGAGATCGAACTGGCAAACAGGGCAGCAAGAACAAGGAGGCGGCAAGAAAGAATTCTTCAGGGTTGCTTAATTCTTTCTTCTGTGTTTTTCTGCACACAAGAGAATGTGAATAATCTCTATTATTTTAGCTGCCGCCCCCTCCTTAATTGTAACCCCAAAGGATCAGCTCCTAATCCAATTAGGAGTTGCTGATCCAAATCTTATTTGGATCAAAACATCTCTTTAGGTGATAAGGATTAACCCCTATCTTATTTGCATATTAGATTAGTTTTCTCCTAATCTCATTAGGAGGTTTCTAGACCTGAATCACATTCAAATCTGGACTCTCTGAGTGGATAGGGTCAAGACCCTATCCTATCTGCTAATCCATCTCAGAATATTTCCCCCATATTTAACTAATTAAATAGCCCAGTTCGAAATGGGCTTTAGGCCCATTAAGCTTATGTGCTCACTTAACCTTCCTAACTGCTGCCCAGTTGGGCTTCCTTGTATGGCGTGGGACCCAAGCATTGATCTATACATCAGCCACATGGGTTCGACCCAGCCTTTGTTACAAGGCCTGGCCGAATACACTATTATGGACAGTGCATCCCCCGAAACCCATCAAATGGGCTCTATGGGCCCAACACTTACCCTAAGTGGTCCCTGGGCCAAGCCACCTTGTAACACCCAGGGACTGTGGGCAGATGCAAGATTAGCCCATCAGGAATTATCCTCAGTGGTCTTACACTTAACCTCTCAGCCCATAATGATCATACACTGCCCGACAAGAGAGGACCTCTCCCTCGGCTGCAAGGAACAGTGTCGCACTCTCCACTTATATGGATCCCGGGAATAAAAATCTTTTTGCAAACCTTTCAGAAACCATAATATATATACTTTTATATCTCATATAAAATATACTTTGCAAAAAAAATCTCAACGATTGAAATCGGTTGCCGGCAGTCTTGGTTTCCATCAGTGAGAGTGCATCCCCGATCATTACCTTTGTCCGACAAAGGGGCTGATCCTATCACTATGATCACCCACTCAGATGAATTCTCAAACTGTCTTAACATACCCAGGTTTTGACCCCCGCTAAGGATCTCACTGATTGGTACATCAAAGACAGCCCAATCCGACACCTAGTGCAGTATCATAATCGAGTCTAGGGGTCGGGTGTAACTTTCCAGTTTTGCCCATCAATCTCCAAGGTCTAGGGCAATACTTGAAATCTGGTCCAGTTCAAAGATTCAATTAATCGTACACTGTATGCACCTAGGGTCTCACCCTGGCAGTTGAGACAGGCCACTCCAACCGACTTGGTGGCACAACAGTGTTAGCCTTATCAGGATAGGTCTCCCCAGACCGACCCACTAACTGTGAACATTCTAAACTAACACGAGTCTCATTAAGTGTCGAGTTTAAGGGTATTACACAGAAACATACCAAGGGAACATGAATCAAATATGTATTTTTATTCATTTACAATAAACTCATAAAGTACATCATTCTGATTGAAACTAAGGGCATACAAAACTATCTAACACAACGGGTTGGTGGTGAATATTGGCATATCTCTGACATTTGTCACATTTTCTAACGAGTTCAATGGCATCTGCCTTCATTGTTGGCCAATAATACCCTTGTCGAAGCGCTTTCTGGGCAAGGGCCCTGCCCCCCAAGTGCCCGCCGCACAATCCCTCATGAGTGTCGTGGAGTACGAGTTCGGCTTCAGTAGGCCGCAAGCAACGCAGATAGGGGAGCGTGTAGGATTTCCTGTACAGCCGCTCGTCTATCATGACGTATTTGGCTGCCAGGCGCTGCACCCTTCTGGTCGCATTGCGATCTGTAGGGAGGGTCCCGTGTAGTAAGAAGCTCACGAGTGGGTCCATCCAGCTCGACTCTGCTTGAACGACAGGAGCGACCTCCTCTGCCCCCCTGAGAATGCTAGGCCAAGACTGGTCCTCTATGTACACGGTTCTCATGGTGATGTCGCCAGTGCTGGCTAACTTGGACAGGGTGTCGGCCTCAGCGTTCTTCGACCTAGGGATCTGTCTGATGAAGTGTGACTGGAAGTCGAGCAGGGCCTCTCTAACCTTGGTCAAGTAGGCAATCATGATTGGCTCGTGAGCTGCATACTCGCCGGTGACCTGGTTAACCACGAGCTGGGAATCGCTGCAGATAACAATGTGCTTTGCTTTTACTTCTCTGGCTAGGGCTAGTCTAGCTATCAACGCCTCGTACTCTGCTTCATTGTTAGATGCTGCGAACTCGAAGCGTAGCGTGTATTCCAGTTTCGTACTGCTTGGACTGTGTAGAACTATTCCGGCTCCGCTGCCCTGTTGGTTCGATGAGCCATCTACATGAAGGATCCAGGGCTCCTCATCCCAGCTCGCGGTTGGCTGAGCTAGGAGAGATGCCACACTGGCTGCTACTTCACGGGGTTCAGACTCGATCGGCCTGGGAGCTTCGGGCTCATCCGAGCTGGGAGCCTCGTGCTCAACTGGCCTGGGGACTTCGGAGTTGAATGTACATTCAACTATGAAATCTGCTAAGGCTTGGGCCTTAATGGCAGTTCGCGGCTTGTACTGGAGATCGTACTCGCTGAGCTCAATGGCCCACTTCGTCAATCGACCAAATACCCCGGGCTTAAGCAATACTTGCCTCAGAGGTTTGTCAGTGAGGACGATAATAGTAAGTGGAGACCACCGCCCGTAGGACATGGGTGATCGGTCGACCTATTATGGCATTGTAGGGGGAGGGGGTCGTGACCACTAGGAAGTCGTGCTTGAATCTGACCACACAAGGTCACGTGCCGACCTCCACAGGTACTGTTATTTTCCCAAGGGATCGGACTTCTTCCCCGCTGAAGCCTACTAGAGGAGTGTCTACGGGCTTCAGGTCGCTTCTCTACAACTGGAGCTGGTTAAACGCAACTTTGAAGAGAATGTCGGCTGAGCTGCCTGAGTCGACGAGTACACGCCTGACCTCGAAGTCGTTGACTCTTAGCTTTATTATGAGCGCGACGTCGTGGGGGTAGTGGACTCCTCGCGCATCATCTTCTATAAAGAAAATTGGCTCTTCTATCCTCGACCGCTTTGGGGGGTTTTGCTCCTCCCGGGTAGCCTCACGAACCAAAGTCCGAGCTGCTACTGAAGTGCAACCCACGACGATCGAACCTCCCACTATCATATGGATGGTTCCCCAAACTGGCCTCTCCTCCAAAGGCTGCCTCTGCGATTGTTCGGCCGGCCTGCTGCTAGACTCGGGAGCATCATTACCACGCTCCCCTTGCCGACCTGTTTTATTACTATTATTATTATTCTGTACAAAGATTCTTAGATACCCGCGATGGATGAGCTCCTCTATCTCGTCGCGAAGGTTTTTCCAACTCTCGGTACTGTGACCGTGATCTTTGTGGAAACTGTAATACAGGTTCTTATTTCTTTCATTGGGATTCCCCCTCAGGCGGGGTGGCCACTTCACGTACGGGGCGTCCTTGATCGCCATCAAGATTTCAGCCCGCTTCGCGTTCAGTGGGGTGTAATCAACTCGGTCCGCTACAGGAGGTCGGGAGAACTGACCCGGCTTTGCCCCCCGAGCTGTGTCCTTATTTCGGCTGTCCCATTGGTTGGAAAGCTCTCCTTCCTTCTTCCTTTTTTTGGGTGCGCCCTCGCCCTTTTGGTTGATCTCCTCTTCGGTGGCTATGAACCTGTCCGCAAGCTTCAGGAACTCGGTTATGGTCACTGGTTGGTTGACGACCATGTGCCATTTAAACTCTTTGTGTGTCACGCCCTTCTTAGCTGTCGCAAGGCGTACAGCGGGGTCCAGGCACGGTATCTGCATATAGGCATCGTTGAACCGCTTGATATAGGTTCGGATGGATTCTCCCTCTCTCTGCACTATGCTAAGGAGACTTTCTTTGGTTCGCGGACACCGCTTGCTAGTAACAAAGTGGGACGTGAATGTTTGTGCGAACTGCACCCAACTTCTTATCGACCCCGGTGCCAAATTCCACTACCACGTGCGGGCTGCTCCTCTAAAAGTAGTGGAGAAGGCTACGCACATGCACGACTCGCTGGCTTTCGCCAGGTACACCTGTGACTGAAAGGCATCTACATGGTCATTCAGGTCAAACGACCCGTCATACTTGTCGAGAGGGGGGAGCTTAAAGCCTTTGGGCATTAGGACTGCTAGGAGTTCGGAAGATAGGGAAGATGGAACTGAGAGGAGAGGAGCTTTGACTTTGGCTGAGCTTACCTCTTCCTTGCCCATGAGCTCGGGCAAATCGCGAGTGACAGATCGGCAAGCTCGGCAGTGGCATCTCTGCTTCTTGGTGGGCTCGACATTTGTGCTACTCACCTCTGTGCTGTCTGGAATGGTTTGTGCAGGAGGTAGCTCGGTCTGCTGGTGATGGCTGCGGACAGAGGGGTCCTGCTTAGAGTCTGTTGCTAGGACCTCGAATCGGTTTTCAAGGAGCGGGGTATCAAACTTCGAGTGTCGAGGTGACGTAGACCTGGCGAGCTGGGGTCCTCCCATCCTGTCCGCACGTGGTGAGATCGGGGTAGTTGGTCTCTCTCGTCTGCTGTGGGGGGAGGCATGGTTTTTTGGGAGGTTTTGAGGGACCTCTCCTTGGCTAGAGGGGCGCTCGTCCTGGCGGCGAGACTTTGCTTGCTGCGAGGCTGGGTGCCGAGGCGGGAACTGTGACTACTGAAGTTGAGGTTGAGGCAGCTGGGGGAATTGTTGCTGATACTGATACTGGGAGACCTGGTGCAGTACGTGTTGTTGATAGAGTTGGAGTTGCTAGAACTGTTGCATTTGGGCTTGCATGGCCCGCATGCACTGCATCAAGTCCTCTAGTTGGTTTGAGCTGGCCACTGGGGGCACGACCGAAGGTTCGGTGAACGTCGCTCCGACCGTAGTAGGGAGTGGGGCGACGATAGGTGCCACTGTGAGAGGCACATTCAAGCTGGGGATTCCGTCCGCTGAGAGGGGGACGGTGAACTGTCCGATACAGACAATAGGAAGCTGGGGTTGTTCCCTAGAATTATCCATTTCCGTGCTCTACCCGACATTGCTGGAGGAAGCCATGAGCGTTGGATTGTTTCGAGGAAGAAAAGAACTGAGAAAGTTTAGAGAGAAAGGCCTTTTGAAGTGTTTCCCACAGATGGCGCCAAATGATGTAGCGCAATCCGGTCACTCCTAGCTGGCGCTTGCGTGGCTCCTGAGAGGTACCTGAGACGGGAGGAAAGAGGAAGAACTCCCTGGGGGTTTCCTGGTGGGAACGCTCTGATGCTTAAGTTAGTGTTGTGAGCAAAAAGCAAAAGGAGAACGAAGGCTAAGCGTGAAAGGTTACGCAGGTCATTCGAAGATACCTTGTTCCTTGAGAATAAGTCCCTTATAACTGAATTCCGTTGCTTCAGGCCCTCTGACTTCTGACAGGGCAGGTATAACCGCCACTATCATTCTACCACAGCCGTTACATGCAAGGCTGAGGTGGCACGTGCGGGGCCGTCATTGCAGGGTACGTGCCTGTCAGGTGCGGGACACCTTTCTAAAGGTGGCAGATGCGGCGCTATCTGGCGATGGACATGTTTGCTGTCCACAGATTTGTCGGGTACGGCGGTCGAGCAGGAAGCCCTCCTGTGGTATACTGAACTACCCTCCCATGAATTACCCTGAGCCGAGCTGTCCTTTGAGCGACGGGCTGCTTGTAGCCAGTTATGCCGAGCTAGCTGACCCGAGGTGTCTATGCCTCAGGGTGTCCAGAGATGGATCGGTGCGTTCTTGCCTGGGAATGGCCTGAGGTCCATTGGGAGGAGCTCGGGCCTTATGAGAGGTCAGGGCGCCCCGAACTCAGGATGCCCCGAATTGCCTTAACCCCGAGGAGGAGGTGCGGGTAAGGCGGCTTCCGGCAAGTAGTTTACCTACCGAGTTGCCGAGCTGAGCTCGGTGGGACTTTCCCTCCGAGTTGTGCTTTCGCTCGTTGCGCTGTATTGCTGAGTCACTGTTTGAGCAAGGTCACGCCCACGTGTACCCGTGCTACGAGATGGGGCCAAATCACCATCCATCATGTGGTATTGTAAAATTTTAATAGATAGAATCTTAGAAGAGGTTAAACTCCTACTCTTAAAAAAAGTCTTTCCACACTCTTAAAATTCACACACACGTAGCACCTTAATCCTTAAAAAGTAACATCTTCAAAAGTTATGGTAGTAACTGAATTTTATTCAAATACAATCATTTCAAAAGTAACGATTAAACAAATAATTTAACTTAAAAATATTCAAAATATTAAATGGATAAAAATAAAAATAAATGAAATTCATAAAAAATGACTAAACAATTAATACAAAATAGTGTGAGTTTCATTCTTTTAAATAAAATAGTCTATTAATTGCAAACTAGATTTAACTTTTTTTGTAAGCATAACCTAATTTAGCTTTTAAAAACAAATTTATCAAACAAATAGCAAATACCAATTAAAGTAGGTTATTGCTTACAAATAAGACCTCATTTAATCTCTTAAATCATATTAAAAACAACATAAATTAATAGTGATTTTCAAACAAAGTAGATCAGAATAGATTGTCAATTACAAAGATGTAAGGTCCATGTTAATTTTTCTAATTTAATTTTTTATAATTAAATAGTAAATTTCAAATTAAATAATACTGTAGTTGCCGTTTAATTTAGAGTCATTCTCTAGATAAAACATGATGAATCTCTTAAATCAAATAAAAAGCTTAACCAAAATGTCTAATATAAATAATTTAAAAAACTGAGATGATTAATGGTCCCGTACTTAATACGGGGTCATTCCTAGTTATAATTGAAACTCAACTTGCAGAGAGAAAAAGTTGATAATTGAGACTCAAAAGCGCAGACCCACATATTGTCTGATCAGTATGGATTTATCAGGTCTACTTTGGTAACCATTTGATTAGAGCTCCCAAACCGCCTCTCGGACAGCTCAAAAGAGCTCATCCCAATTATTAAGTGTCGTTTGGGAGGCTGAAGCACAGCGGACAGCTTATAAATTATGCTTGGTGAAAAAAATCCGGAGAGCCAGCTGTCAGTTAATTATTTGAAGGGCTGTCCTCATTGTTTTCTTTAAATACTTTATATGGAGTACTTCAAAGTAATTGAACCAGCTTAGAGTCACTTGGTTGGCAGTTGAAATCGGAATTGGAATTCCTTAGAATCGGAATCAGAATGATTTATTCCCCTCACCTATTTGGTTCAGACTAGAATCAAAATCAGAATCAGAATTAGTTGGAATGGATTCTCATTCCCAAGAAAAGGGGAGGGAATAGTCATTCCCTCTAATGGCATTCCACTAAGAATGGAAATGTGATTTTGATTCTACCCAACCAAATAATTGGCAATTCAATTCCAATTCCGGACCTCAAACCAAACGGACCCTTACCTGAATTTTCAACTCAACCCTCACAAGGGACACCAATTTTAAGATGCAGCAATTTTGGCGGTTCACATCTCCTACCCACACTATCCACGCCTCACAAGGGACACCAATTTTAAGATGCAGCAATTTTGGCGTTTCACATCTATTACCCACACTTGGGGTGAGTATAAAAAACCGAACCAATCAAAAACGATTTGAAAAATCGGTTAACCGAATTGGTCGATTCGGTTTTAATTTGATGTTTTAAAAAAACGACAATTTTGGTTTGGTTTCGATTAACCATTTAAAAAAATCGATGATTAACCGAACCGACTGATATACAGTAATATATATTATATTAATATTATATTATTATATTTTATTTTTTTTGAAAATCTAATAAAAAAGTTTGGTAGTTTAAGAGTGTTAAGACTGCCGAACTGAGACTTTTTAGTTCGCCAGTTTGGCAGACTGGGAGCTAGACTCGCGAACAGCCTGTATAACACCCACACCTTTTCCTTTTCCCTTTCTTTCCCTCTCTCTCTCTCTCTCTCTCTCTCTCTCTCTCTCTCTCTCTGAGCTCTCTCTCTCTCTCAGACTCTCACTCTCTCAGACTCCCACTCTCCCAGTTCTCTTCTTCATTCTTCTCCAGCGGGCCGACGGCCTTCTACACTCCGCCTTTTAAATCACCGACAACCTCCAACCGAATCACCGACGACCTCCGACACTGGCGATCCCTCCTACTTTGGAAACACTCTCTCAGACTCCCACTCTCCCTATCTCCTAGTTCCTTTTTTTTTTTAATTTTGAGGGCATAAAAAAATCAAAAAACCGAACCGCAGTTAATCGGTTGCATCAGTTCAGTTTTGGTTTGCTTAAATGTAAAATCCGAACAAGTTGGTTCAGTCAAGAAAATCACCCCACGGTTCGGTTAACTGAACCGTGAGCACCCCTACCCACACTATCCACGCTTCACAAGGGACACCAATTTTAAGATGCAACAGTTTTGGCGTTTCACACTACTACCCACCATCACTTTTTATGAATTCTCTTAAACTCACTATAACTTTTCGAAACATCCAAAACTCAGCATGTGAATGAGATATTATTTTCTAAAACTCACCATCCCTTAAAATACCGTTAAAGTTCAATGACCCAAATTGTCCACGTCAACCTCAATGCATATTTCATAACTAAACTGCCCCTCAATGGTGAGTCAGCCTGATAAACATTTTTGTTTTACCGAAAAATGTTAAGGGTATGATTCTTCTACCTTTTGTTTTCTTGTTACTTCATCATTTCAACACCGGCCTTTTTACCGAAAAGTGTTAAGGGTATGATTCTTCTACTTTCGTTTTCTTGTTACTTCATCATTTCAACACCGGCCTGTGTTCACTCACAGAACAAACGTGGCCATTGCTGTGGCTCATGAACCAGCAATGAACTCTGGTCATGCACAGTTTACTCCAATTCACATGGCCGTCGCATTTATAACTGACCAAATGGCATCCTCCTGCAAGCAGTCGCCAATGCTGGTGGTGGAGATGAGGCCGCGAACTCCTTTGAACGAATCCTCAATCAAGCCATGAAGAAAATTCCGTCTCAGTATCCTTTGATTAAGGTAATCAGGCGAGCCCAATCGTCGCAGAAATATCGCGGCGAGACCGAACATACAACTGTGATTATCGGGTAGAATCCAACCAGGCTTGGACAAAATGAGAAGGAGAGGCTGATCGGGTTGGCTGAGAGGCTGCACAAGAGAGTTGTGGGACAGGACCAAGCTGTGAGTTCTATTGCAGAGGCTGTGTTAAGGTCCAGAGCTGGTCTGGGTCGACCACAGCAACCAACTGGTTCATTAATTTCTCTTCTTGCTGGGTCCAACTGGTGTTGGAAAGACTGAGCAACTCTTTGATGATGAGAACCTGCTTAAGGATTGACATGTCAGAGTACATGGAACAACATTCTGTTGCCCGATTGATTGGCACTCTTCCTGGGTAAGTTTTTTTGTTTCTAAATTATTAATATTACGCCTGTGCTATCTATTTCATCTATTCCTTCTTGATCAATGAGAGAAGGAATTTGCCTTCTACTCTGGAGTCTAGGCAGTTGGACTTGTAGATAAAATTTTCCACTTCAGTGTGTTGCATGCTTCTCTTTTGTAAAATATTCATATTCATCTTATCAACATTTCGTTTTTGATGTGTAATTATGGCTGTGAAGTTTCACTACACAAAAAATTAGGCAGAACCTTGGCATTTAATTATTAAAATAAAATATTAATATATGATCCAATTTCAGCATCTTCATCTTGATAGAAAACTAGGCACTTCCTTCACTCCTGTTATTTTCAAAGTTTTTACTTGCTGTTTGAACAAATAACAGGGACAGGGTTTGTTGGCTAGTTCTGCAAGGAAAATTAAGGGGGTGTTAGACAACATATTGTCGAATACCCCCTAAATTGGAAAGAGGCTAGGGATGGCAATTTCCCCCATAAAACCGGGGCCCTGCCCCGAACGAGGCGGGTTTTCCCCGATACTAAATAAGGACGGGGTGGGGATGGGAAAAATAATTTTTTCCCAAACCGGGTATGGGACAAGGATCCCCAAATCCTCTCTGAATCCGAAGGTAAATTAGTAAAATACCTTTAGGTTTAATATTGATATTTAAAATATTTCTAAAGTTTTCCCTAAATTTTTAAAATCCTAGGATCCCATAATTTTATTTTTGAATTACTCCTGAAGTATTATAATTCAATTCTAAAATACCCCCAAATTCCTATATCTTATGTATAAATTGTCCATAAAATAGATAATTTTTAAGTAATTGCTTTAGAACAGGGAAAATTCAGAAATTCCCTGTCCCCGATGGAGAATGGATGCCCCACCACCAGAAACAGAATGGGTACGAGACAAGATATCATGGCTTCAAGGCATGAACGGGGAGGGGATGCCTCACCCCAAACCTGCCCCATTGCCATTCGTAGGAGAGAGGCCAAGGTGGACGCGGACCCAAAGCTATGCTTATCTCAACCCAGCCTTAGTTCCTATCACCTATGGGGGCGTATCCTACAGTCTGTATCAGTTTTTTTACCCATCAGTACATGAAATACGGGGATTTATTAGGAGAAAAGACTTCAGTCAACACCCTTTAGGCCTTCTCTTGTTTATCTATAAAAGCGGGAAAAATTAAAAGGCTAGCTTTTGGAAACCTGGATGTGATATCTAACTATGAATATTCTTCTTCTGTCTTGGGTGGTAAATTTGATTGAATATACTTTGGTTTTGGAAATGCTGCTAACCTCGGATCAACCTAACCGAGATGAGATAGATTTTGAATTCCTGGGCAATGTGACGAGGCAGCCACATATCCTCCAAACCAAAGACTTCCACACCTATTCAATTCTATGGAACCTCCACCAAATTGTATAAGTCATTTCCCTAAGTTTGGCATTTGGATTATATATCATAGTCCTTTTATTAAGTTATTTCCCAGTTAACACGAGCCTAATTAAGCATCTGGGACTGAAATAAACAAAATTAAATTAAAAGAGATGGGCCCATCATGGGCCAACACATTATAATTAGACAGCTCCCATTTTGATCTAATATTGGATGATTTTGTTCTGTAATTGTTGCATTTTTTATGTTCTTATTCAATTTATGTTATTTGTATGCAATTTCTATGTTTCTTATTATATTTTCTTTTGTTGTTTTTTTGGAATTTATAACAAGATTTCCTGCATTTTTTTATTTTATATAATTTATTAATTAATCTGTTGGTTTTTATATTTGTTTAATGGTCTGTTATTTTCTTTTGTAATTGTTGCATTTTTTATTATGTTTATTCAATTTCTGTTTTTTGGTGCAGGTTCTATAAAAAATTTACAGAGTTTAGCTGTAAAACAGTCATTATACTTCAAAGTGGCGAAAGAGGCTTTTTGCATCCATCAAAAAGCCAAACATGAACAAATTATGTTCCGTAGATTTTTGTATTTGAAAACATACAGCAAGAGTGCAAAGAGTGCCCAGACGTCGGTCCGGCCCTATTTTGCATACACACGGACCGGTTCTGCAAAAAATGTAAAGTGCATATTTGTATTTGCACTGCATTCAAACGGAGTCTAAATAATTAATATTACGCCTGTTTTCCAGAAAATGAGTTTTTGCTCCCCACATTTAAGTTGGGATTTCAGGTATGTTGGACATGAGGAAGGCGGGCAGCTCACTGAGGCTGTGAGGCGGAGACCTCACGGTGCCATATTATTTGATGAAGTCGAGAAAGCACACATTTCTGTCTTCAACACCCTCCTTGATCAGGTTCTTGATGATGGTAGACTGACTAATGGCCAAGGGCGCACTGCGGACTTTACCAACACAGTGTGATCATTATGACTTCAAATCTTGGAGCTGGAGTAGAACATCTCCTTGCAGGAGGACTCGTGGGCAAATATACGATGCAGCAGAGTGCTAGGGAGAGAGAGTCATGCAGGAGGTAAGAATTGAGAACCACGTTGGTTGCTTTTTTGTAATGCATCAACTTTTGATGGGAGTTGGGACATGTTGTGACCAATTTTCCTATTTTGATGAGTTGCAGGTTAGAAGACACTTCAGGCCAGAGCTCCTCAATCGACCAGATGAGATTGTGATCATTGATCCCCTTTCTCATGAGCAACTAAGGAAAGTTGCTAGGCTCCGAATGAGGGATGTAGCAAGCCGCCTTGCCGAGAGGGATGTAGAAATCGGGATTTCCAGGAAATCTGGACTCGAGCTGCGTCACAAGTTGAGCGTGGGGAGTTCGAACGTCACTAGTTGAACGTCTCTGTTCTGAATTGATCTCATTCTCTATATAATTACTTTTAGGGAGTTGCTGCTATTTCTCTTGTAATAATTCCATGGTATTCCCACTGAAGATTTCTCTGCAATGCAACCTATGAAGGCTTCTCTGCAACAGAAATCATCTCATGGTGGATGGAGATCGGCCAGTTGGTAAGCAGTTTTATTGTTTAATTAAACTTAATTCTAATTCTTGTAGTTCCTCAAAGACAAGTGGTTTCTTAATTAAACTTGTCTCGTATAACAGGAGTTGAAATTGCTGAAAGGTTTGCTTACTACGGCATAATGGAGAACCTCTTCACCTATCTCACCCAGTTCCTTGGTGAGTCCAATGCAACAGCAGCCAAGAACGTGAATATCTGGTTTGGAGTATCAGCAATCACAACCAGGTATTCACGTTCTTGGCTGCTGTTGCATTGGACTCACCAAGGGACTGGGTGAGATAGGTGAAGAGGTTCCCCAGCATGCCGTAATAAGCAAACCTTTCAGCAATTTCAACTCCTGTTATACGAGACAAGTTTAATTAAGAAACCACTTGTCTTTGAGAAACTACAAGAATTAGCATCAAGTTTAATTAAACAATAAAACTGCTTACCAATGATGTATCTGGCCGATCTCCATCCACCATGAGATGATTTCTGTTGCAGAGAAGCCTTCATAGGCTCCATTGCCGAGAAACCTTCAGTGGGAATACGGTGGAATTATTACAGGAGAAATAGCAGCAACTCCCTAAAAGTAATTAAATAGAGAATGGGAATAATCATGGACATATTTGCATTTATTATGAAATGCAATACAAATGACAAATCATGGACATATTTGCATTTATTATGAAATGCAGTACAAATGACAATATATATAGACATCAAGACATGTAACTAGGCCCAGGCCCACTGCCTTGCTGGACAGAAATTACCACTCCTATCAAACTGTACGAATTATCTGTTCATTTATCAAAAATATCCTCTAATTGCAATGAAATTTATCTGTCATACTTATATTGGATTTAAATAAATCCAACTAAAACTGATCAATATATTATATTTTATAATATTATCAATAAAGTGAATTAAAAATGTGACTTTGATATTACATATTAGGCTATGTTTATTTATCGTGTAAATATGAATCATATCCAAATTTTGCACTCAATTAGTTTTGGTTATCACAAGTTCAAAGTATCGGAAACGCAAGGTGTATTGGAAAAACAATTTTAAGAGATGTATTGGGATACACTTTGAATTTGTATGAATACAGACGAAAAATCAAGATACACATAAATATAATAGAAAATTCAAATAAATCCTAAAAAATATATTACTAACAATATTTATAAATTTTACATGATTGTAAATAAGTCATTTAAATGTAAAAAAACATAATTTTGTGTTTTATATAAAGTGTGACATATCGGGACACAATTACTAACTGTTGAAAAATGATGGAATAACTAAAATGTAAAAAAACAAAAAAAAAAATGTGAATGTTAATTTTCAATAAACCAATATAATTAATCTTAATATTTATTAGTATATAAATTTTAATAATTAATTCTATCATTTATTAATAAACACTTGTCACTCATTAAGAAAAGTGAAACTTTACTTAAAATTAAAAATGCATACTGATGGAGGATGATTTGACCCGACCCCTTGAAACAATGACACGTGGACTTGACTCAGCACGAGCAACAGTTCAGCACCATAGCCTGACTACGACTAAGTAACGAGCCTGTAGGACAGCTCGCTACGTCATAGCTCGATATAGGGGGAGCTCGCTACAATGCGAGCTCGAGGTCCCCCGAGCTACTGAAAGGGAATACTCCAAGACTATCTCAACTTGCAGTTTAGGGTGACCAGTTCTCTCCAACACTTAGGCAGAAAGACTGCCCTAAAGACAATCTCGATGAAGGTCACCTCAAAGCACCCCTGGGAGCTCGCTACAAAGTAGCTCGCGACAAGATAGCTCGCTGCGCGACAGGGTAGCTCGCGACTAAGTGATGCGATGCTCTCAGGAAGCTTCTATCTGACAATACCGTACCCGTCAGACTGTGCTACGTCTCTTGACTGACAGTGCAATCCCAGTCCATTTGGCAGACTGTACCCACATCTCTCGACAGATGGTGGCGTGCCTGTCTTCCCGGGATGTGTCACCCATCCAATTGGGTAATACCCTACAACGGTCACCTGCACAGCCCTGGCAGCTAACGGCTACGACAGAAGCCCAGTGGCAGTTATGCCCGACTTGACAAGAACGCCCCTATAAAAGCTCCTTAGTTGAAGGGGAGAGGGATCTCTGACTGAATCTGATTTTGAGTCATCTTACTTGCTCTCGAGCTAATCTTGAGAACTCAGTGATCTAGTGCGACCTACACTCTTAGCCTCTTTACACTATTTACTTTCTCCCCCAGCGTTCTAACTTAAGCTTCGGAGTATTCCCGCCAGGAAAATCCCCCGGGAATCCTTCATTTTTCTTCTCAAGTGTCGTCCGTTAACAGCTAGGAGCCAGTCAACAGCCAGCTAGGAGTGCCCAGATCGTGCCGCATCATTTGGCACCATCTGTGTGAAACGCTTCAAGAAGCCTTCCTCTAAGCTTTTACAGTTTCCTTTTCTGAAAACTCAGCATTCATGGCTTCCTCCAGCAACGCCGGACGTGGTGCCAGCCTGAACGCTTCTGGGGAGTAGCCCCAACTTCCTACTGTCTGTATTGGGAAGTTCACCGTCCCCCTCTTCGTGGACGGAGTCCCCAGTTTGAGCGTGCCTCTCATTGTGGCACCCGCGGTCACTCCACTCCCTTCCACAGTTGGAGCAACCTTTGCTGAACCCTCGGTTGTGCCCCCAACGGCCAACCCGAACCAGTTGGAGGACTTAATGCAGTGCATGCGAGCGATGCAAGATCAAATGCAACAATTTCAACAATTCCAACTCTATCAACAAGTGTTGCACCAAGTTTCCCAATACCAGTATCAACAGTAGTTTCCCTCTTTGCCTCAGGCCCAGCCGTTGCTTCCCCCCTGGCATCTGGCCACGAAGCAGACCAAGCCCTCCCGCCGAAGTGAACGACCTCGTTGGGGAGAGGCCTCCCAAGCCTAGGATCTTGCCAAGAGCCAAGCCTCTTCCATAGCCAGAAGGAGAGGCGAGCCACTCCCGTCTCACAACCCGTGGGCAGGTCGGGGGCCTTGCAGCCAGCAAAGCTCGTATCGCCCCAGCCTTCACAGTTCGAGCTCCCGCTCGCAGAGAATCCATTCGAGGTCCTGGCCGTAGACTATAGGTAGGGCCCTTCGGTTCAGAGCCACCACCAGCAGTCTGGGCTGGGCCGGTCGAGCTCGGCGACACCGAAACATCAAGCACCAATGCCGAGCCAGCAAGACAGCAACGAAGACGTCGGCAAGCTCGCCGAACTGCTACCCGAGTCTCTCCCAAGCTCAAAGGTAAAGAGGAGGTATGCTCAGGTGAAGTGAAAGCTACCCCTCTCCTCTCAGTTTCTTCCCCTTTATCTCCAGAACTCCTTGTTGTCCCCATGCCAAGGGACTTCAAGCTCCCCCCACTAGACAAGTATGATGGATCTTTCGATCCAAACGATCACGCGGACGCCTTCCAGTCCCAGATGCACCTAGCAAGAGCCAATGAATTCTGCATGTGCATGGCCTTTTCCACCACCTTTAAAGGGGTAGCCCGCACATGGTACCGTAATCTCGCGCCTGGTTCGATAAGATGCTAGGCGCAGTTCGTGCAACTTTTCACCTCCCACTTCGTTACCAGCAAAAGGTGCCCGAGAACTCAGGAAAGCCTCCTCGGCATAGTTCAAAAGTGGTTCGAAAGAGTTCAAGTGGTTCAACAACGCTTGTTTACAGATACCCGACCTGGATCCCGCAGTTCGCCTCACCGCAGCCAAGCGAGGTATCACCCACAAAGAGTTCAAGTGGCACGTAGTTGTCAATCAACCCAAGACCATGACCAAGTTTCTCAAACTCGCAGATCGGTTCATAGGGACGGAGGACGAAATCAACCAAAAGGGCGAGCAGACCCTTGAGAAAAGGAAGAGGGAACCAGAGCCCCCATCTCAAGGCGACAACAGGAAGAAGAAGGACCAAGCTCGGGGGGCAATGCCAAATCAGCCTTTCTGAGCTCCAACAGCAAAAATGGACTATACATCCCTCAACACGAAGCGGGCTGAGATCCTCATGGCGATCAAGGATGCTCCGTACGTGAAGTGGCCACCTTGGCTGAAGGCAGACCTTAATGTTAGAAATAAAAATCTATACTGTAGTTTTCATAAAGATCACGATCATAGCACCGAAAGTTGTAAAAATCTCCGCGATGAGATAGAAGAACTCATCCGTCGCGGATATTTGAGAAATTTGTACAAAGTAATAATAATAATAATAAAGCAGGTCAGCAAGGGGAGCAGAGTAGAGACGCTCCCGAGTCCAGCAGGCAAGTGGAACAGCCGCAAAAGCAGCCCCCCGAAGAGAGACCAGTTCGGGGGACCATCCACGTCATAGTTGGAGGCTTGATTGTGGCGGGTTGTACCTTAGTTGCAGCTCGCACATCAGCTCGTGAAGCTGCTAGGGAAGAACAGAACCCCCCAAAGCGGCCAAGCTTAGAAGATCTCATCTTCTTCACTGAAGATGACGCATGCGGGGTCCACTACCCCCATGATGACGCGCTCGTCATAAAGGTGAAGATCAACGACTTCGAAGTTAGGTGCGTCATCGTCGAATCAGGCAGCTCAGCGGACATCCTCTTCAAAGCAGCCTTCGACCAACTGCTGCTCCAGGAGAGCGACCTAAAGCCCGCGAACACTCCTCAGGTAGGCTTCAGCAGAGAGGAAGTCAGGCCCCTGGGAAGGATTACAGTACCCGTGGAAGTCGGCACTTGGCCTAGCATAGTGAGGCTCAACCACGATTTCTTTGTAGTCGCAACCCCCTCCCCGTCTTACGCCATAGTAGGTTGGCCGATTACCCATGCCTTACGGGTTGTGATGTCCACCTACTACTTGGCCATGAAGTTTCCCAAGGACTTCAGAATCGGGATAGCGCGAGGTGACCGGCTTGAGTCTCGCAAATGCTACGTCGCCGCCCTCAAGGGAAAAGCCAAGGTGGCCGATGACCTCGAACTGGAGCGACCTACGGAGTAGAGCGAGGAGCGAGCTGTGCCCACAGAAGAGACCATCTCCATCCCAGCCTCAGCGGAGGACCCAGCCTGGACACTTCAGATCGGTGCTTCCATCGAGGAGCCTCTGCAATCTAAACTGGTACGCTTTTTACTTGAGAATTTAGATGTTTTTACATGATCTACAGTAGAAATGCCCAGCATAGACCCTAGCATCATAACTCATAAGCTTAATACTAATTCTGTAGTTAGGTCCGTTAGACAGAAGAAACGCAACCTAGCCCTAGAGCGATGGAGGGCAATCGACGAGGAGGTCGGGAAGTCCATTACCCGAGATGGGTGGCCAACCCCGTTCTGGTGAAAAAGGCTAACGGTAAATGGCGCATGTGCGTCGACTACACCGACTTGAACCAAGCTTGCCCAAATGGCTGCTTCCCACTCCCCAGGATCGACCATCTAGTGGACGCGACCTTGGGGAACGGGTTGCTGAGCTTTCTATACGCCTATTCGGACTACAACCAGATTAGGATGGACCCGACAGATGAAGAAAAGACTGCCTTCATAACCGAGCTTGGCCTGTACTGCTACAAGGTCATGCCCTTTGGGCTAAAGAATGCTGGGGCGACCTTTCAAAGACTTGTAAATAAACTGTTTGAGCCAATGATTGGCCAAAAAGTAGAATGTTATGTAGACGACATGGTCGTCAAAACCCAGTTTTCGTGTGACTTAATACAAGACTTGAATTTAGTTTTTGAAATCCTGCGTAGATTCAATATGAAGCTAAACCCGAATAAGTGTGTCTTTGGCGTCACCTCGGGTAAATTCCTAGGATACATTTTTAACCGGCGCGGCATTGAAGCCAATCCGGTCAAAATAAAGGCCATCCTAGATATGAAATCACCCCAAAAAATGAAGGAGGTTCAGAGGCTGAATGGCTGAATAGCCACTCTGAGCCGCTTCATGTCCAAGTCGGCAGATCGCTGCCAACCTTTCTTTAAAGCAATTAAAAGCAAAGGGTTTGAATGGACCCAAGATTGTCAGCTCGCATTTGAGGAACTCAAAAAGTACCTCGCTAGCATACCGGTCTTAACCCGGCCCGAAGAGGGCGATGTTTTAGAGTTGTACCTCTCGACAAGTGACGAAGTGGTCAGCTCGGTACTAATAAAAGAAGTAGATCAGGTCCAATGACCTATCTATTATGTTAGTAAAGTGTTGCAGGGAAGCAGTGACAAGATATCCAGAGATAGAAAAATTGGCGTATGCATTGGTTATTGCAGCCTGAAAGCTCCGTCTGTACTTCCAAGTTCATACTGTTATCGTCCTCACCAACAAACCTCTGAGGCAAGTTCTACTCAAGCCTGAAGTCTCTAGTCGACTGACGAAGTGGGCCGTTGAGCTCAGCGAGTATGACCTCCAATACAAGCCACAAACTGCTATCAAAGCCCAAGCCTTAGCAGATTTCATCGCGGAGTGCACTTTCAGCTCCGAAGTCCCCTGGCCGGTTGAGCATGAGGCCCCTAGTTCGGGCGAGCCCAGAGCTCCCAGGCCGGTTGAGTCCAAGCACCATGAGGTAGCAACCAGCACGGCATCTCTCCTAGTTAGGCTATGCGCGAACTGGGATGAGGAGCCCTAGATCCTTCACGTAGATGGCTCCTCGAACCAGCAGGGCAGCAGAGCCAAAATAGTTCTGCACGGCCCAAGTGGCATGAAACTGGAGTATGCACTATGCTTCGAGTTCATGGCATCCAACAATGAAGCAAAGTACGAAGCGTTGATAGCTGGGCTAGCTCTAGCCAAAGAAATGAAAGCCAAGCACATTATCATCTGTAGTGATTCCCAGCTCGTGGTCAATCAGGTCACGGGAGAATACGAAGCTCGCGAACCGAATATGATAGCCTACTTAGCCAAAGTAAGAGAGGCTCTGCTCAACTTCCAGTCACACTTCATCAGGCAAGTCTCGAGGTCAGAGAACACTGAGGCCGACGCCCTGTCCCGGTTAGCCAGCACCAGTGATAACACCATGAGAACTGTGTAAATAGAGAACCTACCTCGGCCTAGCATTCTCGGGGGGGCAGAGGAGGTCACTCCTGTCGTTCAAGCAGAGCCGAGCTGGATTGACCCGCTCACGAGCTTTCTACTACACGGGACCCTCCCTACAGATCCGAATGCTGCCAGAAGGGTAAAGCATCAGGCAACCAAATACATCATGATAGACGAATGGCTGTACCGAAGATCCTACACGCTCCCCTATCTGCGCTGCTTGCGACCTTCTGAAGCCGAGCTCGTACTCCGTGACACTCATGAGGGCCTGTGCGGCGGTCACTCGAGGGGCAGGGCCCTCGCCCAAAAAGCACTACGATAGGGATACTACTGGCCAACAATGAAAACAAACGCTATTGAGCTCGTCAAAAAGTGTGACAAGTGCTAGAGGCATGCCAACATCCACCACCAGTCCGCTGCCGATCTCAAGTATCTCACCAGCCCGTGGCCTTTCGCACAATGGGGCATCGATATACTCGGACTATTTCCACCAGCGACAAGCCAGAGGAAGTTCCTGGTGGTAGAAGTGGATTATTTCACCAAGTGGGTAGAAGCTGGACCTCTCGTAACAATCACAGCCCGAAACGTCCAGAACTTCTTTTGGAAGAACATAGTGTGCCGCTTCGGGTTACCTCGGGTATTGATTTCTGATAACAGTAAGCAGTTCGAGGACATCAAATTCCAGAACTGGAGCCAAGACATGGGGATCCGGCAGAACTTCACTTCAGTCGCACACCCTCAAGCAAACGGTCAAGCAGAGGTCACGAACAGAGCTATCCTCCGTGGACTGAAGGCACGGTTAGACCGAACTAAAGGACTATAGGCAGACGAGCTACCTAGTGTTCTATGGGCTTACCGAACCACAGAGAAGACAGCCACAAGAGAGACTCCCTTCAACCACACCTATGGCACCGAGGCAGTAATCCCAACTGAGATCGAGGTTCCCTCGCTACGACTGGAAGCATATGACGACAAGACAAACGAAGATGAGCTACGTACCAACCTCGACCTACTCGACAAAGTAAGGGACCTCGCATATATCAGGACCACAGCTTACCAGCAAAGAGTAACTCGGTACTATAACGCCAGGGTCAAGAAGCAGAACCTCCGCGTTGGCGACCTGGTCCTTTGCAAAGTTATGGTACCTGAGCCCGGCGTTGGCAAGCTCGAACCGAATTGGGAAGGACCTTACCGAGTGAAACAAGTACTTGGGGAAGGAACATACGAGCTCAGAACCCATGAAGGGAAACAAGTACCTCGAGCATGGAATATTGTCAACTTAAGATAGTATTACCTGTAACTATTGAGTAGACCACGAGTCACTCTCAAAGCCTAAGGACCAAAATGCCGAGCTAACACGACCTCGGCGCAATAAGACCCAGTTGCCTCTATGGCATGGGCGAACTACTAAGTAGACCATGAGTCACTCTCAAAGCCTAAGGGCCAAAATGCCAATCTAACACGACCTCGGTGCAATAAGACCCAGTCGCCTCCATGGCATGGGCAAACTCCAAGGGCAGACTATAAGTCACCCTCTCAGCCTAAGGGCTAAAACACCGAGCTAACTAGGACCTCGGCACTATGAAAGACTTAGAGAATTCATTGATAAAGGCAAGGTATGAAGTATCATAGGCGTAAGCAACTCGAATCTGAACCCTATGAAGCATAGCTCGTCTCAGTACATCAGTTGGACCAAGTAAGGTACAACCTACAAACATACAGTTCGAGCATACATGGTAACTACTTCGCGGTGTATTATCCAAATGATTCAAAACACTAAGGGATAGCTCGGGGTAATAATTACCGAAAAATCCTACTTCGAGTATGCAGCTCTAATAGCTCGAGTGATGAGATGGCTTTGGCAAAAAATAAAAGAGCACACCATACTTAGCAGAAAAAGAAAAATTTCATTACTAATGCATAAATAAAAACCGAACTAAAAAAGCTCGGGAAAGTCCAACAAGAAGTAAAAAGGGCACAACTGCCCAAGAAGAAGATTTTTGAAAACCGGGTTCTGGCACATAGGAACCACCAGAAATCAGTCAGAAAAGCAGAAAAATAGAGCCGCTAGCCTCAAGGGTCCACCTCGTCCTCGTCCTCCAAGGAGTCAGGCTCCTCCTCCTCCGCCTGGTCCGTCGTTTCGGGAGCCAGGCCCTTCATTGTGATGCTGTGGAGGTTGATCCCAGAGAACTTCTTTCGGACTAACCAGCGGCAGATCTAGAATCCTGAGCAGTACGAGCTCGAGCCATACTCCACTTGGAGGTCATGATACTCCTAGGAGTCCTTGAAGTCCCAGACTGCCTTAGCATGCTCGGCCTCCACCATGGTGTCCAAGTTCCGAGTTCGGTCCAGAAGTGTAGACTCCATGTCTTGAATCTGCTGGCGAATGAGCGCCCTCTCCACTGCCACCCTCTACAACTCCTCCCTATAGCACACGCACTCCTCAGAAAGCCTGGCGATCTACACCTCCTGGTCATGGGTGAGTAGTTCCTTTAGACTCACAAGGGGAGCGAGGCCCAGGACAGCAGCGTTTGGACCTCGCTCCCCTTGCGAGTCTGAAGGAGCTCACCTTGGGCCTGGTCGAGCTCGCCCTGGAGCTTCTGGACAATGGCCCTCTAATTGCGAGCATCGCCGGAGTGGATGTTGGTCTGGAGGGCTATGGTGTGGATGGCAGTGTTCACCTGCCAACAAGAGACTAAGGTCAGAAAACAACAAAAGAAAGGAAAGAATGAGAAGAAAAAGAAAAGACCACTTACCACCATGCAGTGAGAGGCGGCAAATGCGGCGAGCACCTTGGGCTCCATCTCCCCCCACCTAGTGACCTCCTCGTGGCAGATTGCCCTTCGACTCTTCCGCTCAGCCACGATGTAGTCATTAACAGCCTCCCAGTTCCTTACCGGGAACAGCGGATAGGGGAATGGGCAGGAAGGACCAAGAGGAATCACCCTTTGCCTCGGGAGCTTGCCCTCCTCGAGGCCACCTTCTCTAGCGCCTCCTTCAGATGGGGCCAGTGGAACTTCAGGTGGTGGAGAAACAAAGTCTAGCTCAGCAGACTCGAACTCAGTGCCCCCAGAAGTGGGATTTCGGTTAGGATGCGACCTCTTAGCCTTACGCTTCTGGTTGCTGGGAAGAAGGCGACGCACGTCAACACTAGAAATGATGGCTGCCAAAAAACCACAAGGTATTAGTCCAGTAAAAGAGAAAATATATGTACACATATGATATATTTTTACAAGGCACTACGCGACCTAAAAGGCAACCTACCCGGACTCAGACTAGCCTGCGCGAGCTTCTCATCGGTCAAGTAATCTGAACAGAGAAGGCCTACAGCTGCCCAGGACAACAGCATTTTTCGAGTTTCAAGGTCCAACTCTCGGGGTTACGGATTACAAAATAGTCCCGCTTCTAGGCGGGAACCCTGTTCGATAGGTCGTGCAGGAGCTTAAAGTCACGGCAGGGAGAAAAGTAATAAGAATGCCTTTCCGGAGGCGCTCTGGGAGTGGCATTCTTAATGTAGAGAATGGAAGAGAAGATATCGAGATCAAGGGGGAGACAATACTCATAGCACAGGGAAATAGTCCCAACTACATTCCGAATGGCGTTGGGATGGAGCTGGTTAATGGTGACGTTGAAATGATTCAACACCTCCACTATTAAAGGGTGCAGAGGAAGACATAGGCCAGCCTCAAGCTGTTCCTGGAAAATCACTATGTCATTGGGACCATGCTCCTAGGGAAAGTTACCAGAGGGGAGACCGTAGATAAGGTCCCCAGGAAGGTGAAAGTAGCGGACAAGAGATCTGAGTCTCTCTATCATCATAGAGGAGGGACCAAAGGTGTCAGACTCTCTGCCCCGAGAAGTAGAAGCCATATCGTCGGAGGCCTCCCGAGCCTCCGGAGCCTGCTCCCAAGCTCTCCCTGAGCTCGAGGGGGTGTCGTCATCCTGGTTACCGTCTCAGGGATAAACGTGGTACGGATACCCAGACATGATTGGTAGAATGAATAAGACTCACCAGAAAGATAAAACGGTGTGAATAGAAGAGCTCGGGCAGACTAGATGGATGCGCGACCTCAGAATCCGAAGATAGCAAGTTAGCGTGAATGGAAATGAGGCCTGGGGGTCCTCCTATTTATAGCCACTGTGCCCCTAGATCAACGGCCCAGATTGAGACAGATCTGACGGTTCGCAGTCAAGCTGATCGCACGTCTTTTGAAATCGAAATGTGACTAGCTGCACGTCTTCCATGATTGAGGTAATGACGGCTGCACGACATCCAGAGTTAAGAGCCGCTTCGGAGGTAATGACGGCTGCACGACATCCAGAGGCTAAGAGTGTAGGTTGCAGGGTAGTACCCTGCAACGGTTACCTACGCAGCCCTGGCAGGTAACAGTTGGAACAGAAGCCCAGTGGCGGTTATGCTCGACTTGACAAGAACACCCCTATAAAAGCTCCTTAATCAAAGGGGAGAGGGATCTCTGATTAAATCTTATTTTGAGTCATCTTACTTGCTCTCGAGCTAATCTTGAGAACTCAGTGATCTAGTGCAACCTACACTCTTAGCCTCTTTACACTTTACTTTCTCCCCAAGTGTTTTAACTTAAGCTTCGGAGTATTCCCATCGGGCAAATCCCCCGGGAATCCTTCACCTTCTTCTTCTCAGGTGTCGTCCATTGCCATCTAGGAGCCAGTCAACAGTCAGGTAGGAGTGCCCGGATCGTGCCGCATCACATACAATCATAGTGAACAAATATTTATGGCTCATTGGCAAACTTGTGGTTGTTAAAATCAAGTGGCCATGGTTCAAGTTTTGCTATAGCTAAAATTTGAAGCATTTACACTAACAAAATGAAATTAAAGAGAGGGGATCATTAATTAAAGGAATTAATGAGAAAATTTGAATTAAGCGCTAAAATTTAAATTTAAGTTCAAATTTGAAGCAGCTAACGGATCCTGGGAGAACTTTCATTTCTTTGATTTTTATTTTTTTAAAATATTAAAAAACATTAAAAAATGGTGAAAAAAACCACTTCTCCTTCACTAATGGTTATAAGTGGTGTTTAAGTAAAATGCCAACTATAGGGTAGATTATAGTAAATCCATGTAACTATAAGTGGTATTTTAGTAAATGACTCTTTCTATTATTTAGCTTTCGTTTAATAAATCCCATGCATTGCATGACTCCTTGCTAGTCTATATATATAAACAAAGCGGTCAAGAAATTTTCTCCTTTTTTAAATTTTTTATTTCTTTATTCCATCATTTTTAAAAAACCAATGAGATGCTCTCATTCCTCATGAAAAATTATCTAAAATCTCTCTCTTACCCACACTTTCCCAATAATCTCCTCTCCTAAAATTTATCTTAAACTACCTCCCCCACTTTCTCCTAAATCATCTCCAATTCCTATTTATCTAAATAAGTTTAAATTATAAAACTCTTCTCCAAATTATCTCAAATAAACTTTAAAATAATTATTAAAAATACAAAAAAAACAATTATAAAATTTCATCCAGAGAAAACTGAATGAACTTCTTAATCTTTGATAGCCATTCGTTGCAAATTCCTTCCTGAATCCTGATACAGAAATTACAGGCTTCGTTCCTGTACTCTGACGGGGTGAGGAAGCCGACAACAAATATATTCTTGTTTATGCGTGAAGTAACAAAAGGATGAATCATGAAAAACAAGTCTGAGTCCCACCTCTTTAATAGTGGGTAGGGGGCCCACCCGCTAGTAATTGGTTATAACAGAATACCTGTTAAGTAGCGAAAGGCCCCCGCTAGTAATTGGTTATAACAGAATACCTGTTAAGTAGCAAAAGGACGAAGCCAACCAGTTGACGTCGAATATGGCACACAATGAATCACGAAAAACAAGTCTGAGAACTCTATCTATCTATCTATATATATATACATTAATAGAATGTTAATAGGATATGTATTTAATAATTATGTTGTTATAAACAATGTTAATAACTAAATATTTACTTTAAAATTATAAATACTGTTAATAAATTATTGATTATTACAGTAATTTAATAAATATATAATTAGTGATTATAATTAATAATTACTGTTATTATAAATATTGTGATTAATTAATACTATTAATAAATTTAGTAATTATTGTTATATTAAAAATAATTAAGAATGTTATTAAAAGTATTATTATTGACTATTTAATAAAATATTATAATTATTGACTATTATGGATAAATACTGCTAATTTAATTTAATTTGGGTAATTATTAATTTAATGAACTTTGTTAATAAATCCTATTCATAAATTTAATATCTACCGTTATATTAAAAATAACTAAATAATATTATTAAAAGTATCGTTAATGATTATTTATTTAAATAGTATAATTGCTTACTATTATAGATAAATATTGTTAATATCGTTATGATAACTAATGGTTCAATCGTTCGGTTCGAACGGATAGCCCATTTTGACAACAAAAAATACAAGCAAAAAATTATGAAACCGTTCTGACCACCGGTTTTCAAGTCAACGATTCGATCATCTGGTTCGAACGAACGGTCCATTCTGACAACAAAAATTATAAGCAAAAAATTGAGTTTGTTAGGTCCATTAAGTAGCATCATACGTGTTATGTCATTCGAGCTTGTGACTCATACAACCCAAAAATGAAACTAATGAAGGGTGATTTGGCCCGACCTAGTAAAAAGGGGACACGTGGGCACGACCTGACCAAGAGATGACAACTCAGCTTGACAAGCTCAGTCCGCAACAATTGAGCTCGCGTATTCAGTCATCTCAGCACAAAGGCTGCCTCGGCCCAAGGCTCACCTCGAAGCAGGGCCACCTCGTCGCAAGTCTCACCTTGGCATTGAGGCACCTCAGTATCCAAGCCAGTTTGGAACTAAAAGACCGAAGTACCAGTTCGGAACCAGCAACTCGAAGTGCCATGTAATTGACTCCCGCGTAACCAACTCCAAAGGTCTCTCCAATGAATCCCGAACTCCTCGAGATCACGATGAGTTAACAGACCCCGACTTCTCCGGGATCACGATAAGGATTTATCCTAACTCCGTCGGAATTGGAGGTGAAACGAGATAAGCCTTACCTGTATATTGCTCCTTCAGAAGCGGAGCGAACTCCATCTCCACATCGCAAATACCCCAGAACTCTTTCGTGTGCCCCACGAACACTCAACTATATAAAGGCTCTAGCCCCGATGGCATAAGGTACGCGTGATTTCTCTGCTCTCTAGCTCTCTAGCTCTCTACATTCTCAAACTTATTTAGCTCGCATCAGAGTACTAACTTAAGCATCGGAGCGACCTCACCAGACTATCCACCCCGGGTTCTCTGATCTTGTTCTGCAGATTTACTTAGCTTTCCGTCCGACTGGAAGCCAAATCATCCTCCAACAGGGAGCAGTCAGATCGTGCAACATCAATTGGCGCCGTCTGTGGGAAGAATCAAAAAGCCTTCTTCACAATTAACAGCTTCCATTTGAAATCAATGGCCTCTTCCAATCACGCCGGACAGAGCAGTGAAATGAACGGTCTTTGGGGGGCAACCTCAGTTTCCATCAGTGTGCATTGGTCAGTTCACTATACCGCTCACTGTGGCTGGGGTCTGAACACTGACTGTGCCACAAAACTTTCCATAGGTGAATGCCCCGCTCCCTCCAGTGGTGGGCACAATCTTCGCTGAACCGTCTGTGGTTCCCCTGGAGTCGGGCAATCCCAATTCGATGACCTGGTACATTACATGTGGGCCATTCAGGTCCAAATGTAGCAGGTCCAACAGTTCCAGCAATACCCAGCAACATGTATTCTACCAGTACTACCAGTAGTAGTTCCCTCCACTGCCGCAAAGCCAGTAGCTGGTTCCACCCCAGCACCTAGCAACTCAACAGAACCGACCTCGTGTGCAAAACATCACTCGATCTCCCCACTGAGGTGAGGAGACTTCCCAGGTCCCACTTCCTCTCGAGAGCCAAGTCTCACCTCGTGACAGGAGAGGCAGACAGATCACCCTGCCTGCTTCACAAGGGTAAATCGGAAACAGGTCCGGGGACACAACCCAATAGGGCCATTCTTCCTCGGCGCTTGCATCAAGAAGGCGGATCGCTCGCAGGTAACCGGTTCGGGGTTCTAGCCGCAAACTCAAGGCAAGGACCTTCCATCCACGACAGTCAGCCTCAAAACCCAAGGAACCAAGAGCTACCTCACGGCAGAGCAGTACCGGACCATATAGAGGTTAGCAGCACCAATGCAGAGCCTCTGAAGAAGCAACAACGAAGGCGTCACAAGGCACGTTGAACTTTAGTCTAGAACAGCCAGCTCACGAGACCAAACCAACAGGAACAGGTTAAAGTTAAAGAAGAGGCGAGCTCGGTAGCTACAAAGACCACTCCTCTACTCTCTAAGTCGTCCCCTCTGTCTCCTGAGCTCTTGGCAACCCCGATGCCCAAGGACTTCAAGATGCCTCCCCTTGACAAGTATGATGGATCTTTCGATCCTAACGACCATGTGGACTCCTTCCAGTCCTAGATGCACTTAGCTGGGGCTGACGAGTCCTACATGTGCGTAGCTTTCTCTACCACATTCAAAGGAGTAGCTCACACATGATATCGAAACCTCGCGCCAGGATCAATCAAGAGTTGGGCACAGTTCGTAGAGTTATTCACCTCGCACTTCATCACCAGCAAGAAGTGTCAGAGGTCCCAAGAGAGTCCCCTTAATATAGTTCAAAGAGAAGGGGAGTCCACCAGAAGCTACATTAAGCGCTTCAATGACACCTGCCTGCAAATCCTCGACCTAGACCCAGCGGTGAAACTCATGGCAGCAAAAAAGGGCATAACTCACAGGGAATTCAAGTGGCATGTGGTGGCCAACAAGCCAAAAGACATCACAGAATTCCTCAAGCTCGACAACCAGTTCTTCGGAACCGAGGAAGAGATGAACCCAAAGACCGACAATGTAGTTGAGAAAAGAAAAAGAGACGGTGACAATACTAGTAATGATAGTCGTAAGAGAAGAAATAGCGTCTCTGAGCAGGGGTGGAAATAAATCTGGGAGCCGATCTCCTTCCCGATCTCACGAGTCAGGTCAACGCTCCAAAACCCCACCTATTGAAAGGATGAGCTACACACCCCTCAACGCTAAGCAAGGTGAAATCCTGATGGCCATCAAAGACTCCTCCTCTATCAAGTGGCCACCTAGATTGAGGAGAGATTCCACAACCAGAAACCAAAATGCCTACTGTCACTTTCGTCAAGAAGTGCAACAAGTGTCAGAGGTGTGCCAATATCCACCATCGACCTGCTGCCGACCTCAAATACCTCACCAGCCCATGGCCCTTCACACAGTGAGGAATCAACATACTTGGCCTATTCCTGCCTGCAACAGGACAGAGGAGATTTCTGGTCGTAGCAGTGGACTATTTTACGAAGTGGGTGGAAGCGGAACCCCTAACAACAATCACAGCCTGCAACATACAAAACTTCTTCTGGAGGAACATAGTATGTGCCTTCAAGCTACCTCGGGTACTCATCTCCGACAATGGAAAGCAATTCGAGGATGTCAAGTTTCAGAATTGGTGTGTCGAGATGGGAATACAACAAAACTTCACCTTGGTGGCACAGCCCCAGGAAAACAGGCAAGCGAAAGTCACCAATAGAGCCATACTTCGTGGACTGAAAGCCCGCTTAGCTCGAGCCAAAGGACTGTGGGTAGACGAACTGCCCTGTGTGCTATAGGCCTACTGGACCACCATCAAGATTGCCACTGGTGAAAATCCCTTCAATCTCTCTTACGGCACGAAAGCGGTGATCCTAGCTGAAATCAAGGTGCCTACGCTACGCTTGGAGGCCTACGACGAGCAGACAATGGTGGACGTTGGCGTGCCTCTGACACTTTTCACATTTTTTGACGAGTTCCAGTGCATCAGCTTTCATCGTTGGCCAGTAGTAACCCTGTCGAAGCGCTTTCTGGGCGAGAGCCCTACCCCCCAAGTGTTTGCCACACAAACCTTCATGAGTGTCGCAGAGAACGAGCTTGGCTCCTGAGGGTCGCAAGTAGCGCAGGTGGAGGAGCGTGTAGGATCTTCGGTACAACTTCCCTTCTATTATGACGTACTTGGTTGCCAGTCGCTCTGCCCTTCTAGCTACATTGCGATCTGCAGGGAGGGTCCCGTGAAGCAGGTAGCTCGCGAGTGGATCGATCCAGCTCGGCTTTGCTTGTGCAACAGGAGCAACCTCTTTTGCCCCCTAAGAATGCTAGGCCGAGGCAGGTTCTCTATGTAAACGGTCCTCATGGTGTTGTCGCTTGTCTTGTCTATCCGGGACAAAGCATCGGCCTCAGCGTTCTCGGATCTTGGGATCTGTCTGATGAAGTACGACTGGAAATCACGCAGAGCTTCTCTGACTTTGGCTAAGTAGGCGGCCATAGTTGGCTCGCGAGCTTCGTACTCGCCGGTGACCTAGTTGACCACGAGCTAGGAGTCGTTACAAATGACGATATGCTCGGCTCTTACTTCGTTTGCTAGGGCAAGCCCGGCTATCAATGCTTCGTACTCCACTCAATTTTGGATGTGATGAACTCAAAGCAGAGTGCATACTCCAGCTTCACCCCGCTTGGCCCGTACAGAATGATACCAGCTCCGCTACCTTGCTGATTTGACGAGCCATCCACATAGAGGATCTAGGGCTCCTCCTCCCAGCTTGGCGCTGCTCTGATCGGGGGAGGTGTCGCACTGGTTGAAGCTTCTCCTCTGTGCTTGGGCTCAATCGATTCAGGAACTGCGGTGCTGAAGATACATTCCGCGGTGAATTCAGCTAAGGCTTGGGTCTTGATTGCTGTCCGGGGCTCGTACTGGATGTCGTACTCGCTGAGTTCAATGGCCCACTTCGTCAACCTACCGGAGACCTCGGGCTTGAGTAAGACCTACCTCAAGGGTCAATTGGTGAGGACGATGACGGTATGAGCTTGGAAATAAGGCCAAAGCTTCCGAGCTGCGGTGACTAGTGCATATGCCAGCTTTTCAATCTCTGGATACCTCGTCTCTACGTCTTGCAAAACTTTACTAATGTAGTAGATGGGTCGTTGGACCCGATCTACTTCTTTTATCAGTACCGAGCTGACCACCTCGTCACTCATAGAGAGGTACAACTTTAGAATATCTCCCTCATCGGGTCGGGTTAGAACTGGGATACTGGTCAGATACCTTTTGAGCTCGTCAAAGGTGAGCTGGCATTCTTCGGTCCACTCAAAGTCTTTGCTTCTTTTAATTGCCTTGAAGAAAGGCAGGCAACGATCTGCCGATTTAGACATGAAGCGGCTCAGAGCGGCTATACGGCCGTTCAACCTCTGAACCTCCTTCAATTTGCGGGGGCGGTCTCATATCTAAGATGGCCTTGATTTTGTCAGGATTGGCTTCAATACCTCGTCGATTAACGATGTAACCCAGGAATTTACCCGAGCTGACACCGAAGACGCACTTGTTAGGGTTTAACTTCATATTAAATTTGCGCAAACAGAATGTAAATCTTTTATTAAATCATTTGAAAATTGAGTTTTGACAACCATGTCGTCTACATAACATTCTACTTTTTTGCCGATTAACCGCTCAAACAATCGTTTTACGAGTCTATGAAATGTTGCCCCGGCATTTTTCAGTCCAAAGGGCATGACCCTGTAGCAGTACAAGCCTAGCTCGGTTATGAAGGCCGTTTTTTCCTCATTAGCAGGGTCCATCCTGATTTGGTTGTAGCCCAAATAAGCATCCAAGAAGCTCAGCAACTCGTGCCCTGAGGTCGCATCCACCAAACGGTCGATTTTGGGAAGTGGGAAGCAGTCCTTCGGGCAAGCTCGATTTAGGTCAGTATAGTCGACACACATGCACCACTTAATGTTGGCCTTTTTTACCAGAATGGGGTTAGCCACTCAGCTCGAGTAATGGACCTCCTTGATGAAATCAGTTGCGAGAAGCTTCCCGACTTCATCGTCGACTACTCTCCAACGCTCCAGGGCTAGGTTGCGTTTCTTCTATCTAACGGGTCTAACTACAATATCAGTGTTCAGTTTGTGAGTGATTATTCCAAGGTCTATGTCGGGCATCTCTGCCGCGGACCATGCAAACGCATTTAAATTTTAAAGTAAGAAACTTACCAGCTGAGAACGTAGAGGCTCCTCAATCGACGCACCGATTTGGAGAGTCCTGGCTGGGTCTTCTACTGAAACAGGTATAAGAATCGTCTCTTCTATTGGTGAAGCTCGCTCCTCATGGTACTCCATAGGTCTCTCCAATTCGAGGTCGTCTGCTGCCTTGGCTTTCCCTTTGAGGGCGGCGACATAGCATTTGCGAAACTCGAGTTGGTCGCCTCGCACTACCCCTACTCCGAAGTCTGTGGGGAACTTCATGGCCAGGTAATAGGTGGACACTACTACGCGTAGATCGTGGGTGATTGGCCAGCCTATTATGGCGTTGTACGGGGAGGGAGTTAAGACCACTAAGAAAGTGTGGTCGAATCTCACTATGCTAGGCCAGGTGCCGACCTCCATAGGTACTATAACTCTTCCTAGGGGCCTGACTTCCTTTCTGCTGAACCCTACCAAGGGAATGTTCGTGGGCTTGATGTCGCTCTCCTAGAGCTGCAGCTTGTCAAATGCATCTTTAAAGAGTATGTCCGCCGAGCTGCTTGAGTCGACTAGGACGCACTTCACCTCGGAATCATTAATTCTTATCCTTATGATGAGCGCATCATCATGGGGGTACTGGACTCCGTGCGCATCGTCTTCAGTGAAAAAAATGGGCTCTTCTAGCCATGGCCGCTTCGGAGGATTCTGTTCTTCTCTTTCTTTTTCACGAGTTGATGTCTTCGCCGCGGCTGAAGTGCAACCCGCAGCAATCGATCCACCGGTGATCATATGTATTACTCTGGCCTCTCTTCGGGCAGTTGTCTCTGTGGCTGCTCGTTCTGTCTGTTGTTGGACTCGGGAGCATCTCTACTTTGCTCCCCCTGTTGATCTGTTTGATTTTTATTATCATTTAATACAAAATTTTTCAAATATCCGCGATGGATGAGCTCTTCTATCTCGTCGCGGAGGTTCTTACAATTTTCGGTGCTATGACCGTGATCTCTATGGAAGTGGCAATATACATTTCTATTTCTAGTGTTCAGATCTCCTCTCATCCGAGGTGGCCACTTCACGTTAGAAGCGTCCTTGATCGCCATGAGGATTTCTGCTCACTTCACGTTCAAGGGCGTGTAATTGGTTCTTTCCACTGGAGGAGCTCGGAAAGGTTGATCAGGTTTGCTTCCTCCTCGAGCTGGTTCATCCTTCTTCCTTTTGTTATCCCCGTTAGTTGAGGCCTCACCTTCTATTTTCCTCTTCTCCGGTGGGTTCTCATTCTTCTGGTTCATCTCTTCCTTTGTTCCGATGAACTGGTCAACGAGCTTGAGGAACTCAGTAACGTCTTTAGGTTTGTTGACGACCACGTGCCACTTGAATTCTTTGTGGGTGATACCTCTTTTGACTGTTGTGAGTCTTACGGCAGGGTCTAAATTAGGAATCTGTAAGCATGCATCGTTGAATCTCTTGATGTAGCTCCGGATGGATTCTCCCTCCCTCTGGACTATGTCGAGTAGGCTTTCCTGGAACCTCGGACACCTCTTGCTTGTGATGAAGTGCAAGGTAAAAATTTGCACAAACTACGCCCAACTCTTGATTGTCTCGGGCGCTAGGTTTCTATACCATGTGCGAGCTACCCCTTTAAAGGTGGTGGAGAAAGCTACACACATACAAGGTTCATCCACCCCGACTAGGTGCATCTGTGAATGAAATGAGCCTACGTGGTCATTCGGATCGAATGACCCATCGTACTTGTCCAAGGGAGGTACTTTAAAGTCCATGGGCATTGGAACTGCCAGGAGCTCGGGAGATAGTGGAGATGGTACAGAGAGGAGTGGGGTAGTCTTCGCTGTTCCCGAGCTCGCTTCTTCCTTTTCTTTGGGCTGGTCGAGTTGGCTTTGGGCTGTAGCTCGGCGAGCCTTGCGACGCCGCTTCTATTGCTTCTTCACCGGCTCCGCGTTAGTGCTACTGGCTTCTGTGTTATCAGGCATGGTCCTCGCGGGGAGCTACTCAGAATGTTGGTGGCGGCTACTGCGAACTGAGGGGCCTAGTCTGGAATCCGCGAGCGAGACTTCGAACTGGGAAGGCCGAGGTGAAGCGGGCCTGGTGGACTGGGTGTCTCCTGACCTATTTACTTGCTGCGAGGTGGGAGGAGTAATATGTCTCTCCCTCGTGCCGCGGGACGAGACTTGACTCTCCAGAGGGTTTTGGATTTGGGAGGTCTCTCCCCCACTAGGAGGGCGTTCGCTCTTGCGGCGAGGCTTGGCTTGCTACGTGGCCGGATGCCGAGGTGGAACCGGCTGTTGATTCTGCGGCAGTGGAGGGAACTGCTGTTGATAAACAAGGTGGAGGACTTGCTGCTGGTACAACTGAAACTGTTGGACCTGCTGCATTTGGGATTGCATGGCCCGCATGCAGTGTACCAGGTCACCGAGTTGATTCTGTCCGACCACCAGGGGAATAACAGAGGGCTCTACGAAGGTCATACCCACTGTAGGAGGGAGTGGTGCTTTCACCGGTTCAATGACTTGAGGCACGTTCAGTGTGGGGACCCCCTCTATAGAGAGGGGTACGGTGAATTGTCCAATGCACACGGTTGGGACCTGGAGTTGGCCCCCAAAGACATTCATGTCAGTGCTGCGTTCGGCATTGTTGGAAGATGCCACGGAAGCTGGATATGAAATGCTTTGTGGAAAAGGGCTTTTTGAAACGTTTCCCACAGATGGCGCCAAATGATGGAGTGCAATCTAACTGTCAGCTAGATCGTGTCCACGTGTCCCTCCATTATTAAGTCGGGACAAATCACTCCTCATCAAAATTATTAATTTACACTTGGTTGATTGATTGATTAAATGTATGTAGGAAGGTGACCCAGCTGGAGTACGGCGATCAGTTGGTGAGATTATGCAAGAATTTGATGAAAACTTTGTCTGTAAACCTGTAAACCTGGGACTGGGGGAGGAAAATCTTCAGAATGCATTTGGAAAAGAGGACATCGGTGCGTGCATGAGGGTGAATTACTATCCCAAGTGTCCACAGCCTGATCTCACAATCGATCTTTCCCCCCACTCCGACCCAGGAGGTCTGACTCTTCTGCTTGCCGACGACCGTGTCCCCGGCCTCCAAGTCCTTAGAGGCGGTAATTGGGTTACCGTAAAACCCTTCCCCAATGCCTTCATCGTCAACATCGACTATCAAATTCAGGTCTCTTTCTCTTTCTATTCTATATATGTCATTGGGCACATGTATGTAACGATCCATGCATCAGTTCTGGATGGTTGCTAATGAGTAGTAACTCAACTTTGGTCAAAAGGAAACTCAAAAAGGTTTCTGTTTGGGGACCTTTACGCCTGTTTCCTTATCAACTGCAGTCTCTAACAAGATTAAGAGCGTATTCTTATTAGTTGTAAGTGCATGCATGAAAGCCAAATAACTACAAGCCAACTGCATGTTGATCTAATTAATTAATGATCTGATGAAATTGAAATTGATTTTGATTAATAGGTGCTGAGCAATGCAATATAGAAGAGCGTGGAGCAAAGGATAATTGCCAATGCAGTGCAGGAGCGCCTTTCCCTCGCCTTCTTCTACAACCCCAAAGGCACATGTGTTACATAGCTATTACGTGTTCATTCATTGTGCTTATTTAACGTGCCCTACTACATTCGAATCCAGACAAGGAACTCGTCATATCAGATCGACTCGCCCTCTATCCAGCAATGACCTTCAACGAGTACAAACTTTACATAATGACAAAGGGTCTACGTGGCTTAATGGCGAATAAAATGTAGCTATATATATGCTTAGGCCATAACGCAGGCCTGAGTCAGTCGTACTCATTGTAGTTCATGTTAATAATCTTAATAAACATACAAGGAAAATCGCCTCATAGACCTAAGTGCATGAATGAGCCTTTTTTTTCTTTTATAGTCTTTATACTGTAGTCTTTCTTTCCTTCTACAATAATGACAATAAACATAATTGATCATCTGTGTCTCTAGACTCTATCTCTATCTCTATCTCTATCTCTCTTCTGTGTTTTAATTCAGGGGTGGGGGGTTATTATTTTGTAGCTCATCAATCCTTTTCTCTAACTACGTGCTGTTTTTTCTTTTTCTTTCTTTAATCTTCTTTTGGTTGAAAATTCTTCAATAAAGAAAGCAACCATTATTATTAAGTAAAGCATTTTATTATCATGGAAGCTATTCTTCGTACTCCCCTTTCATTGAATCCAGCTTTCGATGGCTAGGCATGCTTTTTGTGTGGTGGTTAGGATCCGAAAACAATAAATCACTGTTTTCTTCTTGTTTATGCGTGAGGTAGCAAAAGGACGAAGCAAATCAGTCCTTATGATTTGAGGGGGCCCACCCCGCTAGTAATTGGTTACAACAGAATAACTGTTTAGATAAGAGGATAAGAGATGGGTCAGGACTCAGGTGTCAGGTGTGGACAACTCCCCATAAGTTGAGCGTGGGGAGAGACGTAACGCACCTCAATTTGTGACGTTCAAACTCCCCACGCTCAACTTGTGACGCAGCTCTTCAAACCGAGTCCAGCTTGATCACTAAATCATGGACATATTTGCATTTATTACGAAATGCAGTAGAAATGACAATATATATATATATATATATATATATATATATAAAGAAAGGTATATCTGGCTTAATCTGTGTAGACATCAAGACATGTAACTAGGCCCAGGCCCACTGCCTTGCTGGACAGAAATTACCACTCCTATCAAACTGTACGAATTATTTGTGCATTTATCAAAATTATCCTCTAATTGCAATGAAATTTATCTATCACACTTATATTGGATTTAATAACTCCAACTAAAAATGATCAATATATTATATTTTATAATATTATCAATAAAGTGAATTAAAAATGACTTTGATATTGTATATTAGGCTATGTTTATTTATTGTGTAAATATGAATCATATCCAAAGTTTGCATTCAATTAGTTTTGGCTATCGTAAGTTCAAAGTATCGGAAACGCAAGGTGTATCGAACAAACAATTTTAGGAGATGTATCGGGATATGCTTTGGATTCGTATGGATACAGACGAAAAATCAAGATACGCATAAATATAACAGAATATTCAAATTTTATATGATTGTAAATAAGTCATTTAAATGTAAAAAAAAAAAAAAAACATAATTTGATGTTTTATAAAAAGTGACATATCGGGACACAATTAATAACCATTGAAAAATGATAGAATAATTAAAATGTAAAAAAACAAAAACAAAACTAAAATGTCAATGTCAATTTTCAAAAAACCAATATAATTAATCTTAATATTTATTAGTATATAAATTTTAATAATTAATTCTAGCATTTATTAATAAACACTTGTCACTCATTAAGAAAAGTGAAACTTTACTTAAAATTAAAAATACATATAATCATAGTAAACAAATATGTGTGGCTCATTGGCAAACTTGTGGTTGTCAAGAGTAAGTGACTAAGGTTCAAATCTTGTTATAACTAAAATTTAAAGTTTTTATACTAACAAAATGAAATTAATGAGAGGGGATCAATTGCGATTGAAGATTCAAAATCCATTTTCTTTTTAGATTTTATAAAAAGAAAAAGATGAAATAATTCCAATGGATTTAAAACTTATTCTTAGGTAAATCAATTGCAAAATGCTTTTGTAGAATGTCCAATATCTGTTTTACATCTTCTATCTGAAAATGTTCAATCTTCATAAGATCTTCTTGATTGTTATCGTACGAAAAGAAATAGAACAAAGGATTTATACACGTTCCATATATCGGGTTCTTATCGGAATGATACGTATCAGCCGATACGACCCGATATGTTGCAATATTTTGAACCTTGTCCAATCATAATGTGCCATGTCAGCCTCACACAATTAAACTCTTACACGTGCGAAGCAGCTAATGGATCCTGGGAGAACTTTCATTTCTTTGATTTTTATTTTTTAAAATATTAAAAAAACATTAAGAAAAGGGTGAAAAAAAACCATTTCTCCTTCACTAATGGTTGTAAGTGGTGTTTTAGTAATATGCTAACTATAGGGTAGATTTTAGTAAATCTATAAAATTATAAGGGGTATTTTAGTAAATGACCATTTCTATTATTTGGCTTTCGCTTAATAAATGTCGTGCATCGCACAAGTCCTCGCTAGTCTATATATATATATATATATATATATATTAAAACAAAGCGGTCAAGAAATTTTCTCCTTTTTTTGAGTTTTTTATTTTTTTAATTCCATGCATTTTTCAAACAACCATTGAGATGCACTTTCCCAATAACCTAAATAATCTCTTCTCCTAAAATTTCTCCTAAACTATCTCCCCCACTATCCCTCACTTTCTCCAAAATTATCTCTAATTCCTATTTATCTTCTAAATTATGTCTAATTCATATTTATCTCCAAAATTATCTCTGATTTAGTTGGGAGTTCTCTCCTAAATTAAATAATTGGGTATTTTAAATAACAAAATATTTAACATAACTAGATTTTAAATAGTTAAAATAAAGAAATTATGTAATAAATTTAAAAATTTTTGAAAAGTATAAAAATAATTATAACACAATATTGAAATTAATAATAATTTAATATTTTTAAATAAATTTGTAAATAATTAATTTCACTTATATCAAGTAAAAATTTGAGAAAATAACTTTGAAAAAAAATTAATATTTATTACTCATAGTTGTAAACTCTTAATCTATATTTATTATTAATTATATATACTAAAATTAATATTTATTGTATTTCAGAAATTATTTATTGTTTTTGTGATAAATATATTTTCAAGGATTATGTATAAATTTATTTTGTTTTGTTATTTAATAGAAAAACTTCAATAATTATTGGAGATTAAACTACTACTAGTGAAATTTTTAAATTTAATTTATTGTACTTATTGTATTTTTGTTATAACTTATTGATTAATGTTTATTAGAGATTAAACTATTATTTGAGATTATACTATTTAATGACTAAGTTAATATATTTTTAATACTTATTGTATTTTTTTCATTATCAATAATTGTGTATATTTGCTATAAATTTTCAATAATTATTAGAGATTAAACTATTGTTATTTATCAGAGATGAGACTATTAATTTAGGTGAAATTATGAGTGTTCATGAATTGATTCGGTTCGGTCGTAGGCTATAAAGTAAACCAAATTGACCTGGCTAGGTTGGGGAGTTGGTCAACTAAAACTGATTGACCTTTTGTGAAAACAGACCCATCAAGTTGTATCGATTTGGGTCAATTTTTTTGTTTGGTCAATCGGTTCATCATTTTTCATTATCATCTAATGGAATATTGATTAAATCCATTGCAAATTTTGACTGGTGTTTCAGTAAAATGCTAACTATAAGGTAGATTTTAGTAAATTCATGAAATTATAAGGGGTATTTTAGTATATGATCATTTCTATTATTTAGCTTTTTTTAATAAATCTCATGCATCGCATGAGTCCCCACTAGTATATAAATTAAAATGGAGTGGTCAAGAAATTTTCTCCTTTTTTGAATTTTTTATTTTTTTATTCCACAGTTTTTTGCATTGACAAATCAAATTCCTATATTTTTCATCCATCCTTGGCCACATCAGATGGCTTTCCAAGAGCCCTGTTTTAATCGATCATGTATCTCCCATTTCCACTCCCAATTATTAGGTTTAAAGTGGACTTAGAATCACTCACGATTCTAAGTTGTGATACAATAGTGAGAAAACTCATGCTCGAGAAGAGAGGGGACATATGGCTTTATTCAAAGAAGGCTTCGGTAGAATGAAGAATAGTAAAAACCCATTTTCTTACTATTAGTAAGAAAAATAATAAAAAAAAAAACAAATAAAACACAAATTTTTTGCTGTTAAAAAACCCATTTTCAAATAACCGGGCGAAGAAGATGATAATATACAGTTTGGTGTCAATCCGTTTTCGATAAAACACAACGGGTCAAAACTGACCCGTTTTAACCACAAATTAATTGTAATATTTTCCATGTTATACATGGTTCGTGTTATACACAAATAGAGTATTCTGCGGTGTTAATTACGGTGTATAATACAGTTCGTGTATAATAAAATACTAATACCGTATTAATTACAAGTTCATTAATTTCGGTATTTATTTTATTTAGATACGGTATTAAATTACTGTTAATTAATTACAGTGTTTTTATTAATTATAGTATATATTATTAATATTCAATAAGGTATTAATTATTAATGTACACTATTTATTATTATGGTGTTTTTTATTAATATTGGTATTTATTTTATTTAATTACGGTATTATATACCGTATATTTAATGATAAATACCTTAATTAAATAAAATAATGAACAGTAATTTAATACGGCATTTTATTTAAATTATTTTACATTATTTAAATAAAATAAATAAATAGCATATTTTATTAAATTAATTACGTATATTTCCATTAAAATAATATATGATATATATACTGATGAAGGGTGATTTAGCCCGACCTTGTAGCCCGGGTACACGTGGGCGTGACCTTGCTCAAACGATGACTCAGCGTGACAGCATAGCAGGCGCAGCCTCAACTTGGAGGGAAGGTCCCACCGAGTTCAGCCCGAAAACTCGGCGGGATAGACTACTCGCCGGGAGCCGCCTAGCCTGCACCTCCTCCCCGGGGCTAAGGCACCTTGAGCTGCCCCCGAGCGCGGGGTCCCCTGACCTTTTCTAATACCCGAGCTTCTCCCAGTGGACCTCGGGCCACTCCCAGACAGGAACACACCGATTCGCCTATAAATACCCCGAGGTGACGACACTTCGGGTCAGATAGCTCGGTTTAGCTTGCCACAGGCAGCTCGCCGCTTACGAGATAGCCCGACATAGGGTAACTCGCAGAAGGGAAGTTCGGTATACCGTAGGAAGACCTCCTGCCCGACCACCATACCCGACAAATCTGGGGACAGCAGCCATATCTCTCGTCAGACAACATCGTGCCTACCACCTTAGAGGGTGCCTTACACCTAACAGGCACGTACCCAGCAATGATGGCCCCGCGCGTGTCACCTCAGCCCTGCCTGCAACGGTTGCGGCAGGCTGACAATGGTGGTTATACCTGCCCTGTCAGAGGCCAGTGGGCCTGATGCAACGGAATTCTATTTTAAGGAGCCTATTCTCAAAGAACAAGGTATCATCTTCTATACTCGCGCTATCTGCACTCTTAGCCTTCGTCTTCTCCTTGCTTCTCCTACAGAATACTAACTTAAGCATCGGAGTGTTCCCGTCGGGTAACCCTCCAGGGATTCTTCTTCTTCTACATCTCAAGTATCTTCTAGGAGCCACGTGAGTGCCAGCTAGGAGTGACCAAATTGTGCTACATCATTTGGCGCCGTCTATGGGAATAACGCTTCGAAAAGCCTTTCTCTAAACCTTCACAGTTCTTTCTTCCTTGAAAACTCAACACTCATGGCTTCCTCAAGCAACATCGGACGAAGCATGGAGATGGATAACTCCAGGGAACAGCCCCAGCTTCCTACTGTCTGCATCGGACAGTTCACTGTCCCCCTCGCAGCGGACGGGATTCCTAGTTTGAACGTGCCTCTTACAGGGGCACCTGTTGTTGCTTCACTCCCTACCACAGTCGGAGCAACCTTCACCGAACCCTCGATTGTGCCCCCAATGGCCAACCCGAACCAACTGGAGGACTTGGTGCAGTGCATATAGGCCATGCAGGCTCAAATGCAACAGTTTCAACAGTTCCAGATCTATCAGCAGTAGGTGCTACACCAGGTCTCCCAGTACCAGTATCAACAACAATTCCCTCAGCTGCCTCAACCTCAACTTTAGTAGCCGCAGCTCCCTCCTCGGCCCCCAGCCTCACAGTGAGTCAGGTCTTGACGTCAGGGAGGAGCACCTTTCTCGCCAAGGAGAGGCCCCCCAGAACCCTCCTAGGAGCCAGGCCTCCTCCCGCAGCAGACAAGAAAGACCAGCCACTCCGGCCTCACCGCGGGCAATCAAGTCGAGATGACCCCAGCTCGCCAGGTCCACGTCTCCTCAGCCCTCGAAGCCCGATACCCCATTCCTAGAGAACCGGTTTGAGATCCTAGCTGCAAGCTCCAAGCAGGATTCCTCTGTCCGCAGCCATCACCAGCGGCCTAAGCTACTTCCTGCACACACCATTCATGACAGCACAGAGGTGAGCAGCACCAACGCCGAGCCCACCAAGAAGCAGAGATGCTGCCACCGAGCTCGCTGATCTGCCACCCACGACCTGCCCGAGCTCGGAGGCAAAGAAGAGGTAAGCTTGGGCGAAGTCAAGGCTCCCCTCCTTTCAGTTCAATCTCCCCTATCTCTCGAGCTCCTGGCAGTCTCAATGCCTAAAGATTTCAAGCTCCTCCCTCTTGACAAGTACGACGGGTCATTCGACCCAAATGATCACGTGGACACCTTTCAGTTGCAGATGCACCTGGCGAGAGCCAGTGAGTTGTGCATGTGCGTGACCTTCTCCACCACTTTTAGAGGAGCAGCCCGTACATGTTACCAGAAACTGGCACCCGGATCGATAAGAAGTTGGGCGCAGTTCGCGCAAGCCTTCACATCCCACTTCGTCACCAGCAAGCAGTGCCCGCGAACTGAAGAAAGTCTCCTCAGAATAGTGTAGAGAAAGGGAGAGTCCATCTGGGGCTATATCAAGCGGTTCAACGATGCGTGCATGCAGATACCGCGCCTGGACCCCACCATGCGCCTCGCAACAGCCAAGAAAGGCGTGACACATAAAGAGTTCAAATGGCACATGGTCGTCAACCAACCGACGACCATAACTGAATTTCTTAAGCTCGCGGACAGGTTTATAGCCACGAAGGAAGAGATCAACCAGAAGGGCGAGGGTGCGCCCAAGAAGAGGAAAAGGGAAGGAGAGCCTTCTAGCCAAGGGGATAGCCGAAAAAAAAAAGATGCAGCTTGGGGGGCAAAGCCGGGTCAGTCATTCCGAGCTCCAGTAGCAAACCGAACTGATTACACCCCATTGAACGCGAAGCGGGCCGAAATCCTGATGGCAATCAAGGACGCCCCGTATGTGAAGTGGCCACCCCATTTGAGGGGGAATCCCAATGAAAGAAATAAGAATGTGTACTGCAGTTTTCACGGTCATAGTACCGAAAATTGTAAAAACCTCCGCGACGAGATTGAGGAGCTCATCTGTCGTGGATATTTAAAGAACTTTGTACAAAATAATAATAATAATAAAACAGGTCGGCAAGGGAAGCACGGTAAGGATGCTCCCGAGTCCAATAGCAGGCCGACCGAATAGTCACAGAGGCAGCCTCCGGAAGAGAAGCCGGTTCGGGGCACCATCCACGTGATAGTGGGAGGATCGATCGTCGTGGGTTGTACTTCAGTAGTAGCTCGGACAGAAGATCCAATTTTCTTCACGAAAGATGATGCGCGAGGGGTTCACTACCCCCATTATGACGCACTCGTGATAAAGCTGAGAATCAACGACTTCGAGGTCAGGCATGTACTTGTTGACTCGGGCAGCTCGGTCGATATCCTCTTCAAAGACGCGTTTGACCAACTTCAGTTGCAGAAAAGTGACCTGAAGCCCGCAGACACTCCTTTGGTGGGCTTCAACGGAGAAGAAGTCTGGCCCCTTGGGAAAATAACAGTACCTGTGGAAGTCGACACATGGCCCTATGTAGTCAGACTCAACCACGACTTCCTGGTGGTCGCGACCCCCTCCCCATACAATGCCATAATAGGTCAGCCGATCACCCATATCCTACGGGTGGTGGTCTCCACCTATCATTTGGCTATGAAGTTCCCTACAGACTTTGGTGTGGGGGTAGCGCGGGGCGACCAGCTCGAGTCCCACAAGTGCTATGTCACCGCCCTGAAGGGAAAGACCAAGGTGGCCAACGACCTCGATCTGGAGCGGCCTACGGATCAAGGCGAAGAACGAGCCACGCCCACGGAAGAAACAGTCGCAGTCCCGACCTCAGCAGCAAACCCAGCTCGGACGCTTCAGATCGGTGCTTTCGTCCAGGAACCTTTACGATCCGAACTGGTAAGTTTCTTACTTCAAAATTTAGATATTTTTGCATGGTCCGCTAGAGATGCCCGGTATAGACCCCGACCTTATAACTCACAAGCTGAATACTGATCCTGTAGTTAGGCCCATTATACAGAAGAAACGCAACCTAGCCCCGGAGCGGTGGAAAGCGGTCGACGAGGAGGTCGAGAAGCTCCTCGCAGTTGACTTCATAAGAGAAGTCCATTACCCGAGCTAGGTAGCCAACTCCGTCCTGGTAAAGAAGGCCAACGGAAAGTGGCGCATGTGCGTCGACTACACCGACTTAACCGTGCTTGCCCAAAAGACTGCTTCCCGCTCCCCAGAATTGACTGCTTGGTAGATGCGACCTTAGGGCATGAGTTGCTAAGTTTCTTGGACGCCTATTCAGGCTATAACCAAATCAAGATGGACCCGATGAACGAAGAAAAGACTACCTTCATCAACGGAGTTCGGTCTATACTCTTACAAGGTTACGCCCTTCGGGTTGAAAAACGCAGGGGCAACCTTTCAAAGGCTTGTAAATAAGTTGTTTGCGCCATTAATTGGCTGAAAAGTAGAATGCTATGTAGATGACATGGTCGTCAAAACTCAATTTTCGCATGAATTAATACAAGACTTGCATTCTGTTTTTGAAATTTTGCGTAAGTTTAATATGAGATTGAACCCAAACAAGTGTGTATTCGGTGTGACCTCGGGCAAGTTCTTAGGATACATCGTTAACCAGCGCGGCATTGAAGCCAACCCGGATAAGATCAAGGTCATCTTAGATATGAAACCACCCTGGAAGTTGAAGGAGGTTCAGAGGTTGAATGGCCGCATAGCCGCCCTGAGTCGCTTCATGTCCAAATCGGCGGACCGCTGTCTGCCGTTCTTTAAGGAAATCAAGAGCAAAGGGTTCGAATGGACCCAAGACTGTCAGCTCGCGTTTGACGAGCTCAAGAAATACCTCGCTAGTGTGTCGATCTTAACCTGGCCTGAGGAGGGCGATGTTTTAGAACTGTACCTCTCGGCAAGCGACGAAGTGGTCAATTCGGTACTAATAAAGGAAGTAGATTAGGTTCAATGACCCATCTATTATTTTAGTAAAGTATTGCAGGGAGCAGAGACAAGATATCCAGAAATAGAAAAGCTAGCATACGCACTGGTAATTGCAGCTCGAAAGCTCCGTCCATACTTCCAGGTTCACACTGTTATCGTCCTCACCTATAAACCTCTAAGGCAAGTCTTACTTAAGCCCGAGGTCTCTGATCGGTTGACGAAGTGGGCCGTTGAGCTCAGCGAGTACGACCTCCAGTACAAGCCGCGAACTGCCATTAAGGCCCAAGCCTTAGCAGATTTCATCGTCGAGTGCACATTCAGCTCCGAAGTTCCCAGGCCGATTAAGCACGAGGCTCCCAGCTCGAGTAAACCTGAAGCTCCCAGGCCGGTCAAGTCCGAGCCCCGTGAGGTAGCAGCCAGTGTGGCATCTCTCCTAGTTCGGCCAAGTGCGAGCTGGGATGACGAGCCCTGGATCCTTCACGTAGATGTCTCCTCGAACCAACAGGGCAGTGGAGCCGGAATAGTTCTGCACGGCCCAAGTGACACGAAACTGGAGTACGCGCTACGCTTTGAGTTCGCGACATCTAACAATGAAGCGGAGTACGAGGCATTGATAGCTGGACTAAACCTAGCCAGAGAAGTAAAAGCCAAGCACATCGTTATCTGTAGCAACTCCCAAATCGTGGTCAACCAGGTCACTGGCGAGTACGAAGCTCGCAAGCCAACCATGGTTGCCTACTTAGCCAAAGTCAGAGAAGCCCTATTCAACTTCCAGTCACATTTTATCAGGCAAATCCCTAGGTCAGAGAACGCTGAGGCCGACGCCCTGTCCAAATTAGCCAGCGCCAACGACATCACCATGAGAACCGTGTACATAGAGGACCTGCCTCGGTCTAGCATTCTCAGGGGGGCAGAGGAGGTCGCTCCCGTCGTTCAAGCAGAGCCGAGTTGGATTGACCCGGTCGCGAGCTTCTTGCTACATGGGGCCCTCCCTGCAGATCGCAATGCAGCCAAAAGGGTGCAGCGTCAAGCAGCCAAATACGTCATGATAGACGAACAGCTATACCGGAGATCATACACGCTCCCCTATCTGCGTTGCTTGCAACCTACCGAAGCCGAGCTTGTACTCCACGACACTCATGAGGGGTTGTGCGGCGGACACTTGGGGGGCAGAGCCCTCGCCCAGAAGGCACTTCGACAGAGGTACTATTGGCCACCAATGAAGGCAGATGCTATTGAGATCGTTAGAAAATGTGACAAATGCCAGAAGCACGCCAATATTCACCACTAACCTGCTGCCGACCTCAAGTATCTCACCATCCCGTGGCCCTTTGCACAGTGGGGCATCGATCTACTCGGGCCATTCCCGCCAACAACGGGTGGGAGGAAGTACTTAGTAGTAGCACTAGACTACTTCACCAAGTGGGTAGAAGCTGAACCCCTTGTAACGATCACAGCCCAGAACGTCCAAAACTTCTTTTGGAAAAATATCGTGTGCCGCTTCGGGTTACCTCGGGTATTGATTTCTAACAACGGCAAGCAATTCAAGGACATCAAATTCCAAGACTAGTGCCAAGACATGGGAATCCGACAGAATTTTACTTCAGTCGCAGACCCTCAAGCAAGCGGTCAGGCAGAAGTCACGAACAGAGCCATCCTCCGCGGACTGAAAGCACAGCTGAACCGAGCTAAAGGGTTGTGAGCAGATGAGCGACCCAGTGTTCTATGGGCCTACCGGACCACGGAAAAGACCGCCACAGGAGAAACACCCTTCAACCTCACCTACGGCACCGAAGCAATTATCCCCGTAGAGATCGAAGTCCCTACGCTGCGACTAGAAGCATACAGTGACCAGACGAATGAAGATGAGCTACGTACCAACCTCGATCTACTCGACAAAGTAAGGGACCTCGCGTACATCAGGACCGTAGCCTACCAGCAGAGAGTAGCTCGGTACTATAACGCCAGGGTCAAGAAGTGAAACCTCCGCGTTAGCGACCTGGTCCTTCATAAAGTTATGGTACCTGAGCCTGGCACTGGCAAGCTCGGGTCCAACTGGGAAGGACCTTACTGAGTGAAACGAGAGCTCGGGGAAGGAATATACGAGCTTGAGATCCTCGAAGGTAAACAAGTACCTCGGGCATGGAATATTGTCAACTTAAGACAATACTATTTGTAACAACTGAGTAGTCTACGAGCCACTCCCCGAGCCTAAGGGCCAAGATGCCGAGCTAACATGGTCTCGGCACTATAAGACCCTGTTGCCTCTTCGGCACAGGCGGACTCCAGGAGAACGGACTGTAAGCCGCTCCTCTAGCCTAAGGGCTAAGACGCCGGGCTAATGAAAGACCTCGGCACCATATAAAGCCTAGTCACCTCATCGGCATAGGCTAAGTACTTGTAATTCCTAAGGCGCAGGCGGGTCGGGCATGAACCTTGTGATGCATAGCCCGTCCCGGGTGCAGACAGGTCGGGCATGTGCCCTACTATGTTACTCACCTCGGTGTGCATAAGGCTACCCCTACTAAGTATTGGAATATGGTTCGGGGTCGCGACAGTGGAGGAACCCTCACTTCGGGTAATTAGCCTAATAGCCTAACAGCTCAGAATAAAATAACCACTTCAGCAAGTGAAGGAAATTACACAAGTGTTTTGCAAAGTGAATTTCTCATTATGAAAATTTCATTACAAAAGTTGTTACAAGGAAAAAAAGAGAAGAGAAGACTAAGCTTGTAAATACGGGGACCGAGCTATTTCGGAGGCTCGTTGTCTTTGCCAGGAACCTCCTCGGGGGCAATAACTGGGCCAGCAGGCTCTGCTTCATCGTTGGTGCCTTCGTCCTCAGAGTTCGGATCATCCACCAACTGACGCACTATGTCATCAGTGATCCGGGAAGTGGTGATTGCACTTGTGTCCAGATCGGGGTAGAGGTGCCTGATCGGCCACCGGCTGAGCTTGAAGCCCTTGCGGTAGGCCTCGGTCATCACGTCATCAAACTTCGACGACTGGACGTAATCAATAACAGCCTGCACCTTGGTCTCCTAGAGGGCGTCCTCAAAGATTTTTGTCTTCTCTTTGAGGTCGGCTCGGAGGTACTCCACCTTGCGCTCTAGTTTCCCTTTTGCTTCCTTAAGGCTCTGCACCTCGAGCTTCAAGGAGTCCCGATCTGCCTTGAGATCATCCCGGTCTACCTTGAGACTATCCCGGTCTGCCTTGAGACTATCAACCTCAAGCCTCAAGGCTTCTTGGCCAACCTTAAACCCGTTCACTTCGGCCCTCAGTCTGTCCTTGTCTCGGGTCAGCTCGTTCTTCTTCACCAACAGCACCTCAATAAAGCTCTTCTGAGCTAAGGCGTCATTCTGAAGGCAGTGGATCTGACCCCGAGCTGCCCTCAGTTCAGTATGGGCTTCACGGGATGACTTCTCGGCTTCCAGAGCCCGTCTCAGGTGCCCGTCGGACTGGATGGTCAAGGCATGCACGGTTGTGTTCAACTACAAGAAGGAAACCAGTCAAAAAAAAAAAGGAAAGAAAAGAGAGTCTTTCACAGGGAACTCACCACCATGGCATGAGAAGCAGCCCGGCCACCAAGCTGACCAGGAGTGAGGTTAGCCCATTTTGTGACCTCCTCCGGGTACGTGGCCTTCTTGCTCTTCTAGAGACTACACCGGGGGTTCAGAATGCTTTCACCCCCCTGGCTTTCCGAGCTAGACGCCGTCATCTCTACCGCATGGGTGGACTCCTCGGAAGCCTCGGCGGCGGCATCAACAAGACAGGCCTCGGCTGTAGCCCCAGCAGAGCGTGCCTCAGGAGCAGCTTCTGTAGCCCCCCCGGCGACGGTCTCGGTTGGCTCTATGGTGGGCTCTGCCGCCATCTCGGGACCCCGAGGCACCGTGCCCTCCTCCAGGTTGATGACGGGTTGAGGACAAGGGAACTCGGGCTTCGGAGCTGGAGCCTGTGAAGACTGAGCCTCGGTAGAGGCCGGCGGAGATTCGACGCGTACCTTCTTGGCCACGCACTTCTTCCTCTTCATTTGGCGGAAGAGCCTCTGACCATCAATCTTTTCCGCCTCCATGACCTACAATGAAGCTCGGCGTTAGTAACCCCAAAGTAAATATGTGGACAAAAAGCCGAAGTGAAGGAAAACCTAACCGGGCTCAAGCCGGCCTGGATGAGCTTCTCCTCGGCTGTGAAGTCTTTGTAATTTAACCCGAGCTGAGCCAGCGACTGGAGTGCCTTCTTGGTCTTCCCATTTAGAATGACACCGGGGTCTTGAACGGCCACCCTCCAGTCAGTAGGGAAGGGCCACCCCGTGCTGCTCTGAACTACGAAGTAGTCCCACTTCCAGGCTGAGACTTTACTCGGGAGTTTGTGAATGAGTTTGAAACCTGGGCGGGGAGACAGATAGTAAGACCGTCTGTGCCCGGGGAGAGCGCCCAAAGCACTCTTCTTTATGGCCAAGATTGTACTGATAACGTCCAGGTCAATGGAAAGAGATCGATCAAAACAAAGGGAAATGGTACCCATCACATTCCGTATGGAGTACGGGTGAAGTTTGTCCAAAGTGATGTTAAAGTGCACCAGCACCTCAACAATCAAGGGGTGAATAGGAAGTCGGAGTCCAGCTATCAGTTGCTCCCTGAAGACCACGATCTCATTAGGATCGTGCTCCCACGGGAAGTTGTCGGTAGGAAGGCTGTATGAATATTGCCCAGGGAGGTTGAACCTCTGTATGAGGTCCTGGAGCCTCTCTGGGGTCATGGTGGAAGGGTCGAACTAATCTGGCACCGAACCTCGGTGGGAGGTGGATGCCAGATGACCCGAAGCCACACGCACATCGGACGGTCAGGCGGCAGAGGAGCCACCATGAGCTGAGGTACCCACCTCGGGCTTGTCAATGAGACTATCTACATCTATGCTAGACGACATTATGAGATAGAAGGGAAAGAATGCTCGGAAAAGAAAGAGGAGCTCGGGCACTCACCACAGGAAACGCAAACTAACTAGAGGAACGAACCGAGCTAGAAGACCCGAGCTAGAAACCTCAGACGCGAACTCAACTTTGACGATGGAGACTTTGTGGCAAAGAAATGGCCAAGGGTCCCCCACTATTAATAGCCGCTGCGCCCGAGCATTAATGGTCATGATCAAAATGATCCAACGGCTTTCAGAAAAACTAGCTACGGGTTCCTTGAACTCCCGCGCTGGGTCAACACTGCCAGCACAGGGAGTGGGGGGCAATTGATGGAGGGTGATTTGGCCCGACCTCGTAGCCCAGGTACACGTGGGCATGACCTTGCTCAAACGATGACTCAGCGTGACAGCACAATAGGCACAGCCTCAACTCGGAGGGAAGGTCCCACCAAGTTCAGCCTGACAACTCGGCGGGATAGACTACTCGTCGGGAGCCGCCTGGCCTACACCTCCTCCCCGGGGCTAAGGCACCCCGAGCTGCCTCCGAGCTCGGGGTCCCCTGACCTTTTCTAATACCTGAGCTCCTCCTAGTGGACCTCGGGCCACTCCCAGACAAGAACACACTGATTCGCCTATAAATACTCCGAGGTGAAGACAACTCGGGTCAGCCAGCTCGGTTTAGCTTGCCACGGGCAGCTCGCCGCTTACGAGATAGCCCGGCATAGGGTAACTCGCGGAAGGGAAGTTCAGTATACCGCAGGAAGACCTCCTGCCCGACCATCGTACCTGACAAATATGGGGACAGCAGCCATATCTCTCGTCAAACAGCATCGTGCCTGCCACCTTAGAGGGTGCCTTACACCTGACAAGCACGTACCCTGCAATGACGGCCCCACGCATGTCACCTCAGCCCTGCCTGCAACGGCTGCGGTAGGCTGACAGTGGCGGTTATACCTGCCTTGTCAGAGGCCAGTGAGCCTGAAGCAATGGAATTCTGTTTTAAGGAGCATATTCTCAAAGAACGAGGTATCATCTTCTATACTCGCGCTATCTACACTCTTAGCCTTCGTCTTCTCCTTGCTTCTCCTACAGAATACTAACTTAAGCATCGGAGTGTTCCCGTCGGGTAACCCCCCGGGGATTCTTCTTCTTCTATATCTAAGGTATCTTTCAGGAACCACGTGAGTGCCAGATAGGAGTGACCGGATTGCGCTACATCATATACCATATATATGATATTAAATACCGTATATATATGGTATTAAATTATTGTATTAAATATATGGGAAAATTTCCGATAGGTACCTTGTAGTTGTATTTTGGGTCAAGTGCCAATTTAGTAATTAGTACATTAAATTGTGACAATCTAATACCCAAACTTTCAATTTATGACAATTTAATGGTGTTAAATTTTCGTCAATTAAAAGATGAAAAGTCCTAAATACCCCCAGCTCTTCTTCTTCCTCCTGCCTAATCCTCGGTGTTTGCACTCCAAGAACATTTCATCCACCAAACATATGGCTTTATTCTTCACCAACTCCTCTACCACTTCTACTTCTGCCTTCATCACCACGTACTCTTCTTCCTTCACATTCTTCCTTAACCAGTCTGGCATCTCCAGTTGGGGCACTGCAGTGTCAGTTGACAGTTCATCCGTGGACACTGTCTCTATCTTGTAAATTTCGGAATCCCGATTCCTTGTTGGGTAATTCTTCTCAAACCAACCAGGGCTGCCACCTTTTCTCTCCGGCAAGCCAACATCGACGAAGACGCGACGTGGGTACCCTTCGAGCGAGTACCCTGTTAAGTCTGGCAGGAATTTGGTCCTCTTCAAGTACTTGTTTGACTCCACATGAGCTCTTTGCGGTGGTTCCAGGAGCACATCCTCGAGTCCATCCAATGCCGCCTTCTTGGCTTCTGAAGGGAACGCGCAAAGGCACCTCTTATTTGGCCAAAACACTTCAAACACTCCAAAACCTCTGTAAACCCTTTTCTTTCGTATAGATATTTTCAGAAGGAGAAGTCTAATTTGTTGGGCGAAATTTCGATCGCCATGTCTCAAACTTCGCCAGAAAACTATGACCGTCTCCTTCATCAGTATCTCAACAACTCATCATCCTTTCAAGATGCTTTACTTGAACCCCTCCCCCAACCGTCGTCTCTTGAATCAGCATTTGTCCGTCTAAATCTCTCCAGTCTTCGTTCCTTCCATTGGCACCCCCCGCTTACGATGGTGCACCGATGCTAGGAAATCAATCCGTTAGCAATCGAACTTCTACAAACGAAGGCTTATCGTCTTTCTCTTTTCATCAGATGCAACAAACCGCGATCGAGTTGCAACAATTGTGGCTACAAGATGCCGTCTTAGGCCAGATCGCTGCATTTATGCGGAACCATGACCGTAATCCTACTCTTCCTTACACTTTGGATTGTTTCTCCCCAACCGTTTTCAGCAACAATCCACGTATGAAGTTCTTGAACCGTAGAGAAGGATTAGACGTAGTGGCATCTCAGGATGGATATGGGGGATCTTGTTGTAATCGCCATTCTAGGAATCAATCTTGCTTTCAGCAGAGGACACCATCTGCACGAGAGTCCATGAAGCAGAGGCGCTCTTCTTATGCAAACGGGTTCCACTTAGACTCTGGCGCGCATTGCAGAACAGAAAAGATAGATGGTCCGGCGTTAGAGCTGGAGAATTCGAATATGGTGAGGGCCCTGTCATGCAGTCGCTATCTTCATCGTGAGTACTCGTCTTTGGAAGAATTAAGGGGCTGGATAATGGAGGTGGCCAAGGATCAAAATGGGTGTTGTTTCTTGCAGAAGAAATTCGAGGAGGGAAGCGAAGAGGAGATAGAGATGATCTTCTCGGAGGTGAAGGGCCATGTGTGCCAGTTAATGGTGGACCCTTTTGGGAATTACCTTGTTCGAAAGCTTATAGAAGTATGCAATGAACTGCTCTTGGAGTGCAAACACCGAAGACTAGGCGGGAGGGAGAAGAAGAGCTGGGGTATTTAGGACTTTTTAATCTTTTAACTGACGAAAATTTAACACCCGATATTAAACTGTCATAAATTAAAAGTTGGGATACTAATTTGACATTCGAACTTAATTACAGGTACCTATCGGAAATTTTTCTTAAATATATATATATGTGAGATCTACGATGTTCTTTCTCGTTATTCGTTACGGGTGCCGTCGTTGACCAGATTAAAGTTTAATCTCATTGGGACCGTCAATTTAGTTTTGATTAATCAATTAATTGGTTAACTGACCTTTTCAATTAATTGATAATGTCGTATTGTCGAATAGTCTGTCTGTGGGCCCTCGACGGTAGCATGATTGTCTTTACCTTTTCTTGTGGTCAATCTCCGTAAATGGTATTATAATCATTTTATTAGGCCGGGTAAAAATGACTCCATGGAGTCGTAGCAATCGTATTTAGGTAATGAAGATGAATCAATGATCAAAAATAATCGTCGCATCTTAATACAATGCCGTAAGAACCACTACAACATTATAGTAATTTTAATATTTTATATCTCATTAAATGTTGTAACGAGTCCTGGCCCGTTCCTGATCACGCTTTTAACCTCCCTCACCCTCACCTTCTGCTCTGTGCTGTGAGCTTCATTGACTATGATTCCTCCTCTTCAGTCGCGGCACCAACTCTTGACTCTGACTTGCCAACCGTCTTCTGTTGGAACGGGTGACCATAGGCCTTCGATTTGGAATCCTCAACGTGTAGGAGAACCCATTAGCCATGTGTAAAGCTAATGGCTATTACAACACACACCAATTATAATTTTTGTTATATGTTATTATTTATTTTCTAGTAAAAAAAATAAATCTGTTTTTTGTAAACTGTTTTTGACTTGTTCATAGGGTGGTTATTGGGTTTAAGTTGGATCCATTTCAGCTTTTGACTAAGTCAGCAAGAGGATGTTTGGCTTAGAATGGGCTGAGTGATCATGTGGTTTAAAACCATGATCATTGAGACACTTGTCTCAATCCGAAGGGGTAGAACAAGATAAGTGTTGGTGAATAAATCTTTTGCAACGGCTCTTATCTCCTTTTTCATAGGAGAGACGTTGTGGCAATCACCTATAAAAGAGAATGTGCAGAAGTCACAAAACCCTCTCCAACAAAATTATTCACTTTATTGGAAGGCTATCAAAACCTCCAACAAGGTTCTGCCCAATTCGGATTGTATCATCAGCTTTGTGAAGTCCAAGGTTGTGTTCAAGTGTTGTCGGATCCATCAAGTTCAAGTGGAGTTACTCTTTATTTGCAGCTTTTTATTTGCACTTTATTTTGTCCCTATTCTGTTATAGTTTTTCATTGGTATCAGAGCTTTGTTATCTATGGTGTGCATGTGCATGTGCTACACCATATCAGTCCTTTAAAGTAAAAGGGACCGTGGACAAGTAAAAAGAAAGAGCAAAAGTGGTTTGGCAGCTTTCTTTCTTAGACCCCAAAAAGGGAGTCTTCTCTTCTTCACTACTATTACACATTTGTCTTCCCAAAAGAAAATATTTGTTATCAATAAGGACAAAGTTTACCCTATTTGATTTACGACTCCAACATCTGGTTTACTGAAACGACATCGAGATTCGGTGAAAGCATAAAAGGTTTGAGATCTCTATTACAAAGATCTATCCAAGTATTTTCTAAACTTTTTCTTTACATTTAAGGTTTCAACCCTTTTTTTGAGAAAACATTCAGGTAGTGTTTAATAATTTTTTTTTCCTAAATACTTATTGCTTGGTATGATTGATATCTCTACCGAAGTCTATTCTGCACTATTGTGTGCTAAGCATTTATTTTGTGCTTCTATAAATTTTCTTAGCTTTATCTTGGGTAAAATATTAATCTCATTCTTATGGAGCAAAATTTAAGAAAGCTGATTTCTTTTTTATGATTTTCAGTTAACTGTTAATCATAGTTAATCATAGTTAGATCTCACCAATTTTCTTGACTGAAAATAGCTGCTTGCTCATATTAGCTTACCATTACACTATAAATTTCATTCTATTTTTGCTTGCAGCCTCCTTGTTTATTCATAGACATAATGGTTGGATCTGCAATAGCAAATGAATTAAGCAAAATTGAAAAACTTAACGGTAGTAATTTTTCTCTCTGGAAACGTAGGATCAAACTTATACTAGATCAGAATATGTTGAATACATATTAGAACAAGATGTTCCCTCTGTTCCTGATGATGATGCATCGTTGGCTGTTAGAAAACCCTATAAGAAATACCTAAAAGATAATAAAACAGCACGCTCTTGTTTGTTAACTTTTATGGAACCAAACATTGAAGTTTTGTTTGAAGAATATGGGAATGTTAAACAATTATTTGATGCAGTTAAGGAAGCTTATGGAAAGGTAACTGAATCTTATGTTCAGATGTTAATAGAAAAATATTATACTTGTAAGATGAAAGATGGAGATTCAGTAATAGATCATATTAATAAGATGAATGTTATTGCAAAAGAATTAGCAGCAACTGAGAATCCCATCCCCGAAAAGATTAAGGTGTCTACTATATTGCATAGTCTTCCAGACTCTTGGGATAATGTGGTTGTTGCCTTAAATCTTTCTGGAAGAGACATTAATATGAAAAACCTACCAACCTTGCTAGGCCTGGAAGCTGAACGAAAGAGCAAAAAGGCTCAATCATCATCATTGATAGTTGCCACTAGTCCAATTGAAACTAATAAAACTACTGAAAAAATTGAGAACTATAAAAGTAAAGGAAAGAAGTATCATAATAAACCTAATTTTTCAAAGAAGTTCAAGAAAATTAAAGGCAAATGTTTTATTTGTGGGAAACCAGGCCATACCAAATATAATTGTTATCAAAACAAGAAGAATAAAGACAACAATCATAATAAATCAGCAAAGAAAGATATCATTTGTGTGGTTTCTGAATCATTACTTACTGATATTGATTATGTTGATTGGTGCATTGATTCGGGTTCTTCTCGCCATGTATGCAAATCCAAGGAACTATTTATGGAGATGAAGGAAATGAAGCCTGGCGAACATAGGATCTTCATGGGAAGCAATACCTATTGTGATGTACTAGGTGTTAGGAAAGTGAAAATAGTCATCAATGAAAATACAAATCTGATCTTAAATGATGTAATGTATGTGCCTAGTGTTAGGCGGAATCTTTTGTCTATACCCCTTTTGGATGAAAAGGGTTTTGAAGTTCGTTTTAGGGGAGGAAAAGTGTCAATTGGAAAACATGGGAGAGTCTTATTATTTGGAACTAAGTCTGATGGTTTGTATCATTTATCTATTAATAAAGTGAATGTCTCTTCTGCTTATTTTGATTGTGTATATAATGTGGATGAAAATGCCTATATATGGCACATGAGACTTTGCCATATTAATAAAGACAAAATGATGAGGATGTCTTCAAGTGGCTTAATACCTAAGATGGAAATTAACTTTAAATACTATGAACCATGTCTTAGTGAAAAATTATCCAGTGGACCATTTAATAAAGGAAGAAAATCAGAAGAATTGTTAGATATTGTACACTTAGATGTTTGTGGTCCACTAAATGTCAAGACACACAAGGGAATGGAATACTTTGTGACCTTTATTGATGAAGCTCTAGATATGGATATGTTTATTTGATTAAAAGAAAATCTGAGGTATTAGAAAAAATTAAAGAATACAAGTTAGAGGTAGAAAATCAATTAGGAAGAAAAATAAAGATATTAAGAAGTGATAGAGGTGGTGAGTATATATCTAATCTATTTAATGATTTTTGTATACAAAATGGATAAAACATCAATTAACCATGAATTATACTCCACAACAGAATGGAGTTGTTGAACGTAGGAATAGAACTCTACTTGACATGGTAAGGTTAATGTTATCACACTCCAATCTAGGAACACATTTCTGGGGTGAAGCATTAACTACAGCAATTTATATTCTAAACAAAATACCAACTAAAGTGAATAAATTGACACCTCATGAAATCTGGACTGGTAGAAAGCCATACCTATATAATATTAAAATTTGGGGTTCTACTGCCTATGTTAGAACTCCTAATCAACTAAGAAACAAACTAGATAACAAAAGCATAAGATGCACCTTTATAGGATATTCAGAAAACAGCAAAGGTTACAAATTCATAAATCATAAATCTGATGGATCTATTGAATTCATAGAAAGTCAGGATGTCGTGTTCTTAGAAGACCAAATAAAAGATGAAAATGATAGTGTCTTGACTCAATTATTTGAAATAGAAAAGGAAGATATACAAAAAGAAACATATACAACAAAGAATGATACATTAAGAAAAATTCAAAGAGAAAGTTTTCCCTCTTCCAAATTGAAAGATTATTATACCTTCTTAAATGAAGAATCAATAGATGATCCAATAAGTTATTCGGAGGCTATGAAAGCACCCGATAAAGAAAAATGGAAAGAAGCCATAAATGAAGAACTAAATTCAATAAATAAAAATCAAGTGTGGGAATTGGTAGATTTGCCTAGTAATAGAAGACCAATTGGAAGCAAATGGATCTTCAAAAAGAAATTAAAAGTAGATGGTTCTATAGAAAAATACAAAGCTAGGCTTGTAGCAAAGGGTATACACAAGTTGAAGGTATAAATTATGATGAAACTTACTTACTGGTAGCAAGATTTACTTCCATTAGAATTTTAATGTCCTTAGTTGCACATTTTGATTTAGAGTTATGTCAGATGGATGTAAAAACCGCTTTCTTAAATGGAAAGTTAAATGAAGAAATTTATATGACACAACCAGAATGATACATAAGAGAAGGGCAGGAAAATAAAGTATATAAATTGAACAAGTCTCTATATGGACTAAAGCAATCCTCTAGGATGTGGTATTACACATTTCATAATTCCATCACAAAACTTGGGTTTATCCCAAATCCATTCGATCATTGTGTTTACTCAATGAATAGTGGGAGTTCATTTATTATACTCTCCTTATATGTTGATGATATTCTAATAGCTAGTAATAATATATCTATGATAAATGAAACAAAACATTGGTTAAGTACTAATTTTGAAATGAAAGACATGGGAGATGCTAGCTATGTACTTGGAATAAAAATAGAAAGAGACAAAAAATATAAAACATTATCTCTTTCACAAGAAAATTATTTACAAATAATACTTAAAAGGTTTAACATGATAGATTGTAATGGAATCGATACTCCTATTTGCAAAGGAACTAAAATGTCTAAAGACATGTCACCTAGAAATGAAAGAGAAGTAAGTTACATTAAGAATGTTCCTTATGCACAAGCAGTTGGTAGTTTAATGTATGCAATGTTATGTACAAGACCTGATTTGTCTTATGTTGTTAGTCTTGTTAGTAGATACCAAAGTAATCCAGGAACTGCACATTGGTCAGCCATTAAAAGAATTCTAAGATATTTACAACAAACCAAGGATTATAGACTAACATACTCTTGTGGTCAATTAGAATTGATGTGTTACTGTGATGCTGATTTTGCAGGAGACCCGGATGATAGAAAATCTACTACTAGGTTCATCTTCCTTCTGGGAGGAGGAGCCATTTCTTGGGCAAGCAAAAAGCAAGGTTGTGTAGCCAAATATACTATGGAAGCTGAGTTCATAGCTTGCAGCACGGCAGCATCAGAAGGAATTTGGATAAAAAGGTTCTTGGAAGAATTAAAAATACCAGGTGCACCTAAAGGAGCTATCAGAATGTTCAATGATAATGAAGCGGTCATCAAGACGATAAAAAATGGAGAAATTGGTCCAAAAGGAAAGCACATTGACTTGCAGTACTGGTATCTTCATGATATCTACCAACGGAATGAGATCCAGGTAGAGCACATGCCAACATGATATGGTTGCTGATCCATTGACAAAGCCCATTGGGGTTAGTGATTTTAAAAGGCACGTGGTGTCAATGGGATTGAGAACCAACCAAACATCTCGGGCCTAACTGGCCAAGTGGGAGATGTTGGAACGAGTGGCCATAGGCCCTCGATTTGGAATCCTCAATCTGTAGGAGAATCCACTGGCCATGTGAAAAGCCACACGTTGATGGAGTAGCTTAATGATATCATCTTTGTGAACACAATACAACACACACCAATTATAATTTTTGTTATATGTTATTATTTATTTTCTAATAAAAAAAATAAATCTGTTTTCTATAAACTTTTTTTGACTTGTTCAGGGTGGTTATTGGGTTTAAGCTGGATCCATTTCAGCTTTTGACTAAGTCAGCAAGAGGATGTTTGGCTTAGAATGGGCTGAGTGATCATGTGGTTTAAAACCATGATCATTGAGACACTTGTCTCAATCCGAAGGGGTAGAACAAGATAAGTGTTGGTGAGTAAATCTTTTGCAATGGCTCTTATCTCCTTTTTCATATGAGAGACGTTGTGGCAATCGCCTATAAAAGGGAATGTGCAGAAGTCACAAAGCCCCCCCCCCAACAAAATTATTCACTTTATTGGAAGGCTATCAAAACCTCCAACAAGGTTCTGCCCAATTTGGATTGTATCATCAGCTTTGTGAAGTCCAATGTTGTGTTCAAGTGTTGTCGGATCCATCAAGTTCAAGTGGAGTTACTCTTTATTTACAATTTTTTATTTGCACTTTATTTTGTCCCTATTCTATTATAGTTTTTCATCTTCAACCCACACTTGTCCTTTCATCTAATCCGGTTCGGGTCGGGTTAAAGGTCAGTGATATTTGTTGAGTTATAACTTACAATTATGAAAGCCAAATGACAGAATGAAAATCAATACTTATAACCTCTAGGCTGTACAAAAATGGGTCATGGAGCTCAGTAGGTTAGTGGATCCGGCTTCCCTTCCACAGCTCTGGTTTCACATAGTCTGTACCAGTTACCAGATGAATGATAGATGAGTCGGGCTGATTAAGGAATAATAAGCATTTTTCCCTTTTGAACACTACAAGAAAAATGTTCTAAGGCGGCGGTTTATATCCGGCGGTCCTTTTGACCGCCGCCATAGAACCGCTAGAAAACCAAAACGTATTGGGCGGCGGTCTTTCCATCGTGCATAAGTTTGAACCAAATTTAAACCGGTCCATCCCTATTGCATTCCAATGGACTAAACAAAACTTCAAATAGACGGAATCCCGCCCGGCGTTGTTCTACTCTTCGCGCCTTGCATTCAAGTTCAAAGAAAGGGAAGAATACCTCTGCTACTTTCCGCGTTCGTGAAGGCTTCATACAATCATCTTTCCGCTGAGAACCATTGACTGAGAAAATGCCTAAGAACTGGTGATAAATCGGCATTGCAAGCTTGAGAAGGTTCCACTATTTTCGTGAACCAACCAATTGTGAAAGCTCCAGCATCAATCCTTGCATTTTGTTCGACCTAGAAGCCTAGAAGATGGAGAACAAGCTGAGCTCAGAACAAGGAGATATAGAGAAGCCCTAGAAGGATTGGAGGAATGAAACTTAAATTTTAATAGAGGCCTGACGTTCGAAGCAGAGCATAGACGATTGGTGCCATCTCCCTTCGTCCTCTCTGTAGGCCCTTTCAACTCCTTTGTTTGAAGTTGCTCAGATTTCTTCTTTAGTTCATTTGTAATCGTTGTTCCTTTAATTCCCTGATCAAAATATATTGGCTATGCTCTTTCATGAATAAATTTGCATGTTTCCATCACTTTTATATTGAAGTTTTAATAGATCAGTAAATAAACTTGGTAAATGCAAGAAGTCAAAAATGACTTAGTAACAGGATATGAAGAAATGACAGGATTCTTGGTGGTAAAATTTTGAATTCAAAACTAGCTTTCTGTTCTTGCAGTTCAGTACTTTATAGCAAGCTCTGTTGTTCATTGTTTTTGAATTTTGATTGCTATGGATTACAATGATGGAGATTTCTCCCCTGCTAGTTATAGTTCATTTCAGAAAGCATGCATTTTGATTTTATCAACAGTTGGAATCTCCAGAATTTAAGTTTAGTGGCCCTGACAAATTGACAAGGATAGAGTATTTTCAACATCTGCGCAATGCCAAGTTAGGCACACACTAAGGACAAATGGGAGAGCATGGTCAATCCGGACCATCTCTTGATTATGTTCCTTGTAATATGAAACTGTTAAATTTGTTCTTTTTTTTTTTTCCCAACAAGTCCTATGAAAAGGCCACTGTGGTCAATGATGATGATGCCAATGATTCTAATGATTCCTATGGGTATACCATGTGGACATTCAGTGGTTGGTACTTTTATTACTAGAGCCGTAGTTGTCTCTCTTCTTACTGGGGTTAGGACTGCCGGGTAGAGACATTTAATCTCCATGGCAATTGGAGGTAGACCTGTTCATAGGCTTGGCTTTACACTATTTTGGGTTTAGGCTTTGGGCCAGGCCCATTCAAAATTTGGCAAAAGCTAAGCCTGAGTCTGGCCCATACATGAACAAGTCTAATTGAAGGTAATTCCATAAATGCATTCAGGTGGAGTCTATGTGTGTTGAAGCGGGTCTTGAAGATTAGTTCACTACCTTAACCAGATAAAGGGAGTACACCTTATTACTTTCACGGGATTTATTAAGTAAAAGCTAAATAATAGAAAGTGTCATTTACTAAAATATTCTTCTGGTTTCATGGATTTATTAAAATCTACTATATAGTTAGCATTTTACTAAAACACTACTTATAATTTGCAATAGATTTCATCAATCTTCCATTAGATGACAGTGTTGATCCTAATGCTCATTTAAATAAATTTAATTAAAAGAAAATAAAAATTAAAATACCATTTTTGCCCTTAATAAGACACGGGCAACCACTCTATTGGCTATATTTGGTCAATTTTGTTTTATGTACAAAAACAGTGTTAAGGATATTTTTGAAATAAAAAATTATGCGCCTAATGGCAAAACAAACACTCCTTAATAAGACACGGGCAACCACTCTATTGGCTATATTTGGGATGTTTTAGTAAAATGAAAACTATAAGGTAGGCTTAAATAGATATGTAAAACTATAAGGTGTGTTCTAGTAAATGACCCTAATAGAAACACATAAGAGTAGAATTCACATCTGCGCCCCACAAGGGGGCACCCCACAACGTCCCATAGCACATCTCCACCGTGTATTCGGAACATCTCCCGATGATAGTACCAGAACCAATGATGTCATCATCGAGAGATGTTCCCAAATAGCCTACGACCAAACTGAACCAACAAATGAACACTCATAATTTCAGCTAAATTAATAGCCTCATATCTGATAAATAACAATATTTAATCTCCAATAATCATTGAAAATTTATAACAAAAATAGATAATTATTGAAAATATAATAATAATGAAAAAATACAATAAATACTAAAAATATATTAACTTAGTCAATAAATAGTATAATCTCAAATAATAGTTTAATATCTAATAAATATTAATCAATAAGTTATAACAAAAATACAGTAAATACAATAAGTTCAATATATTAAATTTAAAAATTTCAATAATAGTAGTTTAATCTCCAATAATTATTGAAAGTTTTATGTTAAATAACAAAACAAAATAAATTTATACATAATCGTTGAAAATACATTTATCACAAAAAACAATAAATAATTACTGAAATACCATAAATATTAATTTTAGTATATATAATTATATAATAAATACAGATTAAGAGTTTAAATTATTATTAATAAATATTAAATTTTTTTAAAATTATTTTCTCGTATTATTATTTGATATAAGCGAAATTAGTTATTTACAATATTATGTAAAAATATTAAATTATTATTAATATCAATATTATGTTATAATTATTTTTTTACTTTTTAGATTTCTATAAATTTATTACATAATTTCTTTATTTTAACTATTTAAAATCTAGTTATGTTAAATATTTTTATATTTAAATTATTTAGTTATTTAAATACTTAAATAACATGTAAAATATTTAAATTTTAAAATATTAATTATTTATTGAATTTAATTATCCATAAAATCATAATTTATACTATTATTACATAATTTTGTAATATATTAAATTATTATTAATTTCAATATTATGTTATAATTATTTCTTTACTTTGAAGATTTTTTTAATTTATTACATAAATTCGTTTTTACATATTTACTATTATAACATAAGTTTGTTTTTTAATTTACTATTATTACATAATTTCGTTTGTACCTATTTATCTCCTAACTTATCTCTAATTTACTAGAGAATTTCTCTCCAAATTATCTCTAATTCCTATTTATCCTCTTTGCCACTTTTTATCTATACCTTTATAAAGATAGTTTAAATTAAAAAATTTAAGAATTATTTAAATATTTTAACAAATTATATAATAACTTTAAAATATTTCTTAACAACAAAAAAAATAATTATAATAGATTTAATAACATTCATTTTATGAATAGTTTTATATTTCTACAAAATTCATCACGAAATTATGAACTAACAATATAAATTATGATTTTCCAAAATTATGTACTAACAATCTATATTTAATATACTAAAATTAATATATTTTTTAGAATTTTTTATTTTTTTATTCCATGGCATTTTTGAAACAACCAATGAGATGCACTTTCCCAATAGCCTAAATAATCTCTTCTCCTAAAATTTCTCATAAACTACCTCCCCCACTATCACCACTTTCTCCAAAATTATCTCTAATTCCCATTTATTTTATAAATTATCTCTAATTCCTATTTATCTCCAAAATTATCTCTAATTTAGTTGACAATTTCTCTCCTAAATTATCTTTAATTCCTATTTATCTCCAAAATTATCTCTAATTTAGTAGAGAATTTCTCTCCTAAATTATCTCTAATTCCTATTTATCCTCTCCCCTACTTTTTATCTATATCTATCTAAAGAAAGTTTAGATTAAAAAATTTAAGAATTATTTAAATATTGTAACAAAATTATAAAATAAATTTAAAATATTTATTAAAAACACAAAAAGTAATTTTATGTTTTCACAAAATATATTACGAAATTATGTACTAACAATTTAAATTATGTTTTTTCGGATTATCAATTTAAATGTTATTTAAATATTTAATAATATATAATAGCTTTAAATAAATAAAATTCAAATAACAAAAAATTTTAAACATTTTATGGATTATTTAAATATTTAAAAAACTAAATATTTATCATAACTAGATTTTAAATAATTAAAATAATGAAATTATGTAATAAATTTAAAAAATTTCTTCAAAGTAAAAAAATAATTATAACATAATATTGGAATTAATAACAATTTAACATTTTTACATAATATTGTAAATAATTAATTTCACTTATATCAAATAATAATTCGAGAAAATAACTTTCAAAAAATTAATATTTATTAATAATAACTTTAAACTCTTAAGCTATATTTATTATATAATTATATAAATTAAATTAATATTTATTGTTTTTTGTGATAAATGTATTTTCAATTATTAATAGAAAACTTCCAATAATTATTGGAGATTAAATTACTATTATTGAAAATTTTAAATTTAATTTATTGTACTTATTGTATTTTTGTTATAAGTTATTGATTAATATTTATTAGATATTAAACTATTATTTGAAATTATACTATTTATTGATTAAGCTAATATATTTTTAGTACTTATTATATTTTTGCAATCATTGTTTTTTTTTCATTATCAATATATTTTCAATTATTATGTATTTTCGCTATAAATTTTCAATAATTATTGGACATTAAACTATTGTTATTTATTAGAGATGAAACTACTAATTTAGCTGAAATTATGAGCGTTCATGAGTTGGATCGATTCGGTCGTAGGTTATTTTGCCAACCAAATTGACCTAGTTAGGTTGGGGAGTTGGTTTGTGAAAACTGACCCACTCAAGTTGTATTGGTTTGGTCAGTCGGTTCAAAGATTTAAACTTAAAAGTTTAATTTAATTTAAAAAATTATAGTGCAATTATTAAAAAATAAATTTAAAAATTAGATTTATGATATAAAACATTTTAGACTAAGAAATATGGGAAATTTCCCACTTTTCCATATTAAAAATATAAAATATTAATATATATCCATGGTTAGGTCATTCAATTTTGGTCAGTTTACAAATGGCCAAAGTGAAACTGATCTAACTTGGTCAAACTGGGAAATTTTTGAACCAAAGCCGACCTCCTAGAAAATCGATCAACTCGGGTCAAGTTGATCGAGTTGGTTGGTTTCATTAGTTTGATGAATAAACCTAACTGAAATTAATTATTGATATTTTTGTATTATAAAAAATTTATTAAAAGTAGTATATAAAATATGAATAATTGTTAATTATTAAAAAGGTTGAAAATATAAGTTCACATCTGTGCCCCACAACGTCCCACAGCATATCCCTGTCATTTTTTGGGAACATCTCCCGATGATGACATCATCAGTTCTTATACAATCATTGGGAGATGTTCCCAATACACGATGGAGATGTACTATGGGACGTCGTGGGGTGCCAGGGGTGCTCACGGTTCAGTTAATCGAATCATGGTGCACTTTTTGTAATTGAACCGATAACCGAAATCGAACCGAAACCTATCGGTTAACCGGTTTGCTTAACCATCGGTTCGGTTTGTCGGATTTTCAGTTTTTTATTTTTTTAATATAAATTATAAAAATCTATATAAATATATAATAAAAATTTCTAAATATATATAAAATATTATATTTTAAATAATAAATATATATTTATATATATAATGCATATTTATTAATTTATAATATATAAAAAATATAAAATATATATAATATACACAAATATATGTATACCGGTCGGTTCAATTAGCCGCTGGTTTTTTATATTGGTTAATCGAAATCGAACTAGTACCTTTGGTTTTTTAAAAACATCAAATCGAAACCAAACCGACCGGATCGGTTAACCAATTTTTCGGTTCAGTTTTCGGTTTTTTTTGCACAACCCTATGGGGTGCCCCCTTGTGAAGCACAAATGTGAATTCTACTCTTATGTGTTTCTATTAGGGTCATTTACTATAACACACTTAATATTTATACATATTTACTTAAACCTACCTTATAGTTTTTATTTTACTAAAACATCCCATATATTTTACAACTTACTTACTTAATCAACCTTCCATTAAAGAGTGTTTGTTTTGCCATTAGGCCCATGATTTTTTATTCCAAAAATACCCTTAACACTTTTTTGTATAAAAATCAAAATTGACCAAAAATAGCCAATAGAGTGGTTGCTCGTGTCTTATTAAGGGCAAAAATGGTATTTTAATTTTTATTTCTTTTGATTAAATTTATTTAAATGAGCATTAGGGTCAACACCGTCATTTTCCACTGTCATCTAATGGAAGATTGATTAATTAAATCCATTGCAAATTATAAGTGGTGTTTTAGTAAAATGCTAACAATAGGGTAGATTTTAGTAAATCCATGAAACTATAAGGGTATTTTAATAAATGACCCTTTCTATTATTTAGCTTTTGGTTAATAAATTCCATGCATCACAGAGATCCCCGCTAGTATATATATTAAAACAAAGTAGTCAAGAAATTTTCTCATTTTTTTAATTTTTTTTTTATTTTTTTATTCAATGTCAATTTTTTAAAGAACCAATGAGATGCTCTCTTTCCCCCACAATCTCTTCTCCTAAAATTTATCCTAAACTACCTCCTCCACTTTCACCTAAATCATCTATAATTCCTATTTATCTCCTAACTTATCTCTAATTTACTAGAGAATTTCTCTCCAAATTATCTCTAATTCCTATTTATCTTCTTTGCCACTTTTTATCTATATATATAAAGAAAGTTTAAATTAAAAATTATTTAAATATTTTAACAAATTATATAATAACTTTAAAATATTTATTAAAAACACAAAAAATAATTATAATAGATTAAATAATTCATATTATTAATAGTTTTATATTTTTATAAAATCATCACGAAATTATGTACTAACAATATAAATTATGATTTTCCAGATTATTCAAATTGAATATTGTTCAAATAATAGAAATTTAACATTAAAAAATAAAATATGATTTCAATATTTCAATAACTAAATATCTTAAATTCAAATAATGAGTATTTTGAAATATTTTATATATTACTTAACTATTTAAATAACTAAATATTTTAAATAATGAAGTATTTAACATAACTATATTTTGAATAGTTAAAATAACGTTATGCAATAAAATAAAAAAAATTCTTATGATAAAAAATCATAACATAATATTTAAATTAATAATAATTTAATATTTTTAAAAAATAATAATGAAATTATGTAATAATAGTATAAACTTTAAAATAATTATTAAAAACCAAAAAAAATATAATAGACTTAATAATATTCATAATATTAATAGATTAATATTTTTACAAAATTCATCATGAAAATTATGTACTAACAATATAAATTATGACTTTTCAGATTATTCAAATTAAATGTTATTCAAATAATAGAAATTTAACATTAAAAAAAATAAAACATTATTTCAATACTTCAATAACTAAATACCTTAAATAATAAAATACTAAAAATAGTTAAATAATTACATAGAAAAATGTTTAATTATTTAAATATTTCAATAAGTAAATATATTAAATCCAAATAATGAGTATTTTTAAATATTTGATATATTATTTAAATATTTCAATAACCTATTATTTTAAATATCGAAATATTTAACATTACTATATTTTAAATAGTATAAAATAATGAAATTATGCAATAAAATAAACAAATCTTAAATGAAAAACATAATATTCAAATTAATAATTTAATATTTTTACAAAACTAATAGTGAAATTATGTAATAAGAGTATAAACTTTAAAATATTTTTTAAAAACACACAAAATAATTATAATAGATTTAATAATATTCATATTATTAATAGATTTATATTCTTACAAAATTCATCACGAAATTATGTACTAACAATATAAATTATTATTTTTCAGATTATTCAAATTAAATGTTATTCAAATAATATAAATTTAACATTAAAAAATAATATATTATTTCAGTATTTCAATAACTAAAATTTCTTAAATAATAAAATACTAAAAATAGCTAAATAACTACATAGAAAAATATTATTTAAATATTTCAATAGCTAAATATCTTAAATTCAAATAATGAGTATTTTTAAATATTTTATATACTATTTAAATATTTAAATACAAAATATTTAACATAACTATGTTTTAAATAGTTTAAATAACAAAATGCAATAAATTAAAGAATTTAAAATAAAAAAATCATAACATATTATTAAAATTAATAATAATTTAAAACTAATATGAGATCAGCAGAGGAGTGCTTGATGAATAAAGAGGAATCAGCCACAGAATTCACAAAGCCTTTATGAATGAGAAAAGCGACTAACATGGTGTACGAAGCATGAGGTTCTTATTTAAGCTCGTAAAGGGATTTTATGAGATGACAAACATGACTAGAGTTATCTTTATCAATGAACCCAGGAGGTTGGGTCATGTAAACATTTTCCTGAAATTCACCATGCAAAAAGGCATTCTGTATTTCTAATTGTCGAAAAAGCTAATTCTTAGAGATGGCGAGACTAGAACAACACGAATGGTGGTGAACTTCACAACTAGACTAAATGTCTCTGAATAGTCAATGCTTTCACCTTGGCTAAAGCCTTTTGCAACCAGAGGTGCTTTGAATCCATCAATAGTCCCGTCAGGTTTACGTTTGATACGGTAAACCCACTTGCATGCATCCAATGACATTAGCACCAGATTTGGGTGGAGTGAGAACCCAAGTATTGTTGCACGTGACCACAGCATATTCATCACACATAGCAGCTTGCCATCGAGCATCCTTGTGAGCTTGTGTTAAACAAGTTGGTTCAGCTTCATGAAGTGGGTATTTGACAGTATTAAAAACTTTAGGTTTGAATATCCACTCTTTGACCTAGTTCGCATAGGATGTGTTGACACCGATGGAAGAGTGTGAGCAAGCTGTAGGTGAGCACAGAGGAATGGAAGTATTACTGTCATCAGAAGGGTTGTTATTAGTAGGATGCATAGTGGGATTGATGGCTGAGCATGATCACTAGGCTGAAAGACATGAGGAGGTGCAAGTGGGAGCGCAGGAGGACTTGTGGAAGGAGATGCAGTAGTAGCAGCAAAGGGAAATGAAGCTTCATTGAAGATGACATCTCAGGCTTGTCGGAAGGCTTGGAATTGCAAGAGTTGAGAAGGGAAGTTTGTTTGTCGGTTGCAAGGGGTGTCATGTGGATTTGAGCCCAAGAGGGTATTTCGACTCTCTAACCCAAGAGGGTGTCATGTGGATTTGAGCCGAATCAAGCCAAATATTTGGCTATTCTAGTTCAGCTCGCCAATATATTATCGGGCTCGAGTTCGGGCTTGATTTGAGCTAGAGACCTGAGCTCAAATTTAGCTTGAAAGTTCGAGTTTGGCTTGGCTTGAGCTCAACTATAAATTAAAATTAAAAATTACAAAAACATAATGATTATTATATAAAAATTAAAATTTTATATATATAATATTTTTATATGTATATATTAATATATAAACATATATTTGTATATATATGCATGTATATATGTAAAAACTCGATTAGGCTCGTTTTATTAGGCTTGAGCTCAGCTCAATTAGCAAACGAACCTATATACAAGGCTTGAGTTTGGATCGAAGCTCGGTTCAAACCGAGCCAAGCTTTGCACGAGACGAGCTCAAACAACTCGTGAAAAGCTTGACTCATGGCCACCCTTCCTCTCTGCATGTCAAGTTGGTCGAAGAGTAGTGTCTATGTTAGGAATTGAATGGCAATGGGGCAGGTTTGGAGAGGGGCACCCCATCCTTGTCCCGTAGTTAAGGCACTCAAACTGGTCCCCAGTGGCATGGCAGGGCACTCACTCCCCAATGAGGATAGGGAATCCCTAAATTTTCCTATCTCGAGGCAATCATCTAAAAATAATCTTATTTGTGGACATTTTACAAATAGGGCTATGGGAGTTTGAGGGTATTCTAGGAATTAGACTATGATAATTTATGGGTATTTTATAATTGGAATTATGAGATCCTAGGATTTTAAGAATTTGGGAAATTTAGAACTATTTTAAAAGTCAATATTAAATCTAATCACATTTTACTAATTTATCATTGGGTTTGTGGCAGGTTTGGAGAATTATATGCAAAATCCATCCCCTCCCTGTGCCCATTTAAGATTGGGAAAAACCCACCCCGTTCAGAGGGGGGTGGGATGGGCTCTGATTTTATGGGGAAATTTGCCAACACTAGTTTATAGAGTGGTTTAATGTGCAGACAGTGATGATAGCTAGTGGTGGAAATTAGGCTGGAAAAATATTATTTGATCCAATAAGAAACTTTTTTTAATCAAGCAAGAAATCTGTCTAATATGAATTGAAGATAATGCATATGTCTTGGTTTTAATCAATTCAGGGTTTTCTTTTATTTGCTGTTTTTTTGACTTCTTGTATTTCTACTTATTTTGTTCTTGGGAAAATTTTAGGTTTTTGACCATAGGTTTCTAATCTTTGTTTTTTATCGAAAAAATAAATCAGAGTCTCCATGATCTAATGACCCACTAAATTCAAAGTTCAATGACCTTTTATTCTCCTTTAATTTAAACTCTTCTGTGCTAAGAGAAGGGATCAGTTTGTTTGCACTGCGAATTTCATTTGCACCAGACCATCAGTGTAATTATATGAAAGTACAAATAGGCTGAACATAAATTCTAGATCTTGTTTGTTTCAAATTTGAATCATTTGATTTTAACTTCCTGTTAAATGAAATAAAAAGTAATTAAAATGAAGTGGTGCCAACTTTATATGGAATGGAGAGAGAGGGTGTCATTTGTTTGGAAATGTGTGAAAGTAGCAAGATGATGTAATAACCACTTTATATGAGAGAGAATTGATATTAATTGGAGGAAAGTGCTACAAATTTTGCATATTTATATAGTTAATGAGTGAAAATGAGACAAAAAGTATAAATTTTGTATCAAGCAGGAATACAATAATAACTATAAAAGAAAGATGCAAAACTGAACAGGGTGAAAAACTTGTATCTGGTTCGAATTTGCACTGCAAACAAACAAAACCTAAGTCAATACTATGGGCTGAACAAGTATGTAAAGATATTAAAATGGATTCTATCTCATGAATCCTGTTGAATTTTTTCAGCAACCAAACTTGGAAAATGAATTATATTATTTCGCGACAAATAAACATGAGGTGCAATTTGGGAAAACAATTCCTTCTCATCCCTTGCTTTCTTGGCAACCAAACAGACCAGAAAGGAAAGTTTCCTAACGTATTGTTTGTGCATGTAAGTGTAGGGGTGGCAAATGTGTGGGTTATCGTCTTTTTATGTTAACATCCTCAACATCAAACTAACTGAAGGGTTGGTTTGTCTAATTCACCTGAAAGGTAGAGGGAGATTTTTTGGAGAAATCAAAATTCAAAAGAGGTTTAAGCAATTGTCAAAAACTACAAATAAGGTTTAAGTAATAGTTTTAGGCTGGGTTCTTTGAAAGCTGATGAAAAAATATCAATGCAAAAATACTTATACTCGTCTAAGTACTAATTGCCCAAGGATCTGAAAATGACACTGCTCCATTAAGCAATTACAGTATAAATAATTGTAAGAAAATACAAGTATTATATATATGTATATATAATATATGTATGTATACACATGTATGTATATATGTATATTTTTAAGTTGGATTGATTAATGGATTCATTTACGCCCTTGCTCATCTCCCTAAAAGTTTCTTTGTTTGAGAGAATTTAATCATATAATTTGTGCATGATTGTATATATTTATAAGTCGAGAGACCCTGTTTGATGCACGGACTTTGTTAAGTGCAATTGAGGCAAAAGGAGCTTTGTGATATTCCCAATTGGGCCAAGCCATACCAAGTCCAACCTAAGCATTATTTTTTGGTTATGTATTGTCAAATAAATTTGTTATAATTTTTTACTATGTTTAAATAGAATTTAAATGGGTTTTAATTTAATTTTACTTTTATTAATTATTATTAGATAATTTTTTTTTAATTTTTATTATAATTATTATTTTAGTTTAAATACAATTTAAATTTATAAAAATTGTTGATAAACTTTCAATAAGTCAAATCTCGAGAATTAAATTTGTTCTTTACTGGTATAAGCATTTAGCAGGTTTAAGTCTGCTGCCAACAAAGGCGTATACAATGGGCTACATAACCAATCAAAAGTGAACACACAATGGGACCTACACCTTACATATTTGGAACGGTGGTGTATTCACTCTAGATTAAATGAAACAAAGACACAGTTTGTTGATATTTGAATATTTCACCAAAATTTGTATTCAATTTTTTACCATATATTTATAAACACATAAAATGTTGATATAAAATTATTATTTTCTATTACCCTTTGGCCCATTATTTGCTATGTCTACAACTACAAGACCAGTGCACTGCACTTCTATCTGGATGGGCCCAAAAGGCCCAAAAGAAACCAACAGGGCAACAGCCAATCATCCATCAAAACCTCTATGAAGAGCATCAGTATGGATTTTTCTGTAAACAAACAACTTGGCTATAACCATATACAGCCCAAGCCACAGAGAGCTCAGCCCTGCTAGCACCCAATAGTAATAGTCAAGGTGTGCCTCGTTAAGATTGTTGCTCAGCCATTCTTCTCCATGCCTTGAGCTGATCGACTGCACAATGGATATGATTCCACTGCTCAGTAAGCTTCCAACGCCAAATATGCTAAGGAAAGCTGCAGACCCAACGCTGCGCATGTCCTCCGGCATCTGATCGTAGAAGAGTTCAGTCAGTCCGATCACTGTGAATACGTCTGAAACTCCCCAAGCCATATACTGTGGAAGTAGCCACCACACGCTCATGGGCAAGGGTGCTTTTGGTTGCTCAACCAGTCCATGATCTTTGCTGATCTGAATCCTTCTGGCCTTTACCAGAGCTGCCACGACCATTCCGATTATCGAAATGACCAGGCCAATTCCGATCCTCTGTAGCATTCTTATACCAGTTGGAATTCCGGTGAATCTTCTTGCAATCGGAACAAAAATCCGGTCGTATATCGGCACGAAACAGATGATGACTAGGGGAATTGAGACTTGAAGTGATGCAGAAGGTACAAGAAACTTGGATCCAATCCTTCTGTCCATTGTGCTACCTTGCTTAACGAAGAAGGTATTGATCTGGGCGAATACCACGGCGTACATCAAACCACTGAACCAGATTGGAACCAAGCGAAGGAGGAGCTTCACTTCTTCTACTTGGGTCACTGTGCAAAGCCTCCATTTGTTTCTACAGTTGTTCAAGAAATCCACATCGTCTATGATTGTTGCTTTGTCCAGAAACCTGTAGTTACGTATACACACCTTTACGTAAGATGATTTCATGGCTACACCATGCAATTAGTTGATTCTTAATTTCTCAAGGACAATTTTGTCTTTTCAATTTAATAGTATTACTCTTGATTCACCTCAACATTTTTAATTAATACTCTTTTTTATTTATTTGTATAATAATCTTCCATCTCTAAATTTGCTTTAGAACTTTGGACTCCAAGCAATAGATGTACAGCAAAGGAAAATCGGATTTACAGCCCCTCACTGCCCCCAACAACGTCCCACAGCACACCCCCGCCGTGTAGTGGGAATATCTCCCGATGATAATCCCAAAAATGATAATATCATCATCGGGAGATGTTCTTAATACACGGTAGGGATGTATTGTGGGACATTGTGAGGGGCTGATTTGGTCTCATTTGAAATATCTTTTCATGAATGACAAAATTAAGTACGGGATATGTTCTCATTAGACCTGTTCAAGGGCCGAGTTTCGAGCCTGACTTTACACTGTTTCAGGTTAAACTCTGGGCTGAGCTCATTCAAATTTTGGCGAAAGCCAAATTCAAGCCTGACCCATTAATAGATTCAGTTTTGATGTACAGAAAGTGCTGTAAAGATGGTGTGAGGCGCTATCTTTGAGGAGTAAATCCGGATTTGAACAAATGTGGTTTTTCAAACGGCTAAAAAATTATTGAATTGAAAATAATTAATTTTCGGGACATGTAATCTGCAAATGCTTTGCCCTAATATAATGCCAAAATAATCTTCAACAACAATTGAAAAAAAAAATTGACAAGTTAGATATCATACTTTTATTGTAATAAAAATGTTTTTGGTATAAAATACTATAATAATGAAGTCAAACACTTTAACACTCGATTTGCTTGTCTCAACCAAACAGATTTTCAAAGGTCATTACTAGTAGACCAAACACCTTAAAAATGTCTACTTGTCCATTTGTTTATCATTCCTCGCAATCTTTTTGCTTTATATTTATTTTTTAAATTAGTATAAATAAAACAGGAGGTTTGAAATTTGAATAGCACAATATAAATAAAACAGGCAATCGATTCTATTTTACTCTAAACTTGGTCTTTGGACAAAAACCGTTGAATTAGTCAACAATCCGTTGATCTGGGCGGTCGAACCGTCGATCCATTCAACGGTTTTTTGCTCATTTTTTTGTTTTTTAATTATTTTTTTATTTTTCATTTTTTTATCAGAATGGACTATCTGTTCGAACCAGATGGTCGAACCATTGACTGAAAACTGGTGACCAGAACGGTTCCATTTCCAAATCGTTTTTTAAAACCATGTAAATTACATTATAATTGGGAGTCATTTAAGACACTCCTATGGTTTCACATAAATACTAAGACCTACCCTATCTATTCTTAGGAACCATTTGTATATCCATTTAGAAATGGTTTTTATTCCAAAAATACCCATAAAAAGTCTCATACTTTTAGAAATAAATCCTTCACCCCATATTATTTTATTGTAAAAATAAAACAAAATATAATAGGAAAAGCTATAAAACAAAAAGTAAAGTTAAAACAAATGAAGATAATTTCTTTTAGGGTAAATTACAAAGACCAACCTATACTTTGTTTTACGGCAAAAACCCCCCTGTACTATGACCGTGAGACAAAGACCCCCTTTTGTTAGCCTTCCGTCCAAAAAGCCATTACAATATTTTTTAATCCCCATACTACCCTTGTAATAATTAGACGAGAAAAACACTCCTCATCTTTCCCGACCTTCTGATACGTACTACCCTTCCGTTCCTTCACATTTCTCTCTCTCTCCCTCTCCCTCTCTCTCCTCTCTCTCCCCCTATCTCTCTTCTTGCCCTTCCCCAACAGCGTTGGGATTGAACCCATTTAATTCAATCCCTACCTCTCTCTCTCTCTCTCTCTCTCTCTCCATTGAGTTGGGGACAACGTTTCAATGCCTTATGGAGCCTCTGGAAACTAATGAACACAATACATATCTTCATTGCTTCTCTTTTGTGAAACCATTTACAGAAGATACGCGGTATTGGTGTATGTAGTCCACGAATCCAACCACGATGTGACACCTACTCTGGCTCGTGGACTCAGTTGATCGCTGAATTCCCCCATATTGAATTGTTAAGAGAAAGATTTGCCAAGTTTGTCAATTGTAGCCTCAGCTAATCGCTGAATTGCTAGAACAACTACTGATTGTTCTCCATTTTTCTCCTTTGATGATTCAAAGATATTTGAGCAGAGAGGGAGAGGGAATCCTGAGATGGAGATAAATAGAAAAAAGAAGAAAAGAGGAACCAAGTAAACGAGGCTGATAATCCAATGAATGTTGGAAGAAGTGAGGATATATAGGAAAGGATCAAAGGATTGAGATGGGAAGGGGAGAGAAATTTCAAGGAAGGGTAGAGTGAGAGGGGGAGGGAGGAAATAGGTTTGTTCCATGTAGATTTCTCAAATTGGAGAATCAAAAGCTTGGAAAGGAAATGTGCATAGTCTACAGATTTGGTAGTTAGTAAGTAGTCAGTCGATGGGCGTGATGATGCCAAAACCACGTATCTTCTTTAAATGGTTTTGCTAGTTAGTAAGTAGTCCATGAGTCCAACCACAGCAAACACGTTTAGGTTGAGACGTGACGCCGGCTCCGTCTCCGCAAGTGTTGCAGGAGAGGCGGTTCCGCAAGTGTTGCAGGAGGAGAGTCTCTGGCTCTGTCAATTACAAGTTTTTCTCCCTTTGTTGGTTGCCATAGAAGCATAAGAAGTCGACGATGACGATGAGGAAAAGATAGAAGACGGAGAAAACAGAGGTATGGGCAGACATCTGTTGTTGGGCTATCAAGCTTTGCAGTTTCTCATGATCACGACATCGTCGACGACAGCTATAGAGGCAAGATTGAAGACGGAGAAGAGAAGAAAGGGAAGATGAGAAATGGGTTTCCTCCGTCCCTTCATTTCAGAGAGTTGGGAGAGAGAAAGAATGAGAGAAGACGGTGAAAGAGGGGAAAAGAAGAGAAGAAAGGGAAAACAATAGGTTAAATAGGTTTTAAGAGAAAAAGGGCAAAAAATAAAAAATAAAAAATGTTTAGTGGAATATTTTGGTAATTTAACGCATTTCGTCATTTGCCTTAACGGTCAAGGGAGGTCTGTACCAGGGGTCGTTGTAATTTACCCTTTCTTTTATTTGTCTTCGCTGAACAAAATATAAGGGTTGCAAAACGTCATATCATGTTTCCATCTACGAGAACCAGCATTAAGTGATTGCGAAGTGAGGTTGTCTTAAGTGATACACAAATTATAGGTTAGGTAGGTTTTAGTAATTACATAAAATCATAGGGGTGTATTTGTAAACTACCCTTCATAATTTCACCACAATGGGAAAGCACCTTCAACAATTAAAAATTTAAAATACAAGCCGTGTATTATATTTATACAGTTTACACCAAAGCCCCGTTCGTTTTTCGGTAAGTTATTTATCCAGGTAAATACACTTATCCAAGTAAGTGTTTCCCAAGAAAGACTTACCCGGGTAAGTGCATTTATCCATGTTATTTTATTTCGCATGTAAATAAGGCAATAGCCATTTTATCCATATAATTTAATTATTAAAAGAGGCATTTTTGTCCCATTTAAGTGTTGATTACTTTCCCCCAAGTGGGAAAGTTATTTATTCACCTAGGAGATGGGTATCACTTACCCGGGTAAGTGATAACCAGGAAAATAAACTTTATCTGGCCCCTACATAAATCTGAAAAACGAATATGGGTTTCTTGGTCAATGGAAATCAAAATCTCATTGACCAACTTTCCCCCCTTTCAAAATCCAAAAAAAGAACGCCCCCCAAGTACAAGGGTTTGAGATATGATATCCAAAAAAAATTGTGACCAATCAATCGGTATCATAAATGTGTTAATGGTGGAATTTATCAAAATTCACGGGTGAATTTTAATTAGTGAAAATTCTTTTGGTATCATGTCTTTCCAATATCATAAATTTTCCAAAAAAAAAATATTATATTTATACCACAATTTGTACTTAAAAATCAATAATTAAGATTAAGCATCGGATCATGTGGAAATGTATAAAATGCAAACAAAGTGTGACTCTAAAGCCCCATAATGCACCATACACATTGCATAATAAACAGTATAAACTCTCCTTGTATTCATTAAGTAAGTTCCCATAAATAAATGTAAGAGATGCTTATAACCTTTTCATGTGTGACTAAAAGAGAAGAGAAAACTAAGAAAGTTGTGGTAACTATTTTATAAATTATTATGAATTAATCGAAAAGGAGGACAACATAAGAACTCTATGTGCGTAATAATCACTAATAGGAAATGCACCTTTGAGCATAAAAATACTCCATATGGTTGCTTACAAAGCAATTACATGCTCGAGGGTGCATTCCTAATGGGGACCCATTTGGGTACCAGTAATAGGTAAACAGCAGATCACGAATGAATGGTAAAATGCATTTCTGTGAAACTTGCCACGTGGAAAGAAAAGAAGATGTAGTTAAACAAGTGGACCCTCCCATTGAGATTACACTCTTTATGGTGCAAAGAGGGGTTTCTAGACAAGTCCATATGCTTTCCACAAGTCCAGCTTGAAACGCATCGAATGGACTTGACAGGCTTGTTTTGGCCTTGTATGGATTAATACAAGGGCTATATACGTGTCAATCTGGTCCGGGCCGGGTAATGAAACACATATACCCAAATCCATCCCCATCAGTCCAGACCCTGTAAGGTATGTATGTATGTAATGGACCTATGACTGATCCTATTATTGATCCAGATTATGAGGTGGACCCGATAAGACCCCGTTATATGTTCCCCATAAAGTAACAATTTCAGACATTTTATAAAATAAGTACAAGCAAAGCATGTGAACCCGACCCTATTATAATTTATTATAATTGAAACTCGACATGCAGAGATAAAAAATTGATAATTGAGACTCCAATGTGCAGACCCACATATTGTCTGATCATTATGGATTTTTCAGGTCAACTTTGGCAACCATTTAATTAGAGCTCTCAAACCGCCTCTCAGGACAGCTCGAAACACAAGAGTTCTTCCTAATTAGTAAGTGTCGTTTGGGAAAGCCGAAGCACAGCAGCTTCTGATTTTTTTTTTTTTTTGATAAATAACAGCTTCTGATTTTCCTAAGTGGTTCTCTCTTGGACAGCTTATAAGTTATGTTTGGAGAGCCAGCTGTCAGTCAGTTATTTAAAAAACTGTTCTCTTCGGTCTCTTTAAATAGCTTATATGAAATGCTTTAAAGCAATTGAATCAGCTTAAGTATTCCTCAGAATCGGAATCAGAATGAGCTATTCCTCTCACCTATTGGGTTCAAATTAGAATCAAAATCGGAATTAGAATTAGTTGGAATGGATTCTCTTTCTTTGTTCCCAAGGAAGGAAAAGGAATGGCCATTCCCTCACAAGTGTGAGAATGTTATTCTACCAAGAATGGAAATGATTTTGATTACGCCCAACCTAACAGTTAGCATTCCAATTCCAATTCTGGGCCCCAAACCAAATGGACCCTTTACTGAAATTTCAACTCAACTCTCATAAGAGACACCAATTTGGATCTCATACCCACACTATGGACGCCTCAGTACAGTTGCACATTGAATATCTCTAATATTTGCATGTTATTATTCATGGAGTGAGGAGATGTTCTCAATGTACAGCTGCAATGCCATGTGGGTAGGATTCTTGTGCTGCAATGCCATGTGGCTAGGATTCTTGTGGGTAAAAGATTTGAATTTCAATTTATCACTTAAAAATACAACCTTATTGATCAGTCAGTTAGTTGAAATCACATCTCCGCCCCACCTGATGAATATCGTTATCATCGAGACTGGTATTATCATCGGGAGATGTTCTAACTACATGGCGGGGATGTGCTGTGGGGCAGAGATGTTAACCAGTTATTGCTTTATTATTTGGTAGTTTCAACCCGTTATTGCTACCGGATTTAGTTAGACCACTGATCGATTAAATGATCAAGACTTCTTACCTGAATTGATTGGTAGGAGCCAGGGTTCGACTCATGGGCTGATTGTTCATGGCCACACCAACTCTCCTCCCTTCTTCAATACTATTTATTCCTTGGCCTTCTTCCTTCGGAGCAGACAATCGCCACTTCCGGCCAGCAGCAACAAACACCTGTGCTACTCGAGTTAATGCATTCCCATTCGGCGCCGGCTGCCTATACGTCTGTCGTCCGAACAAAAACAAAACAAGCGCAACCACCATGGCTGCGACTGTAATTCCATAGCCAAGAGTAAATCCCTTGTTGTCCTGGATGTAAGTTACTATCAACAACGCTGCCATGGCTCCGCCACTCAGCCCAAAGTACCACCAGTTAAAGAATGAGCTCTTGGCTTTCTTCTCTTCTGGATCATCTTCATCAAATTGATCCGCCCCAAATGTTTGAGTACACGGCTTGTGCCCGCCTGCCCCAACTGAGACGATGTAGAGAGATAAGAAGACCAATGGTGGCCGAATTTGTGATGAAACTGCACTCGACACTGAGAATGTCAACAGACCCAATCCCTGTGGTTGAATCAAACACACCCATGATCATGATCAGGGTCATTTGAAAGAAACCAGTAGTACTCAAACAAAACAAATTCAATCAGACCCACCAGTAGATAGATCAAAGATGAGATGAAGATAGTCTTGAAACGACCCAAGTAGGAATCAGCAATCACAGCTCCTAACAAGGGAAGGAGAGTCGATACTCCAAACCAGATATTCACGTTCTTGGCTGCTGTTGCATTGGACTCACCAAGGGACTGGGTGAGATAGGTGAAGAGGTTCCCCATCATGCCGTAATAAGCAAACCTTTCAGCAATTTCGACTCCTGTTATACGAGACAAGTTTAATTAAGAAACCACTTGTCTTTGAGAAACTACAAGAATTAGCATCAAGTTTAATTAAACAATAAAACTGCTTACCAATGATGTATCTGGCCGATCTCCATCCACCATGAGATGATTTCTGTTGCAGAGAAGCCTTCATAGGCTCCATTGCCGAGAAACCTTCAGTGGGAATACGGTGGAATTATTACAGGAGAAATAGCAGCAACTCCCCCCTCCTCCTATACTAATATCAAGCTCAATTCTGGCCTTATCAGACTTAAAATGCTTTAAAATGGGATTCAGCCAAAGTGTCCTCTCAACACCCAGGGCCCAGAGGCCCCAGTCACCATGTCCATGTCATTGTAGGCTTCCGTTTCCATCTTTCTTTTTTCCTTCAGGAGTGTTGTCCTCTTAACTGTTGGATGGAGACTTATACAGGTAGTGTGCTGAGGATCTACAGTCAGGGTTATTTGGCCTTTGTTGATCAAGATAGTAGTTTCTAAATATTTCGGTTTCAACTTTCATGCTTGTGTCCTACAACTCCTATTCTCATTTTATTCTTCCTTTTTAAGGCTCTTCATTTGTTTTGCTCAGGTTGAGACTGAAGGATTTGTTTGGTTGTTGGGGCCCTAATTTCCCACCTCCATTTGGCTTTCCTGATTTTAGCTATTCCTTCATTTAGCTAATTAAAGAGCAATAAGTGATGACACCAATTTTAGGGTTGTGTTTGGCTCAGGAACACTAAAGAGTAATTAAGGATAGGCCGGGTACTTATGGGACAACTGTCTGCAGAAAATTTACCCTGTGCTTACGTGCTCACTAAATGCGCCTACTTGATCTAGACTCACTTTTCTAATACATACATTTACATTTACTATTACTATTAGTCTAGGGTTTAGCAATGCCTATCAAACATACAGATACAGTAAAAAAGTGAATTCCATCAACAAGGAAGAAATTGTGGATTTGGATTTGAATTTGATCAAATCAATATGACTTTGATCTATTTATGACTGGATTGAAAACAGAACAACTCTAATTGCATTTGATCTAATCCAACTCTATCTAAATATAAAAGTTATATTAAATTATAGACTGCCATACAACACTTTGGGGTAGTGATGCTAAGCCCCCAACTTTCATTTGTGACAGACTCATCCTCAAAATTCAAATTTCAATATTTTGCACCTGCTCATTCAAATTTTGATAGGCAGAGAGAAGAAAATACCGTGGTTTTTAAAACCGTTCGAACGGTTAACCGCCCGCCTCAGTGGTTTATTAATAAAAATCAATGGTTTTAGAAGAAATTTCGGTTTTGGGGAAAATCGAAATTGATCACCTGACCGGTTCTTAGTTTTTTCGGTCTGACCGTCTAGTCCGATGCAGATTTGAAAATTATGGAAAATACAAAAATAATGAAAATAGGCATGTTACAATGCGATATCTCTTGTTGTGTTTTTAGTCTTTTGCAACTTTTAGTGTTTGTATGTGATGGTGCATGATTTGGAAACTCCTTATTGGAGGACAACTTGGACGTTGGGCTGATGAGGTCGGTAGACCGAGTTGTAAGAAGACAGAGTCAAGGTACATAGGATGTTTTACCTGGGATGAGTACTTTGATGCTTAAGTCATTAATGAGAATAGAAAGAGAGAAAGAGAGCTTAGAATGCAATGAGCAAGGTTAGTGCACAATCGTATGTACCTTTTGTAGGTGAAGGAGGTGCCTTTATATAGGCATCGGTCTCACGTAGCGTATCTGAGATCTCCGAGTGAGCATGGCTTATCGGCCCACCATCCTTGGAGGTGGTTTTAGCAGAAAGTGATAAGGCTTATACGATTATCTCCGAAGCGGGTGGCACAGAGGTCACCACCTCGAACCTCAGTCAGGTCGGTAAGTACCTGATAGGAGGTTGGCCCTCCTGCCAAGGTTTTTGGTCTGCTCTGCCGAGGTGCATAAGTTGCATAAGGCTATTCCCTCCTCTGTCCTAGCCAAGGTGATGCTAGGCACTCGCACCAGTCTCTCGAGGTGTCCAAGGTGTGCCCGAGACAGAACTGAGGTGGTTCTGACTCATCCGATAAGGACACGTCATTGCCTATGTAGCATTGAGGTGTTGTGCAACGGTTCAAAAGTGCCATGTGGTGCAAAGTCATTGGAGGGTCAAATTACCCCTAATCAATTGCCCCACACTCCCAAGTTGATGTTAGCTCGGGGAAGGGAGTAGCCCGTTGTAGGAGGTCTCTAACCCAAAGTTACGTAGTTCAGCGGGTTCGTTTGTGCCAACATAGTTCACTCGTCCGAACCGGTCTAATAGGTCGCGTTGGGGGGCATAAAGACTCTGTGTAGAAAATTTGAATTTCAAATAGGGTGTGCAAAATTTAAATTTGAAACCGTTCTTGAAACTTGAAGCGGCGCTCCCCTGGGAACGATCAGATTGGATGCATTATAGCCATCAGTTGCGCAAGTCTTCTATCTATATATAGGGGGCCCATGGGGGGTCCCATTTGCACAATTTCCTGGAGTTTTTTGGAGCATAAGTGAGGGAGGTTGGAGAGCTCGGAAAACACAGGTGAGGCTATCGAGGTCAGTCTAGTTTTTTCTCAGTCCCGTAGATGAGTCATTTTTGCTTTTTGTTCTAGTATTTATGTTTTCCGGTGAGTTAAAGGGGGAATAATACCAGGACACTCAAGCCGAGGAGGGGACCTTGGCTCAAGAGAGGCGAGGATCCCAAAAATTGGCCTCGACCTCTCATCGCCAACCAAAGACCAGGTCAGAGTTTGGACCCACCGAGTTGAGTAGTGAGAAAATAGTAGACTTAATCGATACCTACTACATACTAGATGAGTTATGTGCCTTCGAGGAGGCATTGGTGGCCAGACTCCATTTTCCTCTCCACCCTTTTATTTATGAATTGCTTAGGTTTTACAACATCACTTCAGGTCAACTCCATTAGGACCATTGTCGGTACCATCTCCTTTTTCCATCACGTTGAGTTTTCCCTATTACTTTTACTTGAGTTACCGAGTTGGCTTCAAACTTTTGGGTAGATTCCCTATTAAGGTAGCGCAATAGAATAGGAGGTTCTTCTTCTTGTCCTAGGAGAATGACTAGCCTATGGGCACGACCTAGAGGGTTGACCTTAGAAAGGTCCTACAAGTTGAATTCGACGAAGAACTGGTTAACAAGGTTCAATTCCCCGTTGGTTGGCAATCAATGGTCAACGAGTTTCTAACCAAGATAATGCTTATCGGAGCTAGTTTGAGCCCTCAGGGTAGGTCATCCTTGTCATACTTGGCTTTTTTCCTGGTCTGCTATGCTTTATTTCCTTAACTAACTTTTCCTTATTCCTATGGCAGATATGTCCAACACCCCATCTATCCTGAATGCTGCTAAGAGGCCCTCCAAGAAGAAGAGAAAGGCCGGTGATTCTTCCCATACATTAGCAATGGAGCAGGAGTCGGCAGAAAGGAGGTCGGTTGAGAGGGAGCGTGAGTTGGTGAACCTTGAGGAGGAGGGTGGAGACCTGATGTATGTCAACCCAACCTCTTATTGTATGCTGGATCCAATTGCCCATACGGTGATGCCTCACGTGCCTACACCCGAACCTGCCCCTGAAGCCTCCAATTCGCATGGTTCTACTTTAATTCCTCACTCGCACGTTATTACAACAAACCGGATATGGGATCCCCACATCACCCAGTGGGGGGGAGGAATCCTCGTTCCTGAGGATGTTCAGGTCTACGGCGACCAGCCCTCTCCAGAACTCAATACGAAAATGATTCAGGTTGAATTAAAATCAAATTGAATAGTTTGGATGGTCCAAGCATTGAATTGGACCAATCCAGAATAATTCAAAGTATCCATCACATTGGATTGAACCTGGCCCATCTATAATGGACTCATAATGGACCGGATCAGATTGAACCAGTATTCGATCCATTGACAATCCTACCCAAAATAGTATAGGGTGGCATCTGTATTTTACCCCTAAAATTTATACAATTAGGTCACTCCTACCTTGGTCAGACAAAGGCATCTTACCCCCTCTTGGTATCTACATCCTAAATTTTAAACCCTAAACCAAAACCTTAACTCAACCCATAAATCATTAAACCCCTGAAACTTAGGCGTAAAATGCATTTGGGTCAGGTAGGTGACTTGGTGTGAGTGTTGTATTTCTAATAGAGGGTCAAAGGTTCAATTGTAAGATAAGTTATTTGAAATCATTTTATTCATGATCATATGCAATATCCAAGTCATTCCGAGCTCATTTATTAATAATATATATTTTTTCTGATTTACCGCTTGATTTGTTAACAATATTATAATATCTGAACCCTAAGTTTTAATTCTCATTCAAATATTAATGGTTTGAATTTGGATCTAGGTCCGTATCTGATTTTAATTAAAAAGATCATCATCACCTTTTTTTCCCCCTTATGGTCCACGTTTCACAAGTTGCAACAAGAAGAGTTGACTTTCGTATCATCACATCCCACCAGGAGGCACTTGACAAAGCGTGTTAGGTCTCTGCCTTTTATTTGTCAAAACCTCAATTAAAACATGACAAAAATGGTGTTTAGATTTCCTTCTTTTTTTTTTATTTTATAATGATAAGTGGATTAGGGAATAAGGTTAGAATGTTTTAAATATTTAAAAAAATTATGCATTGAGGTATCCAAAAACATCCGGATATATTGATAGAAGGCGATATGCTTCATCAATATTTTAATCCTTGAATAAAAGTATACATTGTAAGACCATATTATCTTCGAAAAAATGTGGGTAGAGTGATGTGAGCAGGAAACCTAATGTGGTAAAAATATGATTTATGATTAAATACTTAAGGCTCAATTTGGAAGGAGTATAAATATAAATTTGTAGAGTGCAAAACCTTATATTTTATATTATTTTGTATGTATTTATACTGTACATATTTGCATTTATAGTCTTTCCAAATTAAGCCTTAAAGTGCAAATACAAGGTTTAGAAATATTGTAATACAAGATTTTGCATTCTTCCCAAACTTGTATTTGCACTCTTCCTTGTATACGGTATTTCTAAACCTTGTATTTGCACCGTAAATTTTTATATTTGCACTCTTCCCAAACTGAAATCAAAATATCCCTTGAGATAAATTACAAATATTGAAACATAACTTGAATTTAAAAAATTATTTTGAAACTATCTTGGATGGTTGGGACCTCAAATTCCAAATGACAAATATATCCATTCACAAAAGGACCCTTCTGCAATCTTGAACCCTCGCATACCTCACATCCATACACATAAATTAATGTTGTGTCAATTCACTACACTTTTAGATATGCGCTACAAACAAGCTGTGTACAATGGGCTACAAAGGAATTTCTAAAGGTCTTGTGCTATCTTATGCAAATGGTGATTGATGGAAGGTGGTCTTTGTCCTACGACATTACTTTGAAGGGATAGCATAGTCATTTCAGAAAAGTTAAGGTATGTTTTAGTGTTTGTGAAAAATTTAAGTGGGCTTAAGTGTTTATCCCTATCATATAAATTTATAGTAGTTCCCAAACTTACAAGCTATCTCATATGGAAGTCCCAATTACAATGACAGAGTGGAGAACTAACTCATTAAATGGATGATTAATTAAAGGTAGGAATCCAAGGTCATTTGCAGTTTCCAAATCAATTGCGTAGGGGTGTTTGTCGTTTGTTTTCCAAAAATTTGTTGATGCAGAAGCTATTTTTATTTTAGAAAATAAAATCATTCACATTGGGGAAGACCCTCAATATCCCCATCTCTCTCTTATGTACCATATTAAATATAATGAGACTAGCTTGTAGCTACGAGTCGAATGTAGGTTTAAGAGAATTCACATCTGCGCCCCATAAACTTCTTACAACATATCCCAACCGTGTATTGGGAATATCTCTCACTGACAATTTTGGGAGATACTCTCAATGCATGCTGAGATGTGCATGTGGGGCATTTGTGGGGTGCAGATCTGAACTCGGTTTAGGATGGTGTGTGGTTCCTGAATCACCCTCAAAACTCTAAAAAATTTGTTTTCAGAGGTCAATGATCATTAGAAATTTAGAATGGAAGTGTGTCAAGTGGTTCAGTTGGTAAAGTCTTTGGCTGGATCTGAGACTTGGGATGAGGTGGTTGGTTTGGGGGATGTGCTAACCCCTGTGTAGGAGATTGAATCTGCTACCCACAAAAACGCTACTCATACAACACTACAGACATGCATCTTCCTATGAATGATAACTGAAATGTTCCTAATGTGCAGCTGTAGTGACTTGTAAATAAAGTCAGACTCTATCTATAGCCCTATGAAATTAAAAGAACAAAAAAAAAGTGCTCACTAAGTATGAATATCTCAAACACACCTCTGAATTCTGAAAATGCCTCTTCAAATTTAAGAGGCGGTCCCTCTTTAGCAAGAGAACAGTGATGTGAGCCACAAAAAAACAAAAAAGAAAAAAGAAAAAAAATCGAACACAAGAGGTTAGGTTTAACTACTAAAGAGAGTTAAGAGACAAACAAGAAAATTTTCCAGAGGGAAAAGCATATTTGATGTGAGAGAAAGTATGGGAGATAATTTTCAAGAAATGAAGAACTTTGGGTGGAAGGGATAAAGTAGGGGATATAATTTTCCATGGCATAACTGAAAATTGGTCTCGATTCAGTGTTTCTAATAAACACCCACTAGCTGTGTTTAGGGTTTAACCCTACCAACTGAGACAAGTTGCTCCAACTCCTTGGCAGTACACTAGTGTCAGTCTTGTCAGGATAAGCTCTCCAAATTTATCTAATGGCTGAAAATATTCTAAATTAACACGAGTCTCTTAGTGTCTAATTTAAAGGGTAATACATACAAATGTAGTAATATCAGCATGAAACAATAACGTACTTTATTCATTTACATATAAACATTTATGTACATCAAGCTGATTGGAGCTAAGGGCATACACTTTCTAACAACTCCCACTTGCACTTAGGTCCAATCGGGTATAAGTCTCAATCCCATACTATCCACGTGTTCTTCAAACACTTTCTGTGTCAATGGCTTAGTCGTGGGTCTACCACATTTTTCGTTGATGCTACATTCTAAATATGGATGTCTCCTCTACTAATAATCTCCCATAGAATATGGTACTTTCTCTCGATGTGCTTCGACTTCGAGTGGGCTCTAGACTCCTTAACCTAAGCAATGGCTCTAGTGTTTCACATAATAGTGGAATGAGTGATGTACTGGATGGTATGACTCATAATTCCTAGACGAATTTCTTCATCCAAATCGCTTCGTTGATAGATCACTTGTGGCAATGTACTCGGCCTCAATTGTGGAGTCTACTATGGAAGTCGGCATTTGTGTACCCGACCATCTGTAGTAAACTACCATCGAATACAAGATGGTATTTTAATATGTTCTTTACAGTTGTTCGGCACTCTCGTCCTGGGTTAGATTGATATCTACTCACAACACTTACGGCCTGAGCAATATCTAGCCGAGTGCACAACATAGCATACATGATGCTCCCAACGATTAAGGCATAGGGAACCTCTCTCATGTCCTCTATCTCCTCGGGGGTCTTAAGTGACACTGCTTTGACGATCTTGTCAACGTAAGTAGATTGGGATAATCCAATTAACTTCTTCGATCTATCTATATAGAGTCGAAATCCTAAGATGTAAGAGGCTTCGCCAAGATCTTTCATTATGGTCAACACTCATGCATCATTCCCAATGAGTAGAATGGCGTCTACATATAGAACCAAGAATGTAACATTATCTCCCACTGTCTTTCTATAAACACAGGGTTCATCGAAATTTTGCTCGAAATCAAATTGTTTGATAGTTGAGTCAAAACGGATGTTCAAGATTTTGGAAGCTTGCTTTAATCCATATATGGATTTATTCAGGTTACACACTATGTGTTTCTGACCCTTGGCAATAACGCCTTCCGGCTACTACATATAGATATCTTCACTAAGATCTCCATTCAAGAATGTCATTTTGACATCCATTTGCTAAATTTTATAGTCGTAATGTACAACTATAACTAATAGTTTCCTAATGGATTTGAGCATAGCCACAGACTAAAAGGTCTCCTCATAATCAACTCATTTCTGAGTATAACCTTTCACCACAACCTGAGTTTTATAGGTCTCAACCTTTTACCCTAGCTTATGGGTCTACAAGTCCAGAATCTCTTGGTTTTCATCAAGTCCATCTCAACTTTTCCGGCATCTACCCACTTTAAGGAGTTTATATCTAACATATCTTCCGTATAAGTCATGAGATCTTCCTCATTATCCATTACTTTCATCAAGTAATTTTCTTGATCATAGTCAAATCATACAAGATGTATAAATACTCAAGTAAATCTTCTAGGTTGGATATTGTCATATGAAATTTGTAGACTAACTCCCACTACCCCTGAGCCCCCTCATCAAGATTGACTTCTTGATGATGATTGTTTAAGATGTAGTCCTCTTCTAAGAATTAGACATTTCGACTAACAAAAACCTTTTGTTCTCGGGGGTCATAGAAAAGATACCCAATAGTGTCATTGGGGTAGCCTACAAATAGGCAACTTGCTTTGGATTCCAATTTGCCTGCACTTATCTTTTTGACATACTAGACAACCCCATATTTTCAAGTGCCTAACACTTGATTTTTTTTGCTAGTCTAAAGCTCATAAGGAATCTTAGGAACTAACTTGGTTGGAACATGGTTCAGCACATAGATTGTAGTCTTTAATATATGTCCCCAAAAGGATATGGGTAACTCTAAGTGGACAAGAAGTGACCGAACTATATTCAATAAAGTTCAATTTTTCTCTCTGATACACCATTTAATTGTGGTGTAGCAGGAGGAGACAATTGTGATATAATCCAATTGTCCTTTAAATAGTCATTGAATTTGTCAGAGAGATATTCACCTCCTCAATTTGATCGAAGGATTTTGATTTGTCTTCCTAACTATTTCTCAACATCAAGTCTGAACTTCTTGAACTTTTCAAAGGATTCAAACTTATGTCTCATTAGGTACATGTAACCATACCGAGAATAGTCATCAGTGAAAGTTATAAAGTGAGAGTGTTGGTTCCGTGTCCTAACATTTATTGGATCACATACATCAGTATGTATAAGGTCAAGTGTGTTCGTACTTCTTCTAGGCTTACCTGTAAATGGCATTTTTGTCATCTTGCCTTGAAGGCAAGGTTCAGAAGTTGGTAGATATTCCACTATGAGAAAATCTGGAAGACCATCTTTCACTAATCTTGTAATACATTCTTTATTTATATGGCCAAGTTAATAATGGTACATGCATGTGGGATTAATCATTTCTCATATTCTTTTCTTGGGGATGTGTTCCATCATTTGTTTCTAGATAAGGGTAGAGAATATAAAGACCATTCTCAATTTTTCAATAAGGAATTTGTTACTCAATTTAATTGTAATCTCATAACTAAATAAAATAGAATAACTATCCTTACAGAACTTAGAAACTAAAATCAAATTTATTCTAAGTAATGGAACATAAAGACAATCTTTTAAAGTAATAGTCACTTCTTTAAAAACTAAACCTACTATTCCTATAGCAGCAAATGCAATGGTTGCATATGTCCCCAAGTAAAACACGACATCATCATCATTCAGCCTTTTGCTTTCCTTCAACCCCTACAATGTGTTATGTGCATGAGTAGAGCTCTAGAGTTAATACACCAAGATGCAAAAGTGACCAACATATTGGTCTCTATGATTGAGTTTCAAAATTACATTCTTTCTTCTTCTTGAGGGATTCCAAATATTGAGGACAATTCCTCTTCCAATGCCCGATCTCATTGCAGAAGTGACATTCATCTATTGACTTGTCTTTTTTCTACTTCTTTTGTTTCCCACCCTTCCTCTGAGGCCTCTTCTTGACCTTTCATTTCTTCCTACCAAATTTTTCTCCAAAAAGCATGGCTACTAGCTTGTCCTTTTTAATCAGTTTCTCGTCTCTCTACAATATATTGCCAAGCTCTTGCAAGCCAGGTGTTAGTTTGTTCATGTTGTAGTTCATGACAAACTGATTAAAGGATGTAGGTTGAGAATTTAAGATGGCATCAGTATTTGTGTCATCATTCAGCTTGGAACCAAGAGCCTCCAATTCATTAATAAAACCTATCATCTTCATGACATGGTCATGAACTAGCTGGTTCTTGGTCATCCTAGTGGTCATTAACAATTTGAGGACATTTTTCCATGTAGAACGATTTTGCTCCTCATACATGGTCTATAAACTATCCAGAATATCTTTGCAGCTTTCTACTTTGTCAAACTGCCTTTGGATAGAGTTTTCTATTAAAGCAATGATGTAACATCAAGCAAGAGTTTTTCTCTTCCCATTCCAAATATTCCCTTCATCTTGCCTCAGAATCTCTATCAATGGATGTTATAGTGCCGAGTTGGTGGCAATTTTATTCAATTTCTCTGACGTTAAAACCAAGTTAAGGTTACAAAACTAGTCTATGTAATTTGGTCCCTTGAGTTTGTTGTCGTCTAACAATCTAGCGAACAGTCTATGTGCCATTTCTGACAAATAACACAAATATATTAGTCCACAACCTAATCATTGCTTTATGTTATGTATCATAGAAAGGACTTTTACCTACGTTCCATTTCCATTTGTTCATCTCTGAGATTTTCCTTTATCTCAAGGACGGAGACATTATTCATAACCCCATCACTTTTTGTGAAGGATCACATATCCACCCATTTGATGAGATTTCCCCTTGGCCTTCATCAGATAAGGTTCATTGTCATTTTAGGTTAAACCTTTCTAGCTAGTAAGTGTTGACCCGTCATATTGAAAGCCACTAGTTTATGATGCCCTTATCATTTGGCAATCCCACTGACTGTCTTAGTAAAACGGATAACTCAATTTTATGGTGCATGTCTACTCACCAATTTAGCATATTTTCATGTTAATGATGGAAAGCCTTTAGAGATATCATCTTATGATATTCTCTATCTTATTGCACTCATATTAATCATGAGGGAACAAGTATATCAGTCCCTAGCTTAGATTTAGGTCTTACCATAATGGTTCCCACTGACTTTTCATAAAATCATATTTAAATTAACCCTAAATGGGCTAGGGTTCCCGTGGAGTTCCTCTTTGGAAAGGAAACAAGGGAATGACCCATTAAAGGGAGATCATACAATGATCCATGGACATCATGGCAATGATGTGCATTCATCCATGATGGGCGTAGAGAGCCACACAAGTCTTTTCATGGGCCAAGCACTTATGGCCCATGTACGAATCACATTCACATAGCACATCACACATAAATGATCAAAATCAAATCAACTTTTCAGTTTCGCCCATCTATCTCCAAGGTCCAAGGCAAAACTAAAAATTGGTCAATGTTCAGTGCTTCTAATAAACACCCATTGGTTGTGCTTAGAGTCTAACCCTAGCAACTGAAACAAGTTGCTCCAACTCCTTAGCAGCACACCAGTGTCAGCCTTGTTAAGATAAACTCCCCAAATCTATCCAATGGTTGCGAACATTTTAAACTAAAATTAGTCTCTTAAGTGTCCAGTTTAAGAAGTAATACACAAAAATGTACCAATATCAACATGAAACAACAAAGTACTTTATTCATTTACATATAAAATTTTATGTACATCAAGCTGATTAGGGCTAAGGGCATACACTATCAATACAAACATAATCTCATATGTGAATTGGATTTCACAATTTTTTTGAAAAAAAAAATAAAAGAAAATGAAAAATAAAACAATGGAAAAGGCAAAGGCACACAATTGTTATATATATATCTATATATATATAATTCTCTTTAATGATGTTTGGTTTGGCAAAAAAACAAGGGAGAAATGTAAAGATGGTCTTTAGGTTCCATTTGGGAAGAATGCAAATGCCGGTTCAGTGCATGTATGCATCCTGGTTTAATTTTGCTGGTTTTTAGTAAAAATGCATTTATGTACTGAAAATAACATCAAAGCAAATTCCAAAACATGTTTGCATTCAAAATAAGAGCAAAGTTTACATCTAAAAAAAAATTAAACTTTTGCACTCAAAGTTGGTCAATGTAAAAAAGGTGGGTTTCGCCCTAAAGATTTTATTTGTACCCATCAAAACCAAAAATCATTTGGCAAGAATACAAAATTGTCATTGCATACAAAACTAAACTAACTTTGCATTTTTATGAACTAAACATATTTGTGTTTTATACTAAACATTTTTATATTTGTATTCTTCCCAAACAGAGCCTTTAAGAACTTCCCTTCAATTTTCATGGTACAAGCTTTACGGTTTTACTTGGATTAGTGAGAAGTGGAAGTGTTTGTGAAGTTTTCCCCCTTCTAACACTTGTTTTCAAATTGGCTAATTTAGCATGGTCAAACAAAATTATTCTTAACAAGAAGAAAAATAGTAGTTGGTAGGGCTGTGAATGGTATGCAATTTTTGTTCCAAAATACAATAATTCAATTAAGGTAATATGAAATCTATTCATTTAATAAGTTGAGCTTGGTCCTAATGGGCAAAGTGCAAATGGGGCATGGGGCCTAGAACCAGACCATCCACTACAAGAAATAGGCTTTTAGACGGCGGTTTGAACCTCCAGCCAAAGTGAATAAAACCGTCGGGATAAGGATATCCCGGTAGATGGACGATAGTCCTGTGAGCGTCATATAATCTTGTGTCGTGGTAGCTTTGGCCGGCGGATGTATAGACCACTGACCAAAACATGGTTAGGCCAACGCTCAAAACCGCCATTTAAAGTAACAATTATGCCAAAAAAATGTTGAAATAAATGACGCTTTTAATAATTTTAGCGACAGATTTGTTTGTCGAGAAAAATTTTCAAACGACGATTAAAAACGTCAATACAATTTAAAAATTCACCGGGAAAACTTGAAATAGATGAAACACATTGCAATTTTAATGACAAACATGACCGCCGATAAAAGGTATTAAATGACGATTAAAATTTGTCGATAAAAGTTAAAATAGGTGACATTTTATATGGATACCCGCCCCATTTTCTATTCCTTGACTTCCTTAATTTGGTGGCAATAGTTGTGTATAATAATAATGTCGGACAAAAATTAATCCTTGTAAATCATCCATAAGTTTTTTCGCTTTATAATCAAAACATTCCTAATTGTTAAAAAGTATAAGAGAGATGGGTTTTATGGTTACATTGTCTTAGATTTTGATTTTACTAACTCCACCCCCCCCCCCCCCCCCAATTATTCCATCTTTGTCAGTAGTAGCAACACAACCTTCTACATTTAAAAATGTGGCATATCCTCATCCTCCTATGAGAAGGCTGGTCCTCAACTCAATATTCATTCAACCTGCAAACAAAAAAATTATAAAAAATTGATTTAATGACAATAATTAAGCATCATTTTTAAATGTAAAAAACTTTTCTAATTTAAAGCACTTACAAATATGGAAAGCCAAGCAACATATGCTCCAATTGAACTTCTAAAGGTTCATCCTTAGCAATTGAAACAGAATTAATACTTCACTCTATCCATGTCGCAATAATATACCACCAACTTTTTATGTGGGTCTTCACTAATAATTATTCCTTTTGCTATAACTTTTTTGGACCCACTAGAATAGCTCAACAAATTACATTCATTTATTGCCTACAAATTATTAATATATCAATTATTAGTAAAAAATAAATCAAATATGTATACATTATCAAATTAATTCATGATAGTACCTGAGATTGTTGGGACACATTAGGAATTGGGACATTGATATTCATGCCTAATGTTGTTAAACCCTGCCACAATAATTTTAGTTTTTTAAACTTTCTAATTATGTAATAAAAATATTCATGTAAATAAATATCATCACCTCATTAGATGGAATTGTACAACTTGCACTTGAAGATGGAACTTGCGGCCTTGATGCATTAGGAGTTCTAAAGCCATTGTGATCCTGAAAAGAATAATTATATATTATAAAATGTAATATGTATTGAAATTCAAGTAACAAAAATATATGTGCAATTAAGAGGACAATATACCAATTTGTCATTTAAATTTATCATCATTTCTCTAATCTCTCTTATCTCAATTTGCATAGTTTCAATATTTTCTTCCATTTTTCGTTTGCTCTCTTTTAATGCATCAATCTCTTTGAACCCCAAAGAGATGATGGAGTAACACATAATCCATAACCATGTACACGACCACGTCTTTCTTCTCCCATTACTTGGGAAAAGATATCAGTCCTGGTAGTATTGTTTGATGATTCTTCTTGGTGCTCAGATATCAAGTTTTTGAGTTGTGTCTATAATAAAAAAAATAAACAAGTTAAAGAATAGAAAAAAAAAACAAAATTTAGAAGTTGATGATGCGCAATTCGGCCATTCCTAGTTGGAAATGACTGAGTTCCTAATTGGCGATGGGCAAGAGATACTTGCGTGAAGAGAGATGAAGGAACCCGGGGTTGCTCACCCGGCAGGAGCACTCCGATGCTTAAGTTAGTACTCGGCTGCGAGCTGGAAGAGAATGAGTTTGCAAGAAGATGAGAAAGCTAGAGAGTGGTGAATATGCGATACCTTGGCCCCTGGGGGTTTGAAGTCTTTATATACTGGCATCCTAATAGGTTTGGTGGGATTGATCCCGAATCTCTGCCGCAGCGATCTGTTGTCAGGTAATGTTTCGGAGTGACTGGCTGTCATCGTTAGGACTCGGGAGCAGGTGGGCTAATGCGACCGCTGTAGGGTACGGTCCTGCTAGGCGGGAGACAACCTCCGGGGTTGGCAGGCACGATGCTGCCAGGCGAGAGACATGAGTGCAGTCCTAAGAGTTGGCAGATACTGCGCCGCCAGACAAGGGACGTAGGTGCAGTCAGAGTTGGCAGGTACGGTTCTGTCAGGCAGGAAGCTTCTCGCGCGACGTCGGGCTACCTAACAACGAGCGACCCCGTAGCGAGCAAATTGGTGGCGAGCTATCCGTGACGAGCTGCTGGTGGCGTGCCGAGGTGATTCTGTCCGAGGCAAGTCGTCTTCGAGGTGGCCCACTTGCTTGGGTTTGAACTGCTAAAAACTTGGTGCTGTTGTTTTAGTTCGTGAACTAGGATAGACTCAACCCGAAGTACCTTCAGCTCAGGACATTAGTGTACTCGAGCTCGTTCTGTAGCGAGTTGATACTTGCTGAGTTGTCACCTGCATTGAGCCATGTCCACGTGCCGATCTGCTCATGTCGAGTTGTCGTTTATGTCGAGTCACGTACACGTGTCACCCAATTATGAGGTCGGGCCAAATCACCCCTTATCAAATGCCCCCCACCCCTCGAGCTAAGGGTTTGGACCTGGTGCAAGGAGTTCATGATGTGACAAGTGGATTTAGCTCAGAGTTCAGGCTGCCCCGTCAGATTGCGTGTGGCTTACGCACTGACGTCACACGAACTATAAGTCCCACGGATGCCAAAAAACGCGCTAAACTATCTTCGGTCTCGAGGGTCGTGCAGTCGGTTTTCTTGTGAGTCGTCAAATTGCTTTGATCTGGATCGTTGCTTCTTCGGCACAATGGCTATAAATAGGGGGTCCTGAGACTCATTTTTATATCAAAAGTTGTCTTGCCTTCGACTTGAGGTCGCCCTCTAGCTCCGTTAGCTCGGTCTTCCCAGTTCACGTCTTTTCTCCAGTTTGGTCGTCTTTCTTTGGTGAGTCCCTTTGCTTCCTTTCAATTCGGTTCAGTTATGTCTTCTAGTTTTGATAGCCTTTTAGATGAGGCCGAGGTGGGTACCTCGGCCCGGGTCGGTAGCCGAGACGAGCCTACTTCGGGCTTAGGGGTAACCCACGATCTTCCCGAGGGGCAGTCTCCCCCCAGAGGCTCGAGAGGCCTATGGTAACCTAGCATCCGCTTCTCATCGAGGTCGGGAGCCATACAACTTTGGTCCTTCCTCAATGACCCCGAACAGGCTTCGGGCTCTAGTACTTCGGTATCACCTCCCGAGGGAGCTTTCCTATAGTCTCCCCGGGGGCAATTTTCCTTGGGAGCACAATCACTACGAGATCATGATTTTTGAGGAGTAGCTCGTGGTTGGCCTCCGCCTTCCCTTGCACCCGTTGATCGTAGAGGTCCTGAAACACTTTAACGTTACCATAGATCAATTACACTCGAACTTTGTCCGTAACGTAGTAGGGACTATTTCGCTTTTCCACAAGTATTGTCTCCCTCTCACCCTCGAAATCTTCTCTTCGATTTTGTCTATAAAAAATGCTTCCCGCGGTGCCCCAACGCACAGGCGGTCTTACTATCTGCCCCCCCGCCCGGACTACAAGCTTCTTCATAGGCTACCCAATGAGATCCCGACCTGAAAATGGGACTACTTTGTGGTCCGCAACCCCGAGGGATGGCCTTTTCTAACCCACTAAAGGGCTGCCATTCAGGATTCTGGTGTTAGGCTAGACCTGAAGACGAGGTAGGCGCTTCAGTCCTGGGTAGAGCTCAACTTTCTCTATGCGGACTACCTTGTCGAAGATAAGCTTGTGCAGGCCGGCTTAAGTCCTTGTAGGTTGCTTTGGGTTTTTTCCTTTTTAAGTTTTGATAGCTCGTGCTAACCTTATTTTTTGCCTTTTGTAGTTACAATGCCAGAGGTCGATGCACGAAGCCTCCTGATGAGTTCCCGAAAGGGGAAAACGAGGGCGGCGAAGAGGCTGCGTCTGGACGAGGCTTCGTCGTCTAGGGCACCCGAAGCCTAGGTCGTAGAGCCAATCTCTACCGAGCTCCCCACAGAGGAGGCCCAACCTGTGGACCCCGAGGTGGAGATAATAGAGGGCAGTGACGAGGAGGCCCATCCTCAGGAATCAGAGGATGTGCCCGCGCCAGCTTCAGAGGGGCCTGCTCCGGAGTTAGAGCTCGCTCCCGTTCCGGGAGAGGAGAGCATCACGAACCACGTGCTCGCGATGCGAAAGAGTCGGGATGTAGTCTTCCTGAATGAGGTCGTGCAGTGGTCGGAGATACTTTCGAGGCGGCTTCTGGGGCTAGCCGCTACTCACTACATGGTGGTAAGCATTCTACTTTTGGCCCCGTTCTTTTGTTTTTTTTTTTTTGTTTTACCTCAATTTTCTTTTGACATGTGAACTCCGCCCTTCACGCGTTGGCGTGTCAGTCTGCGACTCACTCGAAAAAGGCTCGGGATGCTAGGGTAGAGACGCAGAAGCTCCATCGCGAGATGAACTTGGCCCAAGGTGAAGTGCATCAGGCGAAAAAGGGGAGTGAAAGCCAAAGGTTGCTGATCCAGGACCAAGAGGGGCGAATCACTTCGCTGACCGAGGAGGCACTGTCAAAAGAGAGGGCTCAGATCTTTGATGTTGCTGTTGAGGAGGCGCGGTCAGAAGAGAGGGCCAAGGCCGTTGATCGCTTTAAGGAGTCCTCGGAATTCCACGATCTTCAGGTCGAGTATAGCACAAGCTCTTACCGCTCCGGGTTCAAACTCTGTAGACATCTGGTTCGGCAGGAGTTCCCTGATCTTGACCTCGGTGCTATCACGATGAAGGGCCTGGCTCTGGAGGCAGCAGATGCAGCGAAGGAGGAGCCCGACTCGTCAGAAGAGGAGAGTGATAACGAGGTTGAAGTGGTGGATCCTTCCGCATGATGGCTCCTTGCTCTATCTCTTTTTTTTTTTTTTGAGTTGTGGATGTACTCTCCCGAGCTGCGGAGCTCGAGTTTTAGTAAAAACTCTTGTACTTAGATCTTTTGTTAATGAAAGAATATTGTTTCAACCCAAAGGATTCTTTTTCGACCTAGATGACACATGTATAGGTTGCCCAAGCCATCGAGCTACCGAGCTGGCAACAAGCGAGGGTAACCGAAGTGTGGATCGTCACTCCAAACTGCACGAGTCACCCCGAACTATCAGGCTACCAGGCTTGGTAACGAGTGAGGGTAACCACGGAAAAATTTTTCTAAATGTTTGTCACTTCGAGTTGTTTGTATATGAGCCACTTGTTTCAGCATTGGTCCTTTGACGGACCTAGACTAAGATTGTCGTTGAGGGTTCATGCCTGGGTTATCTATACTTTCGATTCTAGTAGCAAGGCAACAAGGTCTTATGTGTTTCCACCAGTTCGGTATTTTTAGTCCTTAGGCTCTGGGAGCGACTCAAAGTCCACTCCTAAACTTTGACCATGCCAAAGAGGCAACTGGGGTTTATGCGGTGCCGAGGTCTTTGCCAGTTCGGCACTTTAGCCCTTAGGCTCTGGGAGCGACTCGGAGTCCACTCCTAAAGTTTGCCCATGCCAAAGAAGCGACTGGGGCTTATGCGGTAACGAAGTCTTTGCCAGTTCGACACTTTAGCCCTTAGGCTCTGGGAGCGACTCGAAGTCCACTCCTATAGTTTGCCCATGCCGAAGAGGCGACTGGGGCTTATGCGGTGCCAAAGTCTTTTCCAGTTTGGCACTTTAGCCCTTAGGCTCTGGGAGCGACTCGGAGTCCATTCCTAAAGTTTGCCCATGCCGAAGAGGCAACTGGGGCATATGCGGTGCCGAGGTCTTTTCCAATTCGGCACTTTAGCCCTTAGGCTCTAGGAGCGAATCGGAGTCCACTCCTATAATTTGCCCATGCCGAAGAGGCAACTGGGGCTTATATAGCGACGAGTCCATCAATTCTTAGGCCTTGGGAGCAACTCATAGTCCACTCCTAGGCTTTTTGGGAATGACTCTTAGTCTGCTCCCCTGGTTCAACGATCACAAGTAGTATTGTCTTAGATTACTAATGTTCCAAGCTCGAGGTACTTGCTTTCCTTCTAACATTTCGAGCTCGTACGTACCTTCCCCGAGTACCCGTTTTACTCGATAGGGACCTTCCCAGTTCGGTCCGAGCTTACCCACACCGAGCTCAGGCACCATTACTTTTCGAAGGACCAGGTCGCCGACACGGAAGTGTCGCTTCCTAACCCGGTTATTATAGTACCGAGCTACTTTTTGCTGATAGGTTGCGGTCCGGATATACGCAAGGTCCCGTACCTCTTCTATCAGGTTGAGGTTGGTGCGGAGTTTGTCAACATTTGCTTCTCTGTCGTACGCCTCCAAGCGTAATGTAGGTACCCCGAGTTCGGCTAGAATTACTACCTCTGTGTCATAGGTGAGGTTAAAGAGGGTTTCACCTATGGCGGTCTTGACAGTAGTTCGATAGGCCCATAATACGCTGGGCAGCTCGTCTACCCATAGTCCTTTTGCCCGGGCTAGGCGGGCTTTCAGTCCACAGAGTATAGCTCTGTTCGTGACTTCTGTTTGCCCGTTTGCTTAAGGGTGTGCCATCGAAGTAAAGTTCTGTTGTATCCCCATCTTGACGCACCAGTATTGAAACTTGATATCTTCGAACTGTTTGCCATTGTCAGAGATAAGTACTCGGGGTAGTCCGAAGCGGCATACTACGTTCTTCTATAAAAAGTTTTGCATAGTTCGAGTTGTGATTGTCGCTAGGGGTTCCGCCTCTACCCATTTTGTGAAGTAATCAACTGCTACCACTAGGAATTTCCTCTGTCCTGTCGCTGGTGGGAATGGTCCAAGAATGTCAATTCCCCACTGTGCGAAGGGCCATGGGTTGGTGAGGTACTTCAGGTCGGCAACAGGTTGATGATGGATATTGGCGTGCCTCTAGCATTTATCACATTTCTTGACGAGCTCGAGCACAGATGCTTTCATCGTGGGCCAGTAATATCCTTGTCGTAATACTTTCTGGGCAAGGGCTCTGCCTCCCAAGTGTGCACCGCACATCATGAGTGTTACGGAGGACGAGCTCGGCCTTTGAGGGTCATAAGCAACACAAGTAGGGGAGCGTGTAGGATCTTTAGTAAAGTCATCCGTCTATAATGACGTATTGGCTGCCTGTCGCTCTACCCTTCTAGCTGCGTTGCGATCTGCGGGGAGGGTCCCGTGAAGTAGGTAGCTCGCGAGTGGGTCAATCCAGCTCGGCTCTGCTTGTGCAACAGGAGCCACCTCTTCTGCCCCCCTCCCCCAAGAATGCTAGGCCGAGGCAGGTTCCCTATAAACACGGTCCTCATGGAGTTGTTGCTCGTGCTGGCTAACCGGGATAATGCATCGGTCTCAGCGTTCTCAGATATTGGGATTTGCTTGATGAAGTACGATTGGAAGCCGCATAGAACTTCCCTGGCCTTGGCTAGATAAGCGGCCGTGGTGGGGTCGCGAGCTTCGTAATCGCCGGTTACCTGGTTGACCATGAGCTGGGAGTCACTACAAATGACGAGGTGCTTCGCTTGTACTTCGTTTGCTATCATGAGTCCAACTATCAGTGCTTCGTATTCTACCTCATTGTTGGATGCTACGAACTCGAACCGGAGTGCGTATTCCAGTTTCGCTCTGCCTGGCCCATACAGGATCATTCCGGCTCCGCTTCCTTATTGGTTCAATGAACTGTCTACGTGAAAGATCTAGGGTTCCTCGTCCCAGGTTGACTTCATTCTAATCGGGACTGGTTTTACACTGCTTGAGGCTTCCTTCGTGTGCTTGATCTCTATTAATTCGGAGGTTGTAGTGCTGAAAGTAGATTCTGCCACAAAGTCGGCCAAGGCTTGGGCCTTAATTGCTGTTCGGGGCTCGTACCGGATGTTGCACTCGCTAAGCTCTACAGCCCACTTAGTCAGTCTTCCAGATACCTCGGACTTGAGTAGGACTTGCCTCAGGGGTTGGTTGGTAAGAACGATGACTGTGTGGGTTTGAAAGTATGGCCGGAGCTTTCGAGCTGTTGTGATCACCGCATACGCCAACTTCTCGATCTCTAGGTGTCTAGTTTCGGCACCCTGCAAAACTTTGCTCACATAGTAGATAGGTCGTAGGACCCGATCTACTTCCTTTATTAGTACTGAGCTGACCACCTCATCGCTCGCGAGAGGTACAGCTTCAAAACATCACCCTCCTTGGGTTGGGTCAAAATTGGGATGCTAGTTAGGTATTTCTTCAGTTCGTCGAAGGCGAACTAGCATTCTTCAGTCCATTCAAAGTCTTTGCTTTTCTTAATTGCCTTAAAAAAAGGCAAGTAGCGATCTGCTAACTTGGACATGAAGTGGCTTAGGGCAGCCATACGGCTGTTCAACCTCTAAACCTTTGTTATCTTGCAAGGGGGCTTCATGTCCAAGATAGCCTTTATCTTTTCAGGGTTGGCTTCGATGCCACGTCGGTTAACTATGTAACCCAGAAATTTTCCCGAGGTGACACCAAAGACACATTTGTTAGGGTTTAGCTTCATATTATACTTGCGCAGGATTTCAAACACACATTGCAAGTCACTTATTAAACAGTTCGAGAATTGGGTTTTGACGACCATGTCGTCTACATAGCATTCAAATTTTCCGCCGATCAACGGCCCAAAAATTCGGTTCACAAGTCTTTGGTAGGTTTCCCCAGCACTTTTTAGTCCAAAGGGCATGACCTTATAACAATGCAAGCCCAGTTCGGTAATGAAGGTTCTTTTCTCTTCATCAGCAGGATACAAATTGATTTGGTTGTAGCCCAAGTATGCATCCAAGAAACTCAGCAACTCGTGCCCTGAGGTCACGTCCACTAAACGGTCGATCTTGGGGAGAGGAAAACAGTCCTTTGGGCAAGCCCGATTCAGGTTGGTATAGTTGACGCACATGCGCCATTTACCGTTGGCCATCTTTACCAGAACGGGATTAGCTACCCAACTCAGGTAATGGACCTCCCTGGTGAAATCGGCTGCGAGAAGTTTCCCGACCTCCTCGTCGACTATCCTCCAGCGCTCCGGGGCGAGGTTGTGTTTCTTTTGTCTAATGGGTCTGACTAGGGGATCAGTGTTTAGCTTGTGAGTTATTATCTTTGAGTCTATGTCAGGAATTTCTACCGCGGACCATACAAATATGTCTAAATTATTGAGTGGGAAACTTACCAGTTGAAGAGGTTTTCCGACTGCTGCCCCGATCTGGAGTGTCCTGGTCGGATTATCTTCTGAAGTTGGGACGAGGACCATTCTCTCGGTCGGTGTAACTCGCTCTTCAAGATACTCCACGGGCCGTTCGAGCTCATTGCTTTCCGCTAGCTTAGCTTTCCCTTTGAGGGCCGCAACGTAACACTTCCGATACTTAAGCTAGTCGCCCCAGGCTACCCCTATCCCGAAGTCCGTGGGGAACTTCATTGTCAAGTAGTAGGTTGATACCACCACGCGAAGTGCGTGGGTGATGGGCCGTCCTATAATGGAATTGTATGGGGAAGGCGTTAAAACTACTAGGAAGGCGTGTTCAAACCTCGCAATGCTGGGCCACGTTCCGACCTTTACAAGCAACAAGATTCGGCCAAGGGGCCTAACTTCTTCTCCACTGAAGCCCACTAGAGGGGTACTTGTGGGCTCGAGGTCGCTCTCCCAGAGCTGCAGCTTGTCGAAGGTGCTCCTGAACAAGATGTCGGCCGAACTTCCCGAATCCACCAAGACGCGTCTTACTTCAAAGTCGTTGATCTTCATCCTTATGACCAACGCGTCACCATGAGGATACTGGACTCCTCGCGTATCGTCCTCTGTAAAAGATATGGGGTCCACGGGCCGTGGGCATTTTGGCGGGTTCTGTCTTTTATGCTCTAGTTTGTGGACTGAGGTCTTCCCTGCTGCTAAGGTGCAGCCCGCGACGATGGACCCACCAGTAATCGTGTTGATCACTCCGCGGACTAGTCTTCCCTCGGGCGGTTGTCCCTACTCATTCTATCTGTTACTGGACTCGGGAGTATCTCTCCTCTGCTCCCCTTGTTGATCTATCTGATTTTTATTACTTTTTTGTACAAAATTTTTTAAGTATCCATGACAGATGAGTTCCTCAATCTCGTCGCGGAGGCTTTTACAATTTTTGGTACTATGATCGTGATCTCTATGGAAATGACAATATACATTCTTATTCCTGGTAGTGGGGTCCCCATTCATCTGGGGTGGCCACTTTACAAACGGAGCATCTTTAATCATCATAAGAATTTCCCCTCGCCTCGCGTTGAGGGGGGTGTAACTCGTCATTTCAATTGGAGGAGTTTGGGAGTGCCAACCTGACTTGATGTCTCCCCTGGTCGGGGACTTTCTCTTCTTCCTCTTGCCGCTTCCGTGGTGCGTCCTGTCATCGTCTCTCCTCCTCTTCTCTGCTGGAGCTCCGGCTTTTTTATTCATTTCCTCTTCAATCTCGATGAATTGGTCAGCGAGCTTGAGGAACGTGGTGATGTCCTTGGGCTTGTTCACCACTACGTGCCACTTGAACTCCCGGTGGTGACTCCTTTCTTTGTTGCGAAGAGTCTCACAGCGGGGTCTAGGTCCGGGATCAGGAGGCAAGTGCCATTGAAGCACTTGATGTAGCTCCTGATGGACTCTCCCTCTTTCTGGACTATGCTAAGACGGCTTTCCTGTGACCTCAGACACTTCTTGCTAGTAACGAAGTGCGAGGTGAATGCTTGTACGAACTGCGCCCAATTCTGGATTGCTCTGGATGGGAGGTTTCTATACCATGTGCGCGCTACTCCTCTGAAGGTCGTGGAGAAGGCAACGCACATGCAGGCTTCGCTGGCCCCGGCGAGGTGCATCTAGGATTGGAGGGAGTTCACATGGTCATTTGGGTCAAACGACCCGTCATACTTGTCTAAAGGGGTACCTTGAAGTCCTTTGGCATGGGAGCTACTAGGAGATTGGGGGAGAGGGGAGATGGCACTGAGAGGAGAGGGGCGGTCTTCACGACTCCCGAGCTCGCTCCCATCTTGGTTGCTTCTTGGCAGGATCCGTGTTGGTGCTACTTGCTTCAATATTGTTAGGCCGGGTCTTGGCCTGGTGAGAATCAGGCTGATACTGGCTTTCACGAACCAAAGGGTCTCGTTCAGAGCTCGCGGCTAGGACTTCGAATCGGTTGCCCGTCAGTGAGGTTTCCAGTTGCGCGCGCTTAGGTGAACCAGCCTTGGCGGGGCGAGTGTCTTCTGATCCACCTCGTTGTCACGAGGCGGTGGGAGCTACTAGCTCTCTCCCGCTACGAGATGAGGCTTGGGAGGTTTCTCCTCTGCGAGGAGGATGGCCACTTCGGCGGCGGTTGAGCGGCTGCTGGTTCTGCGGCATTATTGGGCACCGTGGTGGAGTTGGCTGTCGGCTCTGCTGCAGCGTTGGGAACTGTTGCTGGTAGAAATGACACAGGACTTGCTGCTGGTAGTGTTGAAGCTACTGGACTTGCTACATCTGGACCTGAATGGCCCGTATGCACGGTACTAGGTCACCCAGCTGGTTCTGCCCCACTGCGGGCAGAACCACGAAGGGTTCGGTGAAGGTGGTGTTCACCGTAGGAGGGGATGGGGTGTTCACCGCCTCGGCGGCCTGGGATAGGTTCAGCATGGGGACCCCAAAAGTGCTAAGAGGTACAGTAAACTGACCGATACGCTCGGTGGGGGCCTAAAGTTGCCCCCAAAAGTGTCCATTTCATTGTTCTACCCGACGTTGCTAGGAGACGCCATTGATGCTGGTGAAAGTTTGGTAGAGAAGGCTTTTCAAAGCGCTTCTCACAAACGGCGCCAATTGATGATGCGCAATCCGACCACTCCTAGCTGGAAATGACTGAGCTCCTAGTTGGCGATGGGCAAGAGATACCTGCATGAAGAGAGATGAAGGAACCCAAGGTTGCTCACCCAACGGGAGCACTCCGATGCTTAAGTTAGTACTCGGTTGCGAGCTAGAAGAGAATGAGTTTGCAAGAAGATAAGAAAGCTAGAGAGTGGTGAATATGCGATACCTTGGCCCCTGGAGGGTTGAAGTCTTTATATATTGGCATCCTGACAGGTTTGGTGGGATTGATCCCGAATCTCTGTTGTCAGGTAACGTTTCGAAGTGACTGGTTGTCATCATCAAGACTGGGGAGCAGGTGGGCTAATGTGACCGTTGTAGGGTACGGTCTTGCTAGGCGGGAGACAACCTCCGGGGTTAGCAGGCATGACGCCGCCAGGTGAGAGACATGAGTGCAATCCTCAGAGTTGGCAGATACTGCGGTGCAGTCTTCAAGGTTGGCAGGTACGGTTATGTCAGGCAGGAAGCTTCTCGAGCGACGCCAGGCTACCTGACAACGAGCAACCCTGTAGTGAGCTACTTGGTGGCGAGCTATCCGTGACGAGCTGCTGGTGGCGTGCCAAGGTGATTCTACCCGAGGAAAGTCATCTTCGAGGTGGCCCACTTGCTTGGGTTCGGACTGCTGAGAACTTGGTGTTGTTGTTTTTGTTCGTGAAATGGGATGGACTCAACCTGAAGTACCTTCAACTCAGGACATTAGTATACTCGAGCTCGTTCTGTAGAGAGCTGATACTTGCTGAATTGTCACCTGTGTTGAGCCATGTCCACGTGCTGATCTACTCGTATCAAGTTGTCGTTTATGTCGAATCACACACATGTGTCACCCAATTATGAGGTCGAGCCAAATCAAGAAGCAATTGTTATATTAAAAAGAAAAATCTTTATATAAGACTAAACACAAATATTTTACATACCATCACCTCACTCGATGTTGCATCTACATGTTGTCCATCCTTTTTGGTATGAGTTATAATAAATAACTCTGCTCATGATATTTCCTTTCCACCCTTTTTTCCCGCTATACTTGCATATATGGAATCATTTAATAATTATATATAAAGGTTAAAATATTTTACTAAATTAAAGGAACAAAGTTAATAAAATTACCTCCTCTTCTCGATTCCTTCCAAAGCTCTTGGAACCTGTGCTATGACCCATTTTTTGTTTTGTACGATTGGATTTATTTGTTATTATACGTACCTATAATATAACATTAATAAAAATAATGTAATTTGCAATTAGTAAATAGAGGTGAGACAATGAATGTTGGTCTAAAATGTGATATTAATTACAAAGAGAAAGTCATACACATATTATACTATCTAAAAAAGTGAAGTAAGTACCTTTCCCTCTTCTGAATGCCAAAATCTAACCAACTTCTTCCATTGATTAAGATTAACCCATGGATCAGTATCATAATGCTCAGCTTTTAATGCATGCTTTCATTCCCTCCAAGCTTTAGCGAGGGTGTCCATAACCCATTTTTTTGCTCTAGAATCACTCCTAAATGACATTTAAAAGCATACAATTTTATAATCATTTATATTAAGTAATGTAACATGATAGAAGAAATAATTTATTTAATATATATACCTTAACATGCTGCCATGCCTCATCTTTAATCTCTTGTTGCATTTTTTGCCAATCAAAGATTTCAATTGGAACCTTATGGCAATTTCTTGCAAAGGTTCTCATGAGATCAACAACCTTTCTAGCCCCATCGCCATAACCTTGTCCTCTATCATTAATTTGAATTTCAATTCGTTTATTTGGATCCATTCCCCATAAATCACTCCGATGTGTGCGCCCTCGAATCCTCTTTCTTGGACCATCTGAGTGCTCTGCATTTGAATGTGTTGGTGAGGGTTGATGACCCTCAACCTCTTGATGCGATTGGGATTGGCTATGATCTCTTATCTGTTGCTGTTGATTAGAAGTTCTTAATTCTTGGCCACTACGTGATCTTCGTAGACTTTGTCGTGTATCCATTGATATTTACTGGTTTAATTAAAACAAGTCATAGAAAAATAAGAACAAAAAATAAGTTAGCATAACCCAAGAATTAAACTTCAAACAATTAAAAATTCATTAGTAAGAAATCTAATATGTGATTTTCAAACATGGTGCTACCCATTAATGGATATTGTGATAAATGTAACTTTGAAACAACATTCAAAGTAGGTGTTAAAGTTCTACTGACCACAATTTCTGGATTATAGAAACCCTTCTAGGAGAAACTGCCAAACCAAGTTGGAGGGTGGCAATTTAACATCCATTACCGCCAACGACAAACAACCATCACCAGCGGTAATGGTTGTTAAGTCGCTGCCGAGTGGATGGCTACCATCACCTGACTGAGGGTGCTTCGACTGAAGCCGAACTTGTTTATATAACTCATCTTCATCCATCCACTTTTTAGTTTTACACTACTACTCGCTTGTTTCTGCAACATCTCTCCTCTCTCTACCAACTTTACTACTTTACAACTTGTTTCTGCAACTTTACAACTTGCAGCAAAAAACCAAACACCCAATCAGCCCCAAAACCACTTCCTTTAACCCGTCTGTCTACTGTAATTTACAGCAGTAAGCCAAACCTGAACCCACTCCCTTTACCTCATCCAACAGCTACAATTTGCAATAGGAAACCAAACCCAATTTGTCCAAACTTAGTCCAAACCTAGGCTGAACCTAGCCAAACTTAACCCAACCATAGTTGAACCCATCCCAACTTAGCTGAACCTAGATGAGTCTAACTAAACCCAATCCAACCAGTTTAAACTTGCTTGAACCCAACCCAACCTAACTGGACCTAGATGAAGCCAGCCGAACCCAATCCAACCTTTTTAAACTTGATTGAACCTAACCCAACTTAGCCCAACCTAACATAACCTAGCTAAACCCAATCCAACCAGTGTAAACTTGCCTAAACCCAGTACAAGCTGTTTAAACTTGCCTGAACCAAACCCAGCCTAGCTGAGCCTAGTCAAACTTAGCTGAACCTATTAAAACCCTGATGAACCCAACCCAACCTATTCAATATGATAGACTTGCTCACCCAACCCAACTCAATCACATTTAGGTTGCACATTTCAACTTCTGGCATACATTCTGCACCCTACACCTTGTGCATTTTTTGTCCTTTCCATGTCTTATCATACATTAGCAAAAGTGTAGCTCTCATTTTGACTGTTGGTTCTGGATGGGGGAACAGTTGGATTTATTTTCCAACATCCAGGTCATCCATCTTGTCCGATGTTGGTGATCATGTATTTTTTTTTCTTGTTCCTAGCCAATGGTCCTTCTCATGGTACCAATTTTGACTAATCATCAGATTCATCCACTTTTTTTCATTGATAAGTTTTCACCGACTTTATTTGATACAATTAAAGCTTAAGGAAAACTAAATTACAAACAATAAAGAAGGAAAATACAAAACTTGAAACAGATGTAAATATCTAAAGAACAATATTTCCTGGTCAATAAAAAAGTGGAATTGTTAAAAGAAAAATAGTTATTAATAAGTTTAGTAATTGCAACTTCTTAACAACTAACAATAAAGTAGAACACTTGTTAATTTTTATATAGAATAAGAATTCATAAAAAAGATGTACAGAATAATGGGTTATGGGTATGACTAAATCTCCAAATCTTAGTATGAGGTAATGCTAAATATAATGATGGTGGTGTCTCACATCCATGTGAAAAGGAACCAATGAAAATTTGCTACTAATTAATAATCTAGAAATGGAAAATGATTGTTTTATACCAAGAAGGTAATGCATGACAACACATTTTATGATTTTGTTTGTTTTCCTCTCTATAAAAAAACCATTCTAGTTTTGAAGCTCAAATAATGGCTTCAGAATCTTATTTCAACCTTTTGTCTTCTGTCTTCAAAAATTTTCCCAAATTCTTATTTCAACCTTTTGTCTTCTATGCCTAAATTCTTAGCCATACCCAAACAAGATAAGTTAAAGTTAGTTGATAAACAAATTACAACAATAGAGAATGATTGTGAATTCAAACTACCTACATCAGTAAAAAATGATTAACAGACTTTATACCTTGATTCCACAAACAACATTAACAATCTTGACAAGAGACTAATAAATATTCTTTAAATGGAATAAAATTATTGGCCACTCTCCACAAGAACAATTGATATCTAGGGGGTATAGGAAGCCTCCAAATCCATTTAATGCATTTTTTCTCATCTTAAGTATGAATTGTAAGACTAGATTGTTGAAGTTGAGCATAAGCTTGTTTGCCTAAGAATTAACTTAATGGATAATGAATCCTAATCCAAGCCAAAGTATTTTCCTCAAGAAAATTTGGCATATTTAAAATTCCAAAGATTTCTTCAAATGAAGATTGGGAAATTGTTGGTTCTAGGATTCAGAAGAAATTATAACTAAAATGGGAAAATTTTTGAAGACAGAAGACAAAAGGTTGAAATAAGATTCTGAAGCCATTATTTGATTTAATCCAAGGAACCTAGTCCAAAGGCATAGAAGAATTCCTATTAACTAGAAAACCAATACCTTTGCACATATCTCAAAGCTTAGGAGCTGTTAATTTCCAGAAAAAGGAGATAGAAGCACTAATATTGTAAGGAAAAAACACTTTTATTCTTCAAATATTTTGATTTCCACACTTGATCCCATAATTTGTGTTGATCATTAATAAACATCCAGGCTAACATTTTTAACATGACCGGATTTACCAATTTCATATTCTTTAATCCTAGACGACCACTGCTCTTTGGTTAAGTAATTCTATGCCAAGCACACCATTGGAAAGGATTGGGATTAGACTAGGATTTTGGCCAACTAGAAATATTTTATTGTTTTTCCAATTTCATGAAGAGTTTTTTGAGGAAATCGAATGACACTCATGGAATGGAATGGAATGGAATGAAGAGGTATTGGCTACAAAACTGATTGGATAAGAATATGTTTCCTTGCCTAAAAAGCTTTCCACTTATTCAACTTGCTTTTGATATTATCCAAAATATAATTGAGATTGTAATGCTTATTTCTAAACCAACACAGAGGAAAAACCAAATACTTGGATTAAGAATTCAAATTATTGATCTATAACTGATACCTAATCATTCTTTAATGTCTTAAGTATATATTTTTATTGAAATAAATGCCCGATTTATCAAAGTTGATCATTTGACCAGAACAGCCTTGAAAACTAGAGTAAAATATTTTTCAAATTATCAAGATCCTCCCTATGAACTCTAAGAAAGAGCATGATATCATCCACAAAGAAAAGATGGGATATAGGAAGAGATTTTGGGGAAATTTGAATTCGTTTTAAACTACCTTCTTGTTCATCTTTAAGAAGCATTCTCGAAAGACCTTCCATTGCTATGATAAAAAGATAGGGAGAAAGATGGTCTCCCTATCTTAGACCTCTAGTATGCCTAAAGTGCCCTTTAGAAGTTCCATTGATTAAGATTGAGAAAGTGAGAGATGAGAAACATTCATGAATAATTTGATAGAAATCCACAATTAATCCTAAAGCTTGTAAAATTTTTAATAAGTAGGGCCATTCTAGTCTATCATAGGCTTTAAACATAGCTATCTTTATAGCCACATAGCCTATACCCCTTTTATGATGTTTCAAAGAATGAAACATTTCATGAGTGATGATAGAATTATCCAACATTTGATGGCTAGGAACAAAAGCAGCTTGGGTTGGGGAAACAGTACTAAGACAATTGGCTAAAATTTTTGCAAGAATCTTATACAAGACATTACAAAGATTGATGGGTCTATAAACATGAACTTTGGTATAATCTACTTATGAGGGGATAAGACAAAAAATAGGGTTCAATTTACGTAATAGCTACTTATTTTGAAAAACTCTTGAGCAAATAGAACAATTCCATTACCCATCATATTTGAGCATTCCTTGTAAATCAACGCCTGCATACACTTAAGACTCCGCATACTGAAAAGAGCTTTTTTAACTTCTTCCTCAAAAGGAATAGCTGTCAAAAAAAAAAAAGATTTTCCTCTTCTAAAACAATAGAATTTATGAGATTGGAAAATAGGTTCGAATTCCCAAAAGCTTGAGTGGTAAAAAGCTCTGAAAAATAGAATATAAAGACTTCAAAATATTCATCTTTTTGAATTTAATCCATTAATTTCTAACTATGAAGGGCCTGAAAATGAAATTTGAACTACTACTCATTACATCCTATGTTTTAGGCATTTTCTCTCTAATAAATTCTACTAATTAGATGTAAATCCCATAATTTTCATTAATAATTAGAGAACCAACTTGGAGGCTGAATTGTTTTATCCTCTAGATTGCGAGTCACCAATTCAACCACACAGGTAGAACTGGTTAACCTATAACATGTCATCATATATTAAAATTACACAATACATACATAATAATATTAATTACATACATATAATATAATATAAAATAATATATATTCTATTTTACATATAATGCACACATAAATACATACATATGTATGTATGTATGTATTCACCGTTTTTAGTGAAGAGGAATCACTAAAACAGTGTCATTTAGTTTTCTAGAAGCGAAAAAAGGCCAATGGTGCAAAAGATGCCTTTTTTGGTCTTAAATATTAATTTTTAGTGCAAAATATGTTAGAGCTAATACATACATACATACATTATATATATATATATATATACATTATATATATATATATATATATATATATATATATATGTGTGTGTGTGTGTGTGTGTGTGTGTGTGTGTGTGTGTGTGTAAAAGTGCAGATGTAAAGTGAGAGTTTTTTGGACTAAAATTGCCCTCTTTTTCTTTGCTTGAGAAAGGGTACAAAAGTCATTTTATTATATTTTTAATGCCAATTTTAATGGCTATTACATGCATGCCCATATTTGTGTATTTAGTTCATCTCTATCTCTAATTGTAAGGATTGAAAATGTAACTTAATTATTACTTTCCACCTCATTTAATCTCCCCTCATTAAGTCTTATACTTGAGGTATTAGCTTCCATTTTCTCTTATTAAATTCTATATTTAAGTGATTTTTCACTAATAAATGCTACCAATTATATATATATCAATATTTTTAACTATACAAACCTATATATTTTAAAATTGACTCAAAAACAAAACCACTCTTTATCCAAGTGATGGCTAAGAAATTCAACCATCTTAATGAAATTGATCAACTTATAAAGTCATAGTTAGGTAATAAAAATTTTAAAATAAAAATAAATAAAGAAAACTACAAAAATATAAAAAAACTACACATTTATGATATTACCATTGATCAAATTAAAAAAGTGTAATAAATAATAATTATTTTTATTGGTGATGAAAATGAATATCTGCTACCTGGGTCACTCTATTGAGGGCAGCTCTAGCTCTATGAAAATGAAGTCATATTTTTATTGCTCCGTGGGTCGCTCTAGCTCAAGGTCATCTGCTACCTTGGCCTTTCCTTTGAGGGCGGCTACGTAGCACTTGGGGGACTCAAGCTGATCGCCTCGCGTCACTCCGACTCCGAAGTCTATAGGGAACTTCATCGCCAGATGGTAGGTGGAGACTACTGCTCGTAAGGCATAGGTGATGGGCCGACTTACTATTGCGTTGTACGGGGAGGAGGTCGCGACCACTAGGAACTCGTGGTTGAGCCTTACCACACTAGGCCAGGTGTCGACCTCCACAGGTACAGTGACTCTCCCTAAAGGTCTAACCTCCTTACCGCTGAATCCCACGAGTGGAGTGTTTGCGGGCTTCAGGTCGCTTTCCTGGAGCTGAAGTTGATCGAAGGCTGCCTTGAAGAGAATATCTGTCGAGCTGCCCGAGTCGACTAGGACACGCCTGACCTCGAAGTCGTTGATCTTAATCTTTATGATGAGTGCGTTATCATGGGGGTAATGGACTCCTCGTGCATTGTCTTCGGTGAAGAAGATCGGTTCCTCCATCCTTGGCCGCTTTGGGGGGTTAAGCTCTTCCCTGGTGGCCTCGTGGGCTGACGACCGAGCTGCTGCCGAGGTGCAGCCTGCGACAATTGATCCTCCGACAATTACATGGATGGTCCCCCGGACTGGTCTCTCGTCGGGAGGCTGCCTCTGTGGCTGTTCTGCTTGTTTGCTGGACTCAAGAGCCTCTTTATTCTGCTCTCCGTGCCAACCTACTTTATTATTATTATTATGATGTACAAAATTTCTCAGATATCCGCGACGGATGAGTTCTTCTATCTCATCGCAAAGGTTTTTACAATTTTCGGTATTATGACCATGATCTCTATGAAAACTACAATACAAGTTTGTATTCCTAACATTAGGATCAGCCTTGAGTCGAGTTGGCCACGCACATGCAAGACTCGCTCGCCCTAGCCAGATGCATCTGGGACTGAAAGGCGTCCACATGGTCGTTGGGATCAAAGGACCCATCATATTTGTCCAATGGGGGGAGCTTGAAGTCCCTTGGCATGGGGACAGCAAGGAGCTCTGGTAACAGGGGGGAGGGAACTGAAAGGAGCGGTATAGCTTTTACCTCGCCCGAACTCACCTCTACCTTACCTCTGAGCTCGGGCAAGTCGCGGGTGACAGCTCGGCGAGCTCGGCGACGCCTTCGCTGCTTCTTAGCCGGCTCGACGTTGGTGCTGCTGGCCTTGGTATTACTGAGCTCGATGGGCCCAGGGAAAAGCTCGGACAGCTATCGGTAGCTACGAACAGAGGGGCCTTGTCCCAGGTCATTGGCCAGCACTTCAAACCGGTTTTCGGAAAGCGAAGGTTCAAACTACGAGCGTTGAGGAGATACTGGCCTAACCAGCTGGGAGGCCCCCGACCTGACTGCAGGCCATGAGGCAGGGGTAAGGGGTCTTTCCTTCCTTCCACGGGATGATACCGAGGTTTCTCCTTGGTGGGAAGGGAGTTCACTTTGGCGGTGAGGCTTGGTTGGCTATGCAGCTGGATGCCGAGGAGGGAGTGAAGGGAAATGTTGTTGATACTGGTATTGGGACATTTGGTGCAGCGCTTGCTACTGGTGGAACTGAAGTTGCTGGAACTGTTGCATTTGGGCCTGCATGGCTCGCATGCACTGCATCAGGTCTTTGAGCTTACCTTGGCTAGCCACCAGAGGGAGGATGGTGGGTTCAGCGAAGGTTGTTCCAACGGTAGAGGTTAATGGAACGGTCACGGGTGCCACCGTCAGGGGAACATTCAGACTAGGTACCCTGTCCACGGAGAGGGGGACGGTGAACTACTCGATGCAGACAGGGGGTAGCTGGAGTTGTTCCTCTGGGGTGTTCTAGCGTCCGGAGTTGCTGGAGGAAGCCATGGTGATGATGAGTTCTTTGAGGGAAGTTTCACGAAAGTTAAAGGAAGGCCTTTTGAAGCGTATTCCCACAGACGGCGCCAAATGATGCTGCACGATCTGGGCACTCCTAGCTGGTTGTGACTTGGCTCCTACCTGTGGCGAACGGCACCTGAGAGGAAGACGGAGGTGAAGGGTTCCCGGGGAGCTCTCCCAATAGGAACACAAAGAAGGCTAAATTAGAACTTTGAGGAAACTCAAAGAAGACACACAGAAAGTTAAGAGTGCTGAAAGTGCTAGCTTCGATACCTTTGCTTCGTGAGGGTCGGGGTCCTTTTATACTGGAGCTTGGTCACGTCAGGCATAACCGCCACAGCCCTAGCTGTTACTCCCAGGGCAAGGGCGGCAGGTGCAGGCTGCTGCTGCAAGGTACGGACCCAATAGGCGTGCCATGCTTTTCAGAGATGGCGGGCAGAACGTCGCCTGGTAAGGGATCCGAACACTACCACCTGATCCGGTAGGTACGGATGTCAGGTAGGCACAGATGTTAGGCAGATCTCCCTGTAGTCTGCCGAGCTACCGTACACCAAACCACCTGGGGCAGGTTTGCCTTGCACCGAGGTGCCGAGGTGCCCGCACTGGGGGCGAGCCTTAAGCAATTTCAAACAAGAGTCTCGACGGTGCTGCCCCGAGGTGTTTCTCCCTCGAAACACTTAGCCAAAAGCCGGGGTGTTCCCTTCTTAGGAAGGGAGAGCTCGGGGCCCCTTAGGAGGTGCTCGGGGAGCTCCGCCTTCAGGCTTGGGGCGAACTAGGGCTTTGCTTCTCGGCGGGTTGTCACACCCGCCGAGTCGCTTGGTTGGGCTTCGACGAGCTTGTTACACCGAGTTGCGGTCAAGTTGTCATGCTAACTTGTCGCTTATGCCAGGTCATATACCCGTGTCCCTGTGCTACGAGGCCGGGCCAAATCACCCTACATCACCAAACAATAAATTAATTTCATTTTGGGTCAATTCTAAATTATGTATTTCATTTTCATCACCAATAAAAATAATTATTATTTATTACACTTTTTTAATTTAATCAATGGTAATATCATAAATGTGTCTAGTTTTTTTACATTTTTGTAATTTTCTTTATTTATTTTTATTTTAAAATTTTTATTACCTAACTATGACTTCATATGTTGATCAATTTCATTCAGATGGTTGAATTTCTTAGCCATCACTTGGATAAAGTGTGGTTTTGTTTTTGAGTCAATTTTAAAATATATAGGTTTGTATAGTTAAAAATATTGATATATATGTAATTGGTAGCATTTATTAGTGAAAAATCACTTAAATATAGAATTTAATAAAAGAAAATGGAAGCTAATACCTTAAGTATAAGACTTAATGAGGGGAGATTAAATGAGGTGGAAAGTAATAATTAAGTTACATTTTCAATCCTTACAATTAGAGATTAGAGATGAACTAAATACACAAATATGAGCATGCATGTAATAGCCATTAAAATTGGCATTAAAAGTATAATAAAATGACTTTTATACCCTTTCTCAAGAAAAGAAATAGAAGGCAATTTTAGTCCAAAAAACTCTCACTTTACATCTGCACTTTTACACACACACACTTTACATCTAAAATATTTTGCACTAAAAATTAATATTTTAGACCAAAAAAGGCATCTTTTGCACCATTGGCCTTTTTTCCCTTCTAGAAAACTAAATGACACCGTTTTAGTGATTCCTCTTCACTAAAAACAACATTGTTTTGTGAGATGAGAAGTTTTAAAAATGAAAAGAGAAAAAAAATATCATTCAATTTTATGAAACTGAAACTGGTTTGTTGGTTCCCTAGTTGGCTAGTTAATGAGTTATGACCAGTTTTTGTTACCACTGACTTTTAAAGCCTGATTGAACTAGTTAGTGATCTGATTCACAATTTCACTAGCTAGACCAGTTAGTTCTCTAAACTTGTTGCCAAATTTTCCTATTTGGCAACAAGTCAATAGTTCATCATATGTAATATAAAAATATTAAATATTAAAAAGATAAAAATACAAAAAAAAAGTGAAAGGATTTACAAATTTTATAAAAAAAAATATCTGGGCACATCGCTAATGTTGTATATTCATCATATTAAACAAAACAGTTGTGACAAATAAGAATTTATTTTATACACATAAAAATATAAAAAAAATGTAAAGTAATTGGAAACATCTATGTTATACTACTATTAAAAGTATGAATAAGCTAGTGGAACAATTTACTAAAATACCCATTTGGATGAACTCATTCAATCCCAATACTACAGTACTATTTCCCAAGCTTCTCCAATGTAGGTGTTTGGATCTCAAATCTACCCGGTTTATCTCAGGTAGAATTTGTATTTCTTCTAGAATCATTTTGCCCAATCGTTCTTTTGAATGGAATCTAAAATAAGCCCCATTTCCATCCACTTTTTTTTTTACCACTTAAAGCTAAAGAATCACTCTCAGCCGATTTTCCCAAGTAAGCCAATTTAATGTCCCTTTGTTTTTGGGTGATTACACTGCTTTTTTGGATAGATGGAATGTCAATTCTTTGTTTATAGGTGGTTTCACCACCCAAATTAGATCTCCTACTCCTAAGAACCCTACTCACACCTACCCATGCCTCACTGCATCTGAACATTGAGAACATCTCCCCTATTTGCATGTTACCATTCATGGAGAAATGTTCCCAATGTACAACTGTAGTGTCAAGTGGGAAGAATTCTTGTCAGTAGGAGATCTGAATTGCTTTTTGGGACCACATTCTAGGTAATTCCACTTGCTATTTTTCATCCATTACAATTGTTGTGTGTTTGCTCTTTCAAGTGAACACCATAGTTGTAAATCGAGAAAAGAAAGCTCATTTGGACTAGATATGGGTTGGATCTTCATTATGTATAGCTTAGGTTCTTCATTTAAATTGATGATTGTTGTTAGTTCAAAATTTTTGAAAATCATTGAAAATTTGTAGTTATTTGAAAAATGAATATTATTGTTGAACGTTATTAGTTGAAAATTCCTAAAAATTATTATTCAAAATTCATAGTAAATTGGTGTTAGTTGAAAATTAATGAAAAATATTATTGAAATTTCATAGTAATTATTATTAACAAAAATTATAGAAAAGTATCAGAAATTCTAGAATATTATATAAAATTACCAAGAACTACCAGAATTTATAGAAATTTAGTCATTCTCAAAAATTATACAACTTTCATAAATTATAGAAGTGTTAATTCTATAATTTTTTAAGCTAAATAGTACTTCTCAAAAGTAGTAGAATTTTCATAATTATTGTTCATAATAGTTTACTATTAATTGCTAATAATTTTGAACCCAGCGCCCCCCCCCCCCCCCCCGGCGTGCCTAACTTGCACCCCTAATCTCAAGGCAATTTTGAAGTATATATTGCAATTTGCTTTGAATGCATGGATCCAATGGATATCGTGGAATGCTTTGGATGCATGGTATGTAAACCAAGGTTCAAAGTATCAAAAACACAAGGTGCATCAAAAAAGTAATTTTAAGAAACATCAAGTTACGCTTTAGAAGCGCATAGATACAAACAAAAAATCAAGATATGCATGGATACACTAGAAAATCCAAAAAAAAAAAATCCTTAAAAAATATGAATAATAAAAATGAATTTTATGTAATTATAACTAATTTATTTAAACATAAGAACCATTTTTTAATGATTTATATAAAGTATTGTATATAATTAGTAACCGTTGAAAAATAATATTACTAAAATGTATGTGCATGTATATTTATATTTATTAGGTAATATTTTTTTAAATCATTTACTAGTTAATATTTATTATATATAGATTTAAATAATATTTATTATGTATACAAATTAATATACCTTAATTTTAATAAGTTAATATAATTTATATTCATCTTATTATTATATAAATATTAATAATCAAATTTTAGCATTTGTTGAAACATCCACCAAGGCAATAAAGATTACTTTAACTATAAAAAAACATGTTATTTTAATAAGTAATTAAGGTTGGCATAATGGTTAATTAATTATTATTGTAAACAAATAAATTGGGTTCAAAACTTGTTACCTTCTAAGTTATTTGCTTAAATAACATTTAATAACATATTAAATGTGGCAATTAAAGGTAACTCAAATGAGCATTTAATTAAATAATATTAGCATTTTAGTGACATCTCAAACTTTAAGACTTAATTAAAATTGATATTAATGAGAGGAGATAAATTAAATTTTAAAAGGAGAAAAAAATTATACATAATACGTATCGGCCCATTTCAAGTTGTATCAATCGGTACAAGGCTAATACAGATCCTAACGAAAAAAATACGAAACAATCTAATTATTCATGTTCTGAAACTCTTCTGAAATGACATGTATCAGGTCGACACGTATTGCGAAATTTAAAACCTTGATGTAAACATCTGTGTGCTTTGAATATAATATACCAATGGTAGGATATAGGGTTGATTCATTATCCGTCGGTTAACCATCAGAGTAGCCCATTTGGATCTTATACCGAAAGAATTTTACATTATTGAAGACTTCTTTGCCTAGTACAGCGATTTTAGGACATTTCCCACGTTCTGTTCAACAAGAATCAAATGCTATACTTCTGCAGTCAGTAGCAAATAGCACACCTTTTTAATTGAAATAGTCTGGTGCTGTGCTGCAGTGGTAAGAAATTATCCCCAACTGTGCTGACTTGGTGGGTAATGACAAACACAACTCATGATGCAGAAGAAATTATACCTATACACATTTTTATTAGATTATATGAACGTCTGGTTTAACTTTGGTTAGCAAACTGGGACAGCATGTAGAAACTATCTAAATATGCAGCTTTTATACACATTTGTAATATCTTTACATTTCAAACCTATCTTAATGTGTCAGATGTTCACAATGGCCCATTTCATTGAATGTCCATGGATAAAAATGACAGTGCAGATTGGAAAAAACCCTACATCCAATCTATCAAAACTTTTTTCCAAACCTTAACCCAATATTTTATATGTTTATACTAACCAAATTTTGTTTCATGAAAGCTAAACTATCAAATAGGAGGTCAAAAAACATGCATCATGGACAATAATTTCTTGGACAATAATGATGAAGAGATTGAAGTGCACGAGAGGTCAAAAAACATGCATCATGGACAATAATTCCCATCTGAAAGCTCGATCATTTTGATGGAAAACTCAAACTATGACGACGTATTAGTTAAAGTTGATGGCACATTACAGTAACTTGGAACACGAGTATCAAAAGCTTGTACCACCATTTTCTTACCATTAAATCTCATCACCATCATCTTAGCTTTCCCTATCCCTACCATATTTGATCTGGCTACATGAATCCGGTTTCGCCATTCCACACTTTGTATACAGTCAAACCCATTGTTATGTTTAAATCAAGGTTTTAAGAACTGAACCGGAAACGGAATCGTTCTGGCCACCGGTTTCCGGGTCAGCAGTTCAATCATCCGGATCAAACGGTTCAAACGGTTTGAGCATCTTGGTAAGATGCATACTATATAGAGAAAATAAGGGTTAAAACTTGAAAGAAAACTGTTGGCTGAACTGAGAGTTTAGAAGGAGAAGAAGAGGACTTGCAGGCTTGCAGCAGCAACGACAACAGTGACAGCAATGGCAATGGCGATGGCGATGGGAAAGGCGAACTACAGCGGCGGCATTCTAAGTCTCAGATCTCACTCCCTCTCTCTCACCTTCTCGCATGAGAAAGACAGATCTGAGATTTCTCAGTCTCAGATCTGAAATTTCTCAATCTCAAATATTTCTCAGATCTGATATCTGAGCAGCAAATTGTTCTCCGGGTCAAACGGTTCACCTATCAAACCGTCCGGGTCAATGGTTCCTTGACTAATTCAACGGTTTTTACCATATGCCGAGTTTGAGGTAAAACAGAACCGATCGCCTGAACGGTTTCCAGTCCGACCATCCAGGTCAACAACGGTTCGAAAACATTGGTTTAAATCATTTCTTATCACTTCAACCCATGTCCTTTTTTATCTGCCCCTATCCCTTCTAGCCAATTCACTTGTAAGAGATTGCTTAGCTTACACATGTTGTAGGTGGTATTTCAGGCATGTGATCAAACCATCTTAGTCTACTCATTTTATCACCCAATTGGAGCCACTCTTGGTTCCATTTATCTTTCTCAGAATATGCATTTCTGGAAAAAAAAAAATATGCATCTCTGCTACAATCATTTTCTTTTAATCAATATCTGCCACTCTTGGAGCCACTCTTTGTAATTATGAAAAATTACAAAGGGGGCTAAACAATCTTAGCTCCTGAGTACAACCATTGAACACCAAAATACAATAACAATACACAGCCCAAAATATAGAGTTTGTGTTCACCCCTTGCGTAGTTAGACCATCTGCCAGTGAGTTTGCACTTCTCTTTACCCATTTGTACTGAATTTCAATATCCTTAGTCAGCCACTTATATTTTCTCTTTTCATTGCGGTAATTCCATATCCTAGAGTTAATCTCTTTTAACCAGTCCACAACTTCAGAGTCTCCTTTATTAAAATGCATATCCTTGACTCTGTACCCCTTCAAGAGCTGCTGCAAGTATCTCAGCCCTCCAGGTATCTCTTATTGCTCCCCCTATTCTGGATGGGCCTGGATTACCCATACTGCTGCCATCAAAATTCAGTTTAGTGAAGCCATGAAGAGGGATCCAACGAGAGTTTGATACCTTCTTAGCTGAAGCTAATTCTGCAATCTCCTTCCAGTTTCTTAGCATCTCATTGACTGAGAAATCTACAAACAATGCCAAAGTTTTCAACCAATGTATCACCCTAATATGGATGACCTCCAATATTACTTCCAAGCTTCTCTCCTTTTCTGAAAAGATCCGTGAGTTTCTCTCCTCCCAAAACCTTTTATAGAATTTTCCCATTAATCTAATAGAGGTATTTGCCTGTCGCACAAGACTGGATGCACCATTCCATTTTGCCCACCCTGCTCTAATTCTATGCACACAGATCCATTTCCTTTTAATCTCTTGTTACCATTAGAACCTAACTTACAGAACACAGAAACTGGTTATACTTGGAGCTCAGAAAATTAGTGATATCAGGCAGTAAGGAATATAATCATCAATGTTGAGTTAAAGTGAATGCTCAGATTTGACTCTAAGTGGATCAGAAAGTCATTACTGGATGAGGGAAAACAATTTGGCTTAGCCAAGCTAGGTTCATAACTGATTGTGAACATTCAAGCAGGAAAAAGCCAGGATGAACTAGTATATTCCCCCTTCAGTATGTAATAAAGATGTACAAGCAGGATAGTAAATTGTAAGGCAGAAGAAAGAAATTTACAGCAAAGTGAAAAGGCAAATACGAATAAAACAGGAAGTAGGGTTTATATATATTTTTTTAACTCAATAAGTGGTAACTGTGTCATTTTATTAATAATGATAAAAGAATGGTATCTAGATGTCTAAGCCTTCCCTATTATTGAGCTGGTATGGGCTGGTAGTTTATACCCAACCCCACATTGTTTATTTACACACCCCAGGTTTTTGCTAGGGTATCAGCCATACCATAGGTCCAACCAATGGTCCGGTCTGGTTTTTTAAACAATGGGATTTCATTCCCATCTTTCTCAAAAAGTAAAGAACTCCTGACAAACCCCCCAAACCCTATTATTAAAAAAGTATTAATGTAATAAAGAGATAGTAATAAACTATTATTAACATACTAGTAAAATAGTAATAAAATAATAGTATTATAATAAAAATATTAATAAATTAATAACAAAATACAAAGGGTTTTTTTTAGCAAAGGTAAAGTATAATTATATTAATCAACAGGTCCTTCGTGCAATGAGAAGCTGTACAAAAACAAACCAGAAGGACCTCAAAAACAGGCCATCCTCAAAAAAGTACAACCAGATGCATCATCTTTAAAATCAGTATGTATAGACAACCAAGTTCTAGCAAAACCTATCCATAGATGACCTCAGCTTCAGAGGAGGCCTTGTGATCAAGAACACTGCTATTCCTTTCAAAACATACAGCCCAGAGAATTGACAAAGGAATGGAGGACCGGCAAACCTTTCCTTTCTTTGTCATCCCTTGTATATGCCAAGCCTCCAAACAAGCTTTAACTGAGGCAGGCATACACCAATTAAACTTCAGAATTTTTATAAAATAGTTCCAAACCTCTGAGACAAATTTGCAATGTAAAAACAGATGATTGACTCATTCTGTTTCCACACCACAAAAGCTACACTGTAGGTCACTGCAGTTAAAGCCTCTCCTCACCAGCATCTCTTTGGAAATGCACTTCTCTAAAGCTGCCACCCATACAAAAAACTGACTTTGGAGGGTGCCACTGTCCCCCAGATGGCCCAGCTAGGAAAAGGGACTTCATTTCCTCCCACTATAGAACTGTAAAAAGATTTTACTGAGAACTCTCCAGATTTGTTCCATTTCCACACTTTTATATCCTGAGATTGTAAATTTAAAACCTGAGTCCTGATATTGAAGCAGAGCTAGGAAATTTTTCCTACCTGTTGAATCTCCCAATCATTAAAGTCCCTTCTAAAGGATGGAGTCCAGCAGATCCTATTATCCCTCAGCACAAAAGAGTCAACTACCAACGCCTCTTTATCATCCACCAAATTGAACAAGGTGGGAAACAGCTCCTTTAAGAGAATTTTCCCCAGTCCAGGGATCCAGCCAGAACCTGATCCTTCTTCCGTCACCAACTTGGAATCTAAGACCACTTCTGAAAATGTTGGAATCTCTGCAGATTCCTTCCCACAAACTGCACCCATATGTCGGCGGGGTAAACCACTTCCCCAACCACTATCACCTAGTCCATATTTCTCAGCTATTACCTTCCTCCATAGGTTGTCTGGCTCAGCAGCAAGCCTCCAAAACCAACTTCCTAATAAGGCTAGGTTAAAAGACTTTATATACTCCTTATCCCAAGGCCCCCTTGTGATAGGAGTTTGCAATTCTAAACCCAGTTCACAAGATGGTACTTGTGAGTCTTTCCAGCCCACTCAAAGAAAATCTCTTATCTTTTTTCTATTAAAACCTCCACCACCTCAGAGGGGATTAGAAAGAGAGCCATAAAAAATAAGTTGGCAGACTTGCTAAAACACTTGATAACAGTTACCTTCCCACCTTTGGAGAGATACCTTGCTTTCCAAGTGGTCAATTTTTTATCCATCCTTTCTAAGATTGGCTTCCAGATGGCTTTAAAAGTGCATTTTGTGCCAAGTGGCAACCCCAAATAGTTAGAAGGTAGATTGGTAGAAGACCAACTTTGCAGCCCAACAGAACTGCCAGACTCTGAATGTAAGAGACCTCAACCTACAACTATCATTTCACTTTTAGCTAGGTTCACCTTTAGGCCTGATACAATCTCGAACCAGAAGAGGAGATGCCAGACTCTGAATGTAAGAGACCTCAACCTACAACTATCATTTCACTTTTAGCTAGGTTCACCTTTAGGTCTGATACAATCTCGAACCAGAAGAGGAGATGTTTCAGAAGGACTTGATCCTTTGATGCCTTGCAGAAAAAGAGGGTATCATCTGCATATTGCAGGATAGGAATAGCAGTCCCATTCAGCTTCACTTCAAAAGCCTCCAACAGCTCCTTCTCCACAGCCTTGTCTACCATTTTATTTAGACCTTCCATGACTTTTAATTGTTAAATGAAAATAAAATAATAATATATAAACAATTAATTAATAATAACATAATAATAAAATGATAAACCAATATTAATAAACTAATACAAAACTGAATTTTTGATTGATTCCGATTCTAGCTCCAGAATTACCAAACAACAACGATTGGAATCTAACTCCAATTCCCATTTAAACCAAACAGGCATTGAAAATAGGTGATTCTGATTCTGATTCCAGGGAATTTCTATTCCAAACCAAACAGGTATTGTTTCTACTACTTACTATTAGAGTGATTCTAACAATTGGGGTGCCGATGCCTGAACTTTTTAGGCATTATGCCGAAAGAACCTGCTAGTGTTGACTCCAATAAAGGTTATCCCTCGTCAGGCTTATGTTTTCTTAATGTTTCCTTTTTTTTTTTTTGATCTGCAACAGAACTGATTTCTTAATGTTTTTTTCAGATTTTAGAGTTCAATAAAAATGTCTGCCACTAGAACTTAAGTCCAGCAACCATAAGCAGTCAAACAAAATCCTAATCACTTCTTTATTGCCAACCATATTCCCAAAATTCCCTCAAGTCCAGCTTCAGTAACTCTATAAACCCATTTCAATTAGTTTTCTTTCATCCTTACTTTCACAATCTCAGACCTGAAACCAAAAAGTAGTTTTCAATATCAGTGGCCAAAATAGCGGATACCACTGGTTGCTTGCAGTATTTTCTCATGGCTTTGTTTTCTATCTCATCAGTTTACTCTGTTTTAAAAGTGCAAGGCCCTCCTAGCACCTGAAGCACAAGGCACAAAGCAAGGCAGTAAGGCACCCTCATTTCAAAGCAAGGCACAAAATTTTGAAAAAGAAATTACAGTTTTACAAAAGCCATTCACTCAAATTAAAATACATAAGCATAACATATAAATCATATTCAGAGTGAAAATGTGGAATAAAAGTAAATATATGTTGATTGTACCAAAGTGCTTCAAGCACTCGACAATTCAAGCATCTGAAAGTTCCAACCTGTTAATTTATGTCCTAGTTTAATCACTTCAAGTGGCAGGCATGATGTTAAACACCTTGCGTTCCTAATCAAGAAGATCAGCCCTGTGACTACATAAAGGCCCTTGAGGCAAGCCCAAACAGGTCCATACAACTGTTTGGCGTAGTGCCCCTGACCTAAATTTTTTGCCCATAAATCCATAATATATTAAAAAGGTTGGATTTCCAATTTTAGTTGCAGTTCATTCTATTTTAGGATTAGGGATCAAATATTACTTGTACTATTGTTGCTTCTTAAGAAATTCTGGTATTTAGATCCTATTTTCAAGAATTAAGGCTTCAAGCATTTGAAAGGTCGTTGTTGTTTATTTAAAAGTTATAGACCATTATTAGCAAGCAAACAACAACAAAAGGTCATTTAGTAAGTTGATAAACCATTACAAAGGTGCAAAACACATAAGAATATAAAAATAAATAATAAAAGAACATATTTTAAAAAAGATGTGCACCTGGGCTGATGCACTAGGGACGTGCTTTTTGAAAGGGGATGCACCTGGGTTTAGGCTAGGACCCAAATATCCAATTATTATCTCTCTTCGAACAAAAATAAGACCAAAATCATAAAGACCGTTTTTCTCTTCACAGAAAATGGCATTTTCTTTGTAGAAATCAATCTCCAACCAACTCTAGCTCTAAATTGGCCTTCTTTAGTAAAAACAATCTCCAGCCCATTCTTTTTATGGACTTTATAGATTTTTCCAAATAGTGTCCTCAATATTGAATATTTCTGGACGAAGGAAAGATAATGGCATTTCACTCTTGAGAAAATCTAAAATTGCAATGACAGGGTAATTTTGAATTTATGAAAATATCTACAAGGTATGACATTCTTTTAGCATATGTGATGGATATCCATCAGCATGATGTTTGTGCCAAGTAAATAACTAAATATAGGTGATATTCTAAGGAGCTTTTTGGTCACAGTTGAAGTGGCTGAATGATTTACTTACTGTTTTGTCTTTCAGTGAATAAAAAAAATATTTGAAGTATTATGATAACAATCCAACATCAGTAATCAGTTTCAGCCAATAACCTCCTTAATAGCTTATGCACTAAAAGATGAAGCAATAAGCCATCCAGTTCAGCCACTTCAGCCGTTATCAAATGGCCCAAGTCATGTCTATCCCTTGTAACAGATTCATGGCTTTCCTCTTCTCACAAATATGGCACCACCATCCAGCCTCCTCTTCTTTTTGGAGCCAGCTGATTACAAGCTTTGAATCACCTTCAATTAACAGCTTCCTAGTGTTCAGTTCCTTTGCCTTTTAAATCCCTTCCATAACTGCCATAATTTCAGCCCTTATAGAGTCCCCAACTCCTATTGGACCCGAGAAGAATGCAATGACAATTCCCTCCACATTCCGAACACTCCTCCAATGCCAGACAGGCCCAGATGAAATTTACTACTACCATCAAAGTTGAACTTGACTAGGGGGTGGGGACCATGTAGTCTAACTACCACCCTAAAGGGGAGAGGAGAACTAACAATCTCTCTCCAGTTTCTCAGCATCTCAACCCCAGAAACATCCTTGAATAGCTCCAACAATTCCACCCAGTGGATCACCTTGATGAAAATAGCTTCAGTAACAGCTTTGCTTTGTTCTTTACCAAGAAATATTCGTAGACTCCTTTCTTCCCAAATCATCCAACACACTGCTGCCCTTGTGTAACAAGTGTTCTCTTCGCAGCGCCAACCACCGTGCCTACAGCCGCCACTCCAGCGTCCAAGTGTGTGTCATGGGTGGGCTATGCTCGTACTTTTGTATGGGGGATTGCCAATGGCATTATTGTAATACTATAGTATGCTTTTTCACCTTTTTGATGTTTCTTATTGTCATTCCCCCAAAAGCTTAACGTACTCTTTGAGGGGAGGTAGGTAGTCGAGTGAGCTCATAAGCGTGTAAAGGTTAAGCACGAGATCCCCTCGACACTGTACTATGTGCTTGTGCTTACCACTGATTAATGCAATACAAACAGCCTTTTGCTAATTCGTGTGCCATCTTGTTGCCTTTTGTGTGTGTTTGCTTTGTTTCGTAGGCTTACTAGCCCATTTCGAGTGCTGCACGGGGCCCCAACGATTACCCCCGTGACAGTTGGTATCAAAGCAGGTTGCTCCTCAACGCTCGTGACCCTTGCATAGCAACACTAGTGGTGACGCAATGAAGCACAACAAGGAACTCACCGACGAGATTAGGCATGGCCTTGCCCATGCGAGGGAGACTGATGAATCTCTAGGCGATGAAGCCACTGCAGAGAAGGACCCAAGGGGTCGCACATCCAAGACAAGCAAGCCTGACAAGTGAGTTGACACGCTTGCTGCCTTCGACACACGCATCCTTCGCTGTGAAGTGACTGTTGGGGAGATGCGTGACCGAGTAGAAGAAATCCACTTGAATGTGGAAACAATTAAGAGCTCCATGGTGGAGCTAGAAGCCCGTTTAAATGGCATTATGAACGAGGTCCAAGACATCCTGAATAGAACCCTCAAGGAAGTCCTTGGAACAAAATCCCGACAAGAAGGGAGCTCATCTCGATCCGACACCCAAGACCAGGTGGATGAGATGAGAGCTGAATGGGTGGCCATGAAAGTAGCCATGGCCTCTCCCTTCGACCTCCAGACTCAATTGGATGATCTAAGAGGAGACATGACGCTCCTCAAGAGATTAGTGGCCAGAACTCCAAGCCCCTCCACAACACTGGCCCTTGCTCGTGTGAAGATTCGGGAGCCCACACCTTATGCCGACTCCCGAGATGCTAGAGAACTTGACAACTTCTTGTGGCAAATGGAACAATATTTCCATGCCGTTGGCATTGATGATGACCTAGCGCAAATTCGTACAGTGATTATGTATTTGACTGACATTGCTATGCTATGGTGGCACAGGCGATGCCAAGACAATGAACGGGGTACAGGCACCATCGAGACATGGGCTGATTTCAAGCGAGAACTAAAGCGGCAATTCTACCCAGAGAACGTGGAGTACCTGGCGCGGAAGAAGTTGAAAGCACTCAAGCATGAGGACTCACTCCACGATTATGTTAAAGAGTTTTCAACCCTTACCTTGGAGATCATGGACATGTCCGACAAGGATCTACTGTTCAACTTCATGGACGAACTGAAGCCATGGGCCGAACTAGAACTCCAACGCCGCAACGTACAGGACCTCACCACGGCAATGGCAGTGGCGGAGCAACTCAATGAGACCAGCTTGTCAGATGAAGAAGCCCCTAAGCCAGAAAGCCCGCGTTCCCCTAATTTGAGTGGGGGAGCAAGTCCCTCACGCCCTCCGTACGACAACTCCAGCTTCAACAAGCCAGCAAGACAAGACTATGGGAAGAAGCCACAAGGAGAGCAAGGCCCTCAGCACCATTACAAGCCCAGAACCGCTGGGTCCCCAATTTCTTGCTTCCTTTGTGGGGGAAATCACTTGGTTCGCAACTGCCCAACCAAGAAGAAGATCAATGCCCTTGTCGCCAAGCTCAGTGATGACGAGCAAAGTGATGAGGAAAAGTCTGTGCAGGCACCTAGAGTGGGCGCCTTTCAACTCTTCAACGCCATGGTGAAGAAAGAGGCCAATCATGGAAGGCCAAAGAAAGCCCAAAGGGGGCTGAAGTATGTAGACATCCTCCTCGGTGGGAAGCTGACTCAAGCCCTTGTTGATACAGGGGCCTCCCACAACTTCATTTCAGTTGCCGAGGCCAAGCGACTCAATCTGAACACTGTGAAAGAGACAGGGTGGATCAAGGCCGTGAACTCCGGGGCAAAGGCGATTGAAGGCATGGCTCGTGGGGTTGACCTCCAAGTTGGGCCGTGGACAAGCAAGATTAATCTTTCAGTGGTACCCCTGGATGACTTCCAAGTTGTCTTGGGAATGGACTTCATGAGACAAGCAGAAGTAGCACTCCTGCCTCACATCAACTCTCTGTGCATCTTGGACGAGCGCTCCCCTTGCATGGTACCAGTTACGACTTCTACTAAGGTTCATGGGAAGCAAGTTTCTACACTACAACTTTTTCACGAAGAAGCCTTGTTCAACGCCAACATGAAGGAAGCAGAGAAGTTCCCCACTCCGCTGGCGGAAGAAGCCGCCCCTCAAGCCAACAACTACAACAGCAGCAGGTCATCCAGCCGTCTACACCTCTCCAACAACAGAGTTCGTGCGTGTCGACAACCGTCAAGCAAAGCAGAAGACCCAAGGCCGTGTCCAAGTTCGCCCCCACCTGCTACCACAACCACAGGGGAAAGTGAGTGCCACCCAAGCCGCCTAGGGACCACTTTCGTACCATCCCTCAGACTGAATCACGTAGTAGCCTTGTGAGTCACTCTTGGGGAAAAATCAATGGGAACCAACACACTAACAATCCAAAATACCATTTTGACCCATCCTTGGCCACCAACTTTCCTACCCCCATCAGGAACAAGTCAAAATCCTACCTTGAAGCAGCCAAGCTGGGACTTAACTTAGGGACAAGCCATAGGTTTTCCCACCATCAAGAACATCCACTAGCAATCTACCCAACCAACTATCTGGGCCTTGGAAGAAACCCGGTTCGTGGAGCAATCGAAGAACCTTCCTTCACCAACAACAAGTTCAAGCCTCAAGCAGAAGCTAGTCTTCGAGGACGAAGACTGAATTGAGTGGGGGAGACTGTAACAAGTGTTCTCTTCGCAGCGCCAACCACCGTGCCTACAGCCGCCACTCCAGCGTCCAAGTGTGTGTCATGGGTGGGCTATGCTTGTACTTTTGTATGGGAGATTGCCAATGGCATTATTGTAATACTGTAGTATGCTTTTTCACCTTTTTGATGTTTCTTATTGTCACTCCCCCAAAAGCTTAACGTACTCTTTGAGGGGAGGTAGGTAGTCAAGTGAGCTCATAAGCGTGTAAAGGTTAAGCACGAGATCCCCTCGACACTGTACTGTGTGCTTGTGCTTACCACTGATTAATGCAATACAAACAGCCTTTTGCTAATTCGTGTGCCATCTTGTTGCCTTTTGTGTGTGTTTGCTTTGTTTCGTAGGCTTACTCGCCCATTTCGAGTGCCGCACGGGGCCCCAACGATTGCCCCCGTGACACTTGTGCACCTCCAAAGCAATCCTCCCATCTTCTTTGGCCAATTAACGAAAATAGGAATGCACAAGCTTCGTACATTAGGTGGAGAGTTCCACCTACACCCAGACAAAGAAAAAAAACATTCTCAAATTGAAGAAGAATAAGAGTGGGAGAAGTGATAGCAATTCTCACCATTAACTTTGTAGAGAGTGCACCAATTAGGCCTTTTTCTTTGTAGTAGCTCACAAGCATTAATTCTTTCCAGATAGATTTCCCAGCACAAACCACCCACCCACCCTAGGAGGGATAGGTGAACTCCAAATCTCCTTAAAGGGAAAGGAAGGCCCCTCATTTTCACTTGATCGGATAAGGGATGAGGAAAAGGACCTACAGGTGAAAGAATCGGATGGTGATGGGTCCAAATTCTCCCATCCCTTTTACCCACATCTAAACATACCCCTTCCAAGCTTTGTAACAGATTTATGACACTATTCACTTCATGATCATGAAGCCCTCTTCTAAGACCCAAATCCCAATTATGCTCAGCAGTTGCACTAGATAGATCCAAGAAGCAAGAGATAGGTTCCTCCCTACAAATAGACAAGGCATAAAAAGAGGGGAATTGTGTCTTTAGTGGAAGGTTGCCTACGCAACCATGATCCCAGAATTTGACAAAATTCCCAAAATCAGAACCATACCTGACAAGTGATAAAAAGGGGTAGAATATCACAAATGGATTTCCAAGGAAAAGCTCTTGTAGCCCTATCCAAAGTTCTAGAGTCCCAACCATCTGCCGCAAGCTCATGGATACCACCTTTACCCACAACTTATCTCTTTCCAATGGTAATCGCCATGACCATTTTCCCAACAAAGTCATGTTCCTCTCTTGGATACTCCCAAGGCCTAATCCTTCGTGTTTATTGCTTCTACTCACCACCACCTCCCAGCTTACCCTATGATCTTTCTTCTCGTCCCCTGGCTCCCACAAGAAATCCCCCATCAACTTCAAATACTCCGTGAACCGTCCCAAAAACTGCTCCTTCTTGGATTATCCCCTAAAGGGGAACCCAAATGAGTCAAAGGCCATTGGGACACAAAACAACCCAAAATACCTACACTTTCAATGATTTCCCTTTCCTCCAAATTCACCCCCACCAAGCAACTCTTATCCATATCAATGTTTTAAAAGTGCAAGGCACAAAAAAGGCACAAGGGCCAATTTGCACCCAAGGCGCAAGGTGCAAGGCAAGGCACACGCCTTTTTGAAGCAAGGCACAAAAAAACAAAAAATGCTAAAAAATCAAAAAAATGCAAAAAAATAAACATAATATTAATAAAAAATATAAACTTAAATTTTAAATTAATGTTTTCAAAAAACTATTATCTAAAATTAAAATACATAAACATAACATGTAAAGTGTATTCAAATGAAAATTTAAAAATAAAATCAAACATATAAAACATTTTCAAGCATGTAAAACCCACAATCTCTTTTTTCCTCAATTGCATTACTTCAAGTAGCTAATGTGATGTAAAACATATTACATTCCTGATTCTACGAGCTGCATTTGTGTCACGCCCCTCAAGGAAAGCCCAAAAAAGTCCATCTTAGGGTCTTAAATTCTTAATTTTCACACAAAAATAATGATTTTATAATTTTAATTACCTTTCAAGAAGAACTTTTATTAAGATGAATGAATGAACATTAGCAAATAGGGGGTTAAGCATAAAATTTTCAAAAGGCACACGCCTAGCTAAGGAGCAAGCATCCACCTTTTGAAAGTGTTGCACCTAGGACCTAGGCGAGGCGCCTACCCTAAAATGTGCCTCACCTATGCGCCTTTTAAATCACTGATCCATATTGATTTTCAAATTGGACATTCTTTTGAAAATTTGCACCATCATACATAGGTTCCTCAGTTGGCTAATCTCACCTCTTTCACAAAATAGAATAGTACCATCAGCATACTATAGGTGAGTAACCTTATTAGACTTCTAGAATCCTCCCTTTCAATGAGTCTCCCAAAAGCATCAGCAATTAATGTAAAGAGAAAGGTAGAAAGTGGGTCTCTTAAGGTTGGGAAATGATCTCCATTGTCCCATTGGCCACAATTCAATAATGGAATGTCTTAATACATCCTAAAATCCATCTGCACCATCTATTGTCAAATCCAAGATTCAAAATATCAATACGCTCGATACACCGATAGGGGCGTATTGGGTAAATCGATACTGTTTTTTTACTTTTTTTATTTTTTCTAAAACCGGTTCAGGAGGGCTGGTTTAGGACTCCACCCCCTGAACCGGTCAGACCCCTGATACACCCACTATAGGGGCGTATCAGAGGGGTCCCAAAACGATACATATCAGCCGATACGTGTCGATACTTTGAACCTTGGTCGAATCCAAACCCTTTCTTCCCATTTCTCTTCATATCTTCCAAACTTTCATTCGCAATTAGAATCTGATCAATTATTTGCATATCCTTAACAAAAGTCCCTTGACAATGTAAAATTATGGATGGGACAACAGCCCTAATTCTTCAAGAAAGTACCTTAGCAATTATTTTATAAAGGCTATTAACCAAATTGATTGGTATGAAATCTTTTGAATACAAAGCGTCATCTTTCTTAGGGATCAAAGCAACAAAATTGAGTTCAAACCCAAATTAATCACACACCTTTCAAAAATTCCTCAAATACCTTCACATGTCACCTTTTAATATCTCCAAACAATCTTGGTAGAATGTCATAATAAAACCATCAAGGTCGGGTGCTCCATAGACAAGAATCACAAGATTGCATCCATTATCTCTCCACTACCAAACCTTCTTTCCAACCATCTTTGGGACTCCTTAGAAAGCTTAGGCCACTCCAATCCATCAATCCAAATTTGATCACTTGGGGGCTTCCTAAAGATTGATTTGAAATGATCCCCACAAGCTTGAGCAATCTCCCTCTAAGGGCAAACACTAACTCCATCCACCTCAAACTTTGAGGTGAAATTTTTCTTTCTCCTCCATTTGCCAATGTGTGAAAATAATTGTGTTCCTATGCCCTTCCTTGATCCACTTGCTCCTAGATTTCTGCCTCCAACTTATTTCTTCTTTCATTAAATGATCCTCCAGCACCTTCCTCAAGGACCACCTTTCATTCTTAACACTCTCTTCCAAAGTACTAGATACTTCCTTTCCATCCAGCTCCTCAATTTTAGTAATCAGAGTTTGTTTTTGATCCTCAATCCTTCCAAACTGTTGTAAATTCCATTCCTTGATCTTGTCTTTAAGCTCTTTTAACTTCCAATCAAACCTAATTCCTTCTCATTTTGCTACCAGATTGCTCTCCTCCCACCAACCTTTAACTCTTTCTTTAAATCCATTAGCACATAACCACATATTCTCAAATCTAAATGGAGTTGGACCTTTATCACCCAACTTTCCTCAGAAATAGAAATTGACCAATGATCCGAGGTCACTCTTGGCAAGGCTTTAGAGATTAGACCCCTCTGATGATCCTCCCAATAACAATGAATAAAAATCTATCTACTTTGGAGCAATTTGAGTTGGCCTGTAAAAGCATCAATGACTTGATTAAATATCCTCATACTCAAGTTTATTCAACTTCTCGGATCGTTAGTTTCTTCCAAGAATCTTATCACATTAAAATCCCCTCCTATACACCATGGCCCATCCCACAATCCCCTAATGTCTTCCAGTTCTTCTCAAAACTTTTTTCCTCACACTATATTCATTAGGCCCATAACCATTTGACAACCCCCACTAAAATCCATCTAAAATTTGTTTAAACTCAACAAAGACAAAATTTTCTCACCAGTCCCTCCATTCCAACTACAACCTCATTGTTCCACATTGTCACAATACCACCCAAAGCCCCAAGGATGCACACCCCAACTCCAACTAGCTTTCCAAAAACTCCTAGCCCATTTTTTTATCAAATTCCATCACTTTAGATTCTTGAATTAAAACAATATTTGGCTTCTCCTTTCCTAGCAACTCTTTAATAGTGGCTCTTTTCCTTGCCCTCCCTAACCCTCTAACATTCCAACTTACCCTCTTTAATAGTGGCTCTTTTCAATGGCTTTAATTCCTTCAAGAGGCTATTAGGTATTGATTCCTAAAAGTTCATCCAGCTACTAATTCCTAGAGAAGCATATGTGTTGTTCCTATGTCATTTTGCTCTCTTTTCTTCTTCTACAAGTGCATAACATGTTTGTCATCTAAGCGGAAATCTAATGGTCCCCAAACTTTATTATTCAATGGAGTAGCAAAGCCTTTTTTAATGAATAATAGAAAATTTTATTAAAGATCGAAAGAAAGAGATAGACAATAGCGGCTTCCCAAACAAAGGCACAAGAGGCAGCCTCAAAACAAAAACAAAATTACAATTGGACCCAAAATAAATGATCCTTAAACACCCCTTGTTAGCTAAAAAGTATGCCATCCCATTAGCCAACATCTTTTCCCATTAAATTGTTACTGTTATGTTTGCAATCAACCATTTAAATCTTCCCATAGCTTCCCTATCAGTGTTTTAAAACTGCAAGGCACTAAAAAAGAGTAAGGGGCATTTTGCGTCCAAGGTGCAAGGCAAGGTGCACACCTTTTTGAAGCAAGGTGCACACCTTTTTGAAGCAAGGTGCAAAAAACAAAATCAAAAAATGCAAAAGAATTAAAAAATATTAAACATAATACTAATTAAAAATATAAAGTTAAATTTTAAAATAAATGTTTTTAGAAAACCTATTATCCAAACTAAAAATAAATAAGCATACCACGTAAAATATACTCAAATAGTTAATGTGATGTAGAACATTTTGCATTCCTGATTCTATGAGGTGCCTTTGTACCAAGCCCCCTTAAGGCAATCCCTAAAAAGTCCATGTTAGGGCCTTAAATTATTAATCCCTACACACAAACAAAATTATTTTAAAATTTTGATTGCCTTTTACAAAGATATTTAATTAGGATGAATGAATGAACAGCATTAGCAAATAGGGGGTTCTTGGAGGCTCGCCTTTTAAATCATTGTTTCCCATAAGACCAAGTTACTATCTCTAGATCCTTCAGCCACCCAATTAACACTTTCTAATCACCTTCATCTAGAAATCTCTCATAGTTCAGCTCTCTAGGAATCTGCACTCCCTATAGTAAGGCTTGGAATTTCACATTTGCAGAATTCCCCGCTTCAATAGGAACAAAGAATAAGGCAAGAATATGGCATTCCATGTTCCTAAAGACGCCCCCCCCCCAATTCCAGACGGCCCAAACTACACTAGGCATTTCCTTCACAGGAGAGAGCTTTTAGCTACCAATTCCCAATTCCTCTGTATGTCATCAAAAGTGATGTGTGAGAATAAATCCAAAGCTTTAGCCCAATGTATTGCCCCCTACTGACCATGCACTCCCAAATAGCAGCAACATCCATGTCCTTGTCATTAAAAATTTTAGCATTTCTCTTCTCTCGAACTGCCCAAACCAAAGCAGCTCTAAACACACCTCCACAAGATTTTACCTCTTCTCTTATGCCAACTGAAAGTTGTAGGGTCAAATAAACTACCAATCTACATACAAATAGACTAAAAATCTTGTCCCAAAGGGCTAGAACAAAATGGCAACATGTCAGTAGGTGGTAACAACTCTCCTAGTCTCCCTGCTAGCTTTGCAAAGGATACACCAATTTGGAGAAACACCAAGTGTCAGTCTCCTTTTTGCAAGTTATCCAAAGTGTTTACTTTTCCATGAAAGGATTCCCAACAAAGCACACCCACCTTGGGAGGGATCAGGGATGGGCTTGGACCAAAATTTACTGCAATAGACAGACAGAGAGGAAGGGACAGAGCACAAAGAAGAGAAAAATGAAGCATAAGAGAAAAGGCCCTAGGCATGGGAAGTCCAAACACGATTGTTTAGTTTAGAAGGGTCCAAAAGAACAAGCTCAAGAGTTTTTAACAACAAAGAAACCTGGTCAAGCTCATGATCTCTCAAGTTTCTTCTAAAACCCAAATTCCAGCCTATACTTGATGAGTGGGAGAGGGAAGAAAACCTCTGAACGGGTTCATTTTTTAAACATGGAAAGGGAGTACAAGGAAGGGTAAAGGTCTTTCAAGGTGGAGTTACCAAGTGTCTTCCCCAAACAAAACCTATCTCCAGTACACACGTTTACCTGGTAAGACTTAGGAAGTAGGAAAGAATCCCATTGATAGCCTTTCAAGTTTCAAGGAGAATTCAACATAGCCTGCTGAGATACACTAGCATCCCAACCGTTACTTATTCTTTCATGAGTAGTAAAGCCTTGTTGTGAAGTCAATGAAACTTGGAACTTGTTGGAATGAGGGTTAACTTGAAAGCTAACAATCTAACCTTCTTGATCTTGTTAATGTGTTTCCAAAGTCCATTTGGTAGCATAAAACACCCCACCCATTTAAAAAGATCATAAACTGATAAAAGTTGCTAAAAATCATTCATTCGAAAAGGATCTTATAATTCCTCCATACAGCTCGACCTCCCTCTTTCATTGTCCTTTCAATTGACCCCTAACTCCTAAAATTGGTGTCAAAAGGATTGCACAAAAAGGGAAAAATAAACACAAGGTCACAAGGTAAAATCCTTTAAACCTTCAAGAGGATCAACAAAGTCCAAGCCCACTGTAGTCAATGGCCTAACACAGGGAATCATAATTCATAAAAATACAATGATACAAGGAACAAAAAGATGAAGGATATGTTATATTCTCAGTACTAGCTATCAACAATTTTCAATACTTTTTGAAGATATAAAACTGACTATAACAGAGACCATAAACATAGTAAAGTACTTACCAATCAATTTAAAGCCAAACAAAAACGTCAGATATACAAAAATAGAGAAACCCACACCATATGAGCAAGCAAAAAGAATTGATCATGAATTTATCATATTTCAATTTCGATGTAAAGACAATGAAATAGAATGGAAGAAATAGAGCCTTCTCGATTGCAAACAACATGCTCAAAGCCTCAAACATACTCACTCTTACAAGAAAGCAACAAATGCCTAAAGAAATCTACCACTACGGGCCACAAAAACATAAAATACACAATATTAAATTATACACAACATAAGATCCCATCCTAAATAAGAAAAAATAAAAGTACAAACAAATTCATTAGAGAAAGGAATCTTACATGCTTTGTACTTCCTAACAATCATCTCAATGTTTCTGAGGAGTTGCCGACTGAATACACAACATCCGAGGAAATTCCACTCAGCCAATCATTTTGATACAAGAAAGACCTCTGGTTTCTTCGTTTTGCTGGGTGTATTAGCATTTGAAGCTGCACTGGCAGCAGCCGCTGTCTTTGCCGCAAGGCGTGCTCTCTTGTCGAGCTGGATCAAACTCCTTGTTGCTAAAATTGCCTGTGGAACAAGATCATGCGAAGACCTAGCATATAAACACCTCACTGCAACCGAGGCTGCATCCCTAACATCCTGTGAATTCAGAGGCGCCAAGAGGCAATGCCCAAGAATTCTCAACACCGGCTGCAACAGCTCCCAAGGGAGTGGAATTCTTGAACCTCTTGAACAAACACCATTTTCATTATAATCTTCTGCAACCTTCAATCTGCTTATCCCTTCCTCAGCAGCCTGAATCCCATCATCCTCATCTTCATAAACCCTGAGCTCTGAAAAGTTTTCACCCGTCGCACCATTGGCATCTCCGTCATCGTCAAATTCACTCTTGCAAGGACAATTCTGCCCCGCCCAAGCAGCGACGAATTGACAGAAGTCAAGCTTGGACCAGTTCGGCATCTGGGAGATTTGCCTATAATAGCAATCAAGCGCGACAGCAACAATGTAAGCCCGTTTAGTCGACTTCACGGCAACTTGAGGCTCGAGTGGGGGACACAGAACCCCGACGGGTGGCTGCGATTGACTGGTGGTAGCAGCGGCACCAGGAGACGGCTTATTACGAGGGGCATGGTACAGAGATGGTTGCGACAGATCGGGAATTGAAATCAAGATAGGTTTCCCGGCGCGGGCCTTAGTCTCGGAGGCGTAAAGTGAAAGGAGAACGGCTTCGAATCCGGCGAGAGAAGGGGTTGTGGGGCTCTCGGGCGGGGAGGAGGAGACGACGCGAGAGAGATAAAGACCAGAGAGAAGGGGTACGAAGGAGAAGACGACCAGACGGAGATCAGGGTCAGAGGATTGGAAAGTTTCGTAGAGCCATTGGCAGAGCGGATCGTCGCCGGAGCCGGAGAGAGGGTCAGAGAGGGAGGAAGAAAGGGCGAGGTAGGCGTCGGGGGACTCGAGGAGGGAGCGAGCGGGGCGGTCGGAATCAGCGAGGGAAGAGAGGGAAGGGAATGAAGGGAGGACTGAGGAAAGGACGTGAATGCGTGATCGGGCTTTGGAGATGGCTTCCCACCATGACTGCATAGGGTTAGGGTTAGAGTTGTTAAAATGGTGGTTAGGGTTTTGGTGATGATCCATAGAGGAGGATGATTCCTCGTTGATCGATCGTTCTTCCACCCCTCCTCTGAATTCCTCTTCGTCTTTGGCCATCGCTCCTCTCCTGTCTCCTGGCTTTGACAATGGCTGAGTGACAGCAAGGTAGAAGAGAGGAGGATGAAGGGAGGAAGAAGAACAGAAAAAGGAAAAGCAGGGAAAACGGCAGGGAGCACGAGGGTTAATTCGTTTGGGGCTTCACAAGCCCAACGAGCTCAACGAAAGAGAGTAAAAATTACAGATTACTACCTGTACTTTGGGCAGTGACAATTACGGCAGCCCCCCGTGCACGGGGGATGTGCGTCAGTGCGTATGCGTGTGGGGCGCACTCTGTCGGGAGCCCATTCGAACTCTCGTCCCCATGACTTTCATATTACGACAGGGTCCCTTACCCCTAAACTTTCATATTACACCAATCTCTGTTTTGGTTTAATTTTGTTTTGGATTTTAGGGTTTTATTTTACAACCGAACAAAATAAAGTAAAATTTGAAACAAAAATAAGTCAAAACTTGTACCCAAATAATTTGCATTGCCATAATTTTGCATCAGTGCAAATTTAGTGTAAATGAGTTTGCACCACAACCAAAACACAGGCTACGGATTAATTACTAATATGATTACTGATATATATCGGTTTTTTTTTTGTGATAAAAATTGCTCCCTCAATTCACAACAATACTTTGGTACCAAGAAAAAAAAATCACAACAATACTCTATTGATCTAGGAGGAAAAGTGAAGCAATAAGTCTTGTTTGGTTTTTAACACTTGTTGCGAGTTTTAAGGGAGAGTGAGTTTGAATGCAAAAGGTTTTTGATTCAAAACCTTGGGCTACAGATTTGCGTGCATAACACTTACACACAAAAGATGAACATCACTTACAACCCAAAATGCTAAGTTACTGAGTTATAGGTCATTCCTCTTAGGTAATGTATGTTCTTAGCTCCGATAAGATTGATGTATACTAAGATTTGTGTATCAATAGAATTAGCTCATTATTATTCCATATTTTGATTGGTGTATTTCTATGAATTATCCCTTAAATTGGATACCTATGAGACTTATATTAGTTTAGAAAGTTCACATCCATTGGATTAAACTTGTGGAATTGCTTGTCTCAGCTGTTGAGCATTGACCATAAGGCTATGTTTGGAAGTGGTGTAAAATCCGGTTTGATGTAATTTTACATTGTGGTCCACTTTTGTCTGGATGGGATATAAACTAAGACCCATTATCAATGTAAATCACCATTTATATATACTTTTACATCAAAAATTGATGTAATTTTCTTATAAAAAAAAATCGATGTAAAAGTGGGTCGAACTCTCCATCAATGTAGAAGTGAAAAGTAATAACGTCTTTTTCCACTTATTCACGTCCACTAAAGAACTGCTCCCGCTTCTTCGCCAATTAGTTTTTTTTTTCATCGTGGTTACAAAATGCCATCTAACCCTTTCTTCTTCTCTCTTTCCACACACACACACTCTCTCTCTCTCTCTCACCATCTCTTCTCCTTTGCCAAATCCGAATGCATTCTTCCTATAATAGAGGAAGGTCCATTGATCAAGGCATCTTGTGGTATCTATCTCACGACGAACAAGGTATCTTTACTATTCCAACATACCGATCTACACGTTTGCCACTAGTATAGATTTGTGATGTTTTCTATTGTGGTGTTTTTATTATCTCTTGTATTTTTTAGATCTAGATGTTTTATTCAACCAAATCTCAATAAAAGTTGTTGTTCCTTTGATTCATATATAGCTTTTATTCCAATGGTGTTTGTTTTTGGTTGATCTATGTAAGTTTACTAGATTTGGATTTATAGTTCTTTCATGTACTTCTAACTTCAACTAATTAGTGTAAGTTTGTTAGACCTAGAAGAAGACGATGTCTTAGTGTTACTGGTTATTGGGGTATGAGGTAATCAAAGTGGCGCAAATGGCCGTTATAAAAATTGGGTGTAGTTTTACACTGTTATTTATTCCAAATGAATATGAGAAATATTCTTCTTCCAAATGTAGAAGAATGTAAAAAATGCAAACTACTAGTTCACCTTTTACACTGACACATCTGAATTGATAGACTTTTGCATTTACCCCGCAAATAAATGTAACCTAAATAAAGTCAATGGGTGTTTATAAGAAACACAAAACGTGGACCAAATGCTAGTTATGTCCTAGACCTTGAAAATAGTTGGGAAAAACTAGAGATCTTCCTAGGGTCAAATACCTAAGTATGTTAGAGAAATTTGGAATATTATTTGAGTGGGTGGTCATTGTGATAGGATTAGCCCCTTTGCTGGACAAAGAAAATATCAGGGTTAACACTATCTCTAATAAAAACCTAAAATTGTCGATAGTGGATTTCAAATATTTCTGAAATCTTTTTGCAAAAAGCATTTATATCTATGATATTATTTTATGAAAACTGTTTGTAAAAGGTTTTAATCCTGATATCCATCTGAGCAGAGAGTGTAACACTATATTTAGCAATCATGGAAAAAGTCTTTCCCTATAAGAGTGTTTGATCATTTAGGCCTAATAGATTGAGAGCAAAAGACCCTTATAGGACTGAAACCTTATGAGCTTTATCTTACGCCAATCCATTATCATTGTGTTTCATGGGATGGTTGACACCAATGATCATTTAGACTTAAGTGTTGGGCCCATCCTAAGCCCAAATCCATTCGCTTAGGGATTTATTGAGTTTGATCAATGAATTTGTTCTATTTGGCCAAATTGTCAATAATTGTTGAAAATTACCATGAATTAATAAAAATATAGAAGATTATAAAAGATCGAAGAAATTTACCAGAAATTATCAATAGTTATTGATAACTACCAGGAGTTGATAGAATTCGAATAAAGTTAAAGAAAATTACCAAATATTATAGAGGTTACAAAATATTACCAAGAATTACTAGCCATTATAGAAACTTATGTAATTTTCAATAAAACAATAATTATCATAAACTAAAAAATTATTAGAAATTTATCATTAATTACTGAAAATTTTCATAAATTATTAGTAAACATTGAAAATTCTCATAAATTATCAGTAATTTATTGTTAATAAGAAATTCTCATAAATTATTGAAAATTACCAAAAATTATCAATAATTATTGAAAATTACCTAGAATTTACAAAAAATTAAATAAAAGAACTAGAAATTATAGAAAACTTGGAAAATTACTAGGAATTACCTAAAACTATAGAAATTACCTGGAACAATCAGTTTTAGTATTCACTGTCACTATTTTTCGCTAGTCTATAGAGTCTTATAAAGGCATTTTATTATTTATCAGTTCAGAACTATTCCACTGTTTGAAGCTATTGAAATTTGTAAGTCTTAACATTCTTGTTAAAACTAAAACTTAAACTTAGTTCAAAGTACTGTTAGGCTAAAACTGTAACTATCCAACAAGGTTAAAACCCTTGAACCCAAGTTAAAGTCATAATAGGTCATGAAGATTGAAAAGGTCGTTGAATACTAACTGACCATAATGGTGAATTGGAAAACAAGTACAATGAACAAGTTATCAAATATTTGTCTAACCAAGAAATTTCATCTGAAGAAAGTAGCTCTAGTACCACTCTTACCAAATCCCTATCCATTAAAAATATGGAAGACATTAGTTATATTAACATAGAGAAATCTTGAACAATTCCTAAAGTGGCACCTTTCGAAATATACAAAAAAGGGATTTTCAATATAAGAACTGTAGAAAGAAAAATAGCATTAGGAAATGAATGTGAAGATTCCCATCTAATAAACTGAAGACTATTGAAGCCTCCTGAATAAAATCTGATTGTAACTTTATTTACTTTGGGCTTATACAGGTAGCCATAAAACCACCAACTCGATTAGGACTTCAAACAACTACCCTAGCTTGTCTTTGGGACTCCAAACATAATAAGTTCAGTGATTCCTTCATAGGAATAATAAAAGGAAGCTTGCATCAAGGATATATACTTTAATGCATTCCCTAAGCTCACAATATTATTAATAGACCCAGGAATCTATGAAGAATTAACCTTAACAATCCAAACTCAAGCTTTTGATATGGAACTAGGTTCTAAAAATGTAGCCCTAGTATATGGTGTGCACTTTAAAATTATGAACACAGTATGCCCTAATACCAAGATAATCTATACTATAATAAAAAAAGTGTGAATAAGGGTATGGAACTTTTCTTGATTAAAATGCCCATCTGTGTATATTTAGTTCATCTCTAATTATGAAGGTTGAAAATATAATTTCAATTAATCATTTTCACCTCATTTAATCCTCAACTCATTATGCTTTACATTTCAAATATTAACTCACATTCTCTCTTATTAAATCTTATATTTTACTTATTTTTTTTAAAAATAAATGATACTAATTAGATCTATGTCTAATGATTTTAACAATATAAACCCATATATTTTAAACCATATTCAAAAACAAAACCATTCTTTATCCAAGTGATAACTAAGAATTTCAACCATTGGTATCAAATTGATCAACCTATGAAGTCATAATTAGATAATAAAACTTTTAAATAAAAATAAACATAGAAAATTACAAAAATTAGAAAAAATAAGCATATTTATGATATTTTTATTAATAAAATTAAAAAATAAGTATAATAAATAAGAATTATTTTTATTGATGATGAAAATTAAATAAATAATCTAAAACTAGCCAAAAAATAAATTATTTTACTGTTTGATGGAGATCAATAGTTCAACTTTTGAGTCAAATATGTCAACCTTTAATGTCATAATTAAATAATAAAAATTAATAAAATATAAAAACAAAAAAAGTGAAAAGAAATACATAAATTTAACAAAAAAACATTTGGGCACATGTGTAATATCATATATTTATCATATTAAAAAAATAAGTGTACATAATAGAATTATTTTTATGAACATAGAAATAAAAAATATATAGAAAAATTTTAACGCATTTATAATTCTATATTTATACTACTATTAAAAATATGAATAAGGTTGTGGAATTTCTTTTAACTAAAATACCCATTTTTGAATTTAATACCTATTTAATTATGAGTTTTAAATGTAACTTAAAGTTTTACTTTTCACATCATTCAATTCTGTCTCTTTTTTACCAAAAAAAAAATCCCTCTCTTTAAATCTTACATTTTTTTTTATAAATGAACAAAAAAACACTAAGAAGATAAATAGATAGACCTATCAATGATACCCAAAGCTTTATAGCCAAATATGAGGTGTTTACATAATTGGATTTGAATTTTGCAATCTGCACCTAATTAATAATGAAAAACAAAAATATAAAAAATACATGAATTTTATAGAAAGTTTTGGATACACTGTTACTATCATTGCCATTATCTAGAATTGCCACGTGCAATTAACACACACACACACACACACACACACACACTTACTGGTAGGGATAAAGGGAATGACAACCTTATTTCAAACAAATGCTAGAAAAAATGTTACCATCCCAATACTAATCCTATGGAAAGATGGTCAACTACTGAGAAAAATGGACTATGACTAATGCTGAGACACCTAGGCCAAGTGAGAATGATGGATCGGTTATGTTAAGGTTCAAATGAGCCTTTTCCTCATCTAGATCATCCTATAGTGAACCCTTGGAATCAAGATCCATACCTCCCTGAAGATCAATCAACCTAATAGATTCACCCTTGAGAATTAGGTATGCCACCTATGAGTTTCCAACAAGAATAGTTCCACCCTTGGTAAGATCCTATGAGCCAACCGAGGCTGATTTCGAAATAACTTCCATAGAAATAGAAGAAGAAGAACTTTAGATAAATAATAAAACCATGTTATGAATGGACTTCAACTCATAGATAAAAAAGAAGCAATGGTTAGTCTCTATTTTCTCCAAAGAAGAAAGAGACCAAAGAGAACCTCATGGTATATAGAGATGATCTAGGTTAAAGAAAATATACCATTCTAATGGTTCTATAGCAAGGAAATCTTGCTAATTATAAGCCACTTGTAGAAGACTTAGAGTTATGTACCACTGAAAAATTATCCAAGCCATGGAAAACAACTACAAGAAATGATGAAGGGTGATTTGGTCGTTCAGTCACGAAGAGCCACATGGCGAGCCTGAACTGTTTAATGATACTTTAGAACCACATGTAGGCGGGTCATGCCTAGATAAGTTGGCCCAAACTAACTAGCCTAACTTTATCTCAACCGATGGAAGACTAACAGGTCACTCCATAGCAGAGTGGAGCACATCACCTCAGGAGAACAAGTTGATGACTTCGGATGCCAGCTTGACCTCTCTGACCTAGGTAGCCAATGACTTGAGTAGTCAATCGGCCTCCAAGGTACCAGCCTACATGGCGGGCTATCCTTATCCAGTTAGCATGCCTATTAGTTTCAAAACATATGTGTGGCACGCCGCCCACCTAGTAGGGATGACCCCAACCCCATATGCTTTTGGGGGGACTGGATGAGAATCTTCACTAGTGCGGGTAGAACATGCCCCGAAGATAACAAGTTGATGAGACCTATCACTCCCAGATATATCAAACACGGCTCTTGGACCCTAAGTCCTCTAAAAAGGCACCTCCATGCCTTTACAAGGTACGTGCAATTTAGTGCATTCTAGCTCTCTTGTTCTCAGAATATCCCTTTGCTTTCTTGCTTACTAAGCTCGACTACCTTAAGCACTATAGCCCGGGTCCAAACCTCCCTAGTACTTTAATATCTTGCTTCTTGTATACCGGTTTGCCGACCTCAGCACCATCAATTGGTGTTGTTTGGGGGAAACTGAATGAAAAGCTAGTTCAGCCTCCCATCGCTTTAATCCTAATCTCAGCATGTCTTCCCCAAAGAACAACCTGAATGAAGGAACCTCTATTGGGGGGCAAACACAAGTAGTCAAGCCCTTGGTGGTTTCAAATGATGTGAATCATCAACAATTTTAGGAGCTAATGGAGTACGTTGGGAGCATAACCTATACATGCAGTCTTGGGAGAAGTGTTTCACCACTCTCGAGCCAATGTAGCCCGGGTGTTGTTGTAGATGCAGCTGCTGCCCCATAACTAGAATGTCAATAGGTCGATGACCCCACTAGAGGACAGGTGTTAACCTCTCACCGTCTCGAAGAACCTCAACAGGACTCGGACTTTCAAGGTATAGGCCACCACTTACATCCCTGACAAGGAGATTAGTAAGGCAACCATCTCGATCAGGTCAGACAACACGACCTCAACATCAGGGTCTAGGTGGAATAGGTTTAGGAGGCATCTCAAGCGTGAGCTCATCAACAACCGACTTGGTCCTAAAGTGGAGGATTGTTAGACAAGTCTGGATAAAGATCAAAAGGCCAACCAATCAAACACTTCAATCACACCTCAATTCACTTTCGATTCACCTTTATCAGCTAAGATCCTTGTTAAGCCTCGAACCTGGAGATTTACAACAGAACAACTGACCTGGTTGGCCATGTTGGCAACTTCCAAGCTATGATGTAACTATACAAAGAAAATGAGGCAAGCATGTGCCTTACTTTCCTGACCACATTCCGCCAGGCTGCTCGAGTGTGGTACTTAGGCCTGGCCTCAGGCTCAATCTAAACCTGGGACTAGTTTGTCAACTTGTTCACGACCTACTTCATCACTAGTTGATGTCTCCCAAAGACTATCGACAACCTAATGATGTTCTATTAGTGCTCTGCTGAGGACCTTAGAGGGTATGCGTGGAGGTTCAATTTGGAGCCTTCGTAGATCTAGAACCTTGAGCCTATCGTACAAATGATTACAGTGATTCATGGTGTCCGAGACCCCCACTTGAGAAGGTCACTTACGAAGAACCTCCCAGAAGATATGGGGAAGTTCCTTAAGTGTGCCCTAAATATATACATGAACACCAAGGAGATGCTTCACATGCATGAAGAGCTCGTCGGAGCTGGTAAGAGGAAGGAATGTGATGATGATCAAGGCGAAGGTAGCAGGAAACACAACCATAGAGACAACAGATTGCTTAGGCACTTCATGTCGCCAAAATGAAAATCTAGGTTGTCACCTTGTTGCTCCAAGTCATCGCCAAGATGCTCAAAGACTCCCCTCGTGAAGTGAAAGAACTACACATTGCTGAATGTGAGGAGGGGGAGATCTTAATGGAGATCAAGTCGGCCGACTACCTAAAGTGGCCACCTTTCCTGAAGGAAAATCCGGCCAATAGGAGTCATAACCAGTATTGCCACTTCCACAAGGAGAAGGGGCACGACACCAAGAACTAGACATGTTCACAAGCTAGGTTGGGCTGACACAAGGAAAAGGGGCAAGATATTGAGAACTAGACCTATTCATGGGCCGGGCCGGGCTTTTACTTTACATTAATTGAATATGCTTAGGCTTGAGGCTGAGTCTAACCCTCATATAAAGCTAAAGCCTGGAACCGAGCCCAAGCCTGGCCAAAATTTTGGAAAAAGAATATTTTTCCTTTTTTATTCAATTAAAAACCATTTTATTTATATTAAAAGACCTAAAAACCTAAAAAATAATGAAAGATCTCATTATTACTTGAAAAATAGAAGAAAAGTAAAGAAAAAAAATATTATATTATTATAAATATATTTTTATTATATAATACATTATCAAGTCATGCTCGGGCTTAGGCCGCGCTTTTTTGAGAAAGCCCGAGCTCGGCCTGAAAAATGGTTGGGCTTGATATTTTAAGCTCAAGCCTGAGCCTGCGGGCTTAGAATCCTATCAAAGCCTGACTTAGATTGGGCTACCCGACCCATGAACAGGTTTACTAAGAACTATCAGAACTTGAAGGACGAGATTGAAGAGCTCATTCATGAGGGTACTTGAAGAAATTCATCAAGAAGGAGGACCGAGCCACGGAGAACCTAACCCTAGCTGAATGAATAACCACTTGTCGGGGTGATTAACATGATCACCAATGGGTTGATAGTAGCGGGTTGCAACTCATCTACTGGAATGGCATCAGTGTGTGCCTGAGCAATGACGAGAACCCCCCAAGAGGCTGAGGATATATGAGATGATTTATTTCACCAAAGATGATATAAGAGGGGTTCACTACCTTGACGATGATGCCCCCGTAGTGAAGTTGGTCATCCACAACTATGAGGTGAAACACATCATGGTGGATAATGGCAACTCGGCGGACATCATATTCTTGGAGACCTTCAAGAAGAAGCAGTTATAGAGGAAGGACCTCATCCCTATCGATGTACCAATAGTCAGTTTCAGTGGGGACATCGTCCAACCTCTAGGAAGGATCAACTTATCGGTTATAGTGGAGACCGCATCGAACAAGATTTCATTTGACCATAATTTTTTGGTCATGGACACACCTTCATCGTACAATGCCATTCCTGACCGCCCTATCCTACACAAACTCCGAGCCATGGTATCCACATACTACTTGGCCATGAAATTCCCCACTAAGAACAAAATTCGGGTGGTGTGCAGGGACTAGCTAGAGTCTTGGAAATGTTACGTGACGGCCTTGAAAGGCAAGGGAAAGTAGTCATTGGCGGTTGACCTGGAACCACTCCTAGAGCTCAATAAGGATAGTGGTCGCCTAGTGGAAGATGCCATCCTAGTGTCAATCTTAGATATTGAACCTGAGAAGATGGTCTAGACTGGGTCATGGCTTGAGGAACCTCTAGGCTCCGAACTGGTAAGTTTTTTACATTCTAATATTGATGTGTTTGCCTAGTTTCTTGTTGACATGCCCGGCATATACCCCTCTATTATTACCCATAGGCTTAATGTAGATCACTTTATTAGACTTGTAAAGTAGAGGAAAAGGAACTTCACCTTAGAGCGGTGGAGGGCCATTAACGAGGAGGTTGGGAAGCTCCTCAATGCTGACTTTATAAAAGAAGTAGAGTACCCAAGCTAGATAGTGAATGTAGTGCTCGTCAAAAAGGAAAATGGAAAGTGGCATTTAAGCATTGACTATACTGACCTGAACCAAGCCTGTCCAAAGGGTAGCTTCTCACTAGATAGATAGACTAGTAGATGCCACCTCAAGGTTTAAGCTATTGAACTTCATGGATGCCTATTCTAGTTACAACTACATCTAAATGGATCCAACGAACCAAGAGAAAACAACTTTTATAACTAAGATAGGGTTGTACTGTTACAAGGTCATGCCTTTTGACCTAAAGAATGTTAGTGTGACCTACCAGTGTCTTGTAAATAATTTTATTTTTCAAATTTAATTGAAAATAAAGTATAAATTTATGTAGATGATATGATTGCAAAAAGTAAAAATTCTAATTCTCTTATCACTAATTTAACTGACATTTTTGTCGTTCTAAGAAAATATAACCCGAAACTCAACCCAAACAAAGTGCATCTTCGGTGTCACGTTGGGTAAGTTTCTCAGTTACATAGTCACCCGATGTAGCATCAAAACCAACCCTAAGAAAATTATGGCAATCTTAGATATACAGCCTCTAAGGTTCATTAAAGAAGTCCAAAGGCCAACAGGATGGATTGCCACCCTTAACTGTTTCATGTCAAGTTCGGCAGGGCAGTCCCTTCCATTTTTCCAAGCCATAGAAAAGGATAAAAACTTCGAGTGGACCAATGACCTGTTTACTACATAAGCAAGGTCTTACATGCAACCAAGACCAAATACCTAGATATAAAGAAGCTCACCTTTACACTCATCAGATCATCTTGGAAGTTACAATCTTACATCCAAGACCACACCATTGTCATCCTCACTAATAGAACCCTTGGCCAAGTGCTATAGCAGTCAGACATTTCGGGAAGACTGACGAAGTGGGCCATCGATCTCATGAATATGACATTTAGTTTAAATCGTGCCCAATGACCAAGGAGCAAGTCCTAGAGGACTTTGTGGCAAAGTGCATCTAGCTTGGAGGCATCCACCAATGCGGAACCATCCCCTAACTAAAATGAATTGGATCCTCCATGTGGAGGGCTCATCTAACCAAAGAAAGAATGAAGCCAGGCTGATTCTGTTAGTTACCAACAAGGTGAACCTAGAGTTTGCCCTACAATTCAGATTTTAGGCATCCAACAACAAAACTGAGTATGAAGCCCTCATTACTGGCCTATCCCTTGCAAAGGATGCTGGTGTGTGGAACGTAGAGGCATGCAATGACTCCCAGCTCGTGGTGAACCAAGTGAACAGACACTACAAAGCTTGGAAGCTAGTAGTGGTTAAGTATTTGGAAAAGGTGCATGAGCTAATCAAATAGTTTGATACTTTCTCCATCCACCAAACGTTGATACCTAAGAACACCTATACCGACGTGCTTTCATAGCAGTATATGTAGAAGACTTGCCATGCCCCAACATAAAGAAGGCGGTAGAAGAGGAGGCCGCTCCCATGCAGGTCGCAAAACCAAGCTAGATGGATTCACTTTTCGGGCATTTGCACCATGGAGCATTGCTCTCAAATTAGAGCGCAAGTTAGATCGCTACGTCATAATTGGAAAACAACTGTATAGGTTGTCGTTCACCCTTCCTTACTTGTAATGTCTCTGACCTAGCAAAGCCAAGTATGTGCTCTAGAAGATCTACAAAGAACTCTACCGTGAACACTTAGGAGGCATGACGCTTGCTTAAAAGGCCTTTCGACAAGGTTATTACTAGTCGATGATGAAAGTTGGCATAGTCCAATTGTACAATGTTTTGATCGGTGCTAGTGCCACACCAACATTACCTGGTAACTGGCCACTGACCTGTAGTACCTCACCAGCTCGTAGCCTTTTGCTTAGTGGGGGATAGATATCCTCAGCCCCTTTCCATCAGCAATTAGGCAAAGGAGGTTCTTGGTCATGGCCATTAACTATTTTACTAAGTGGGTTAAGGCCAAACCACTAGCAACCATCACAACTCAGAATGTCTAGAACTTCTTTTGGAAGTGTAGGATTTGTTGATATGGGTTGCCTCGCGTATTGATCTTCGATAATGGAAAATAGTTCAAGGATATCAAATTCCAAGATTGGTGTATCGAGTTGGGGATCAAACAACATTGCACGTCAGTTGCTCACCCCTAGGCAAATGGGCAAGCCAAGGTCATGAATAGGGCCATCCTACGAGGCCGGAAAGCTCAGCTCACCCGAGCTAAGGGTTGGTGGGTCGACGAGCTCCCCAGCATTTTGTGGGCTATTTGATGACAAGTAGAACAACAACAGGGGAAATGCCGTTCAATCTGACATTCAAAAATGAGGTTGTTATCCTTACCAAGATCGAGGTGTCAACCTTACGGTCAAAAACATACGATGAGGAGGAGAATGACGACGAGATGATGAACAACCTCAAATTATTCGAAGAGGTACACAACTTGCATCAGATCCAAATTACTGCCTACCAATAGAGGGTAGTTTGATACCATAATGCCAAAGTCAAAAGGCATTGCTTCTGAGCTGGTGACCTCGTGCTGAGGAAGGTAATGGTACTTGAGCCAGGCTTGGGAAATCTCAGCCCCAACTAGGAAGGTCCCTACAAGGTGACTTTGGTACTAGGACTTGGGACTTACGAGCTCGAAACTCTCGAAGGGAGGCAGGTCCCCCAAATGTGGAATGCCGCAACGAACCTGTTGGACTCATCCCAACTTGGGTTAATGCCTCCTTGATTAGAAAGTCCTTGACCCATGCTCTTTTCCCGACCAAGTCTTTTACTCGTACTTGTAGGACCTTACTCAAGAAGATGTCCCCAATGTCCCTTATGGCTGTCCTCCACTCTGAGTTAAAGGGCCACCCATCATTAGTGTCGAGGAAAAAGAATCTTCTCTTCCACTTTGGCACCTTGGACGGGAAGCTGCCCAATAATTTGCAGCTGGGATGGTAGGACAAATAAAAGTTGTATTTCTCAATAGGATCCCTCTTTAGGTGATAGAGGCTAGTGAAGTTCTTAAGGGTTAAAGGGAAGCAATGGCAGTGATAGAACAAGATGGTGCCTACAAGAGTTCTAACAAAATTTAGGTGAAGTTGAGCAATCAAGATATTATAGTACTCCAACACCTCAACAATGAGGGGGTGGAGCGGGAAACTGAGCCTTGCCACCAAGGCTTGCCCAAAGACACTGATCTCATTCTTCTCATATTCTCAAGGCATTTGGCCCTTAATAAGAAGGCAACACTCATACCGATTTGGGATTCTATACAGGGTTATGAGATACACCACCTTATCAGGTGAGAGCTCTGTTGGATCGAACTCTGACATGGTCTTAGGTTGACGATGAGTCCCCTTTATGGTAACCTCATCGTTCTTAGGCTGAGGACCCCTCCTCGGTGTGAATAGCACACACCCCCTCTCCCTAAGCTCATTAGTAGACATAACTTAAAAAATGAAGGAAAGGAAAAGGAAAGGATCGAGGAGTCACCAAGAAAAGGCTACTAAACTGACCTCTTCGACCTCATTAAGAGTTATGATCACTTTGAGCTCTTCGATCTAACTCAAGTTTTAGAAGACAAGTGCAAATCCCAAAGGCCTCTTTTTATAGATGGGGAACCCAACCTATGAACAGTCAAGATCAATCTGATCCATGAGGAATCAACATCGAATCATTAGGTCGTAATCACCCAGGACCGAGCTACTCCCTTTGTCAATCTTGACACCTCGGGCTTGGGAGTGGGGGCAATTGATGAGGGGTGATTTGGCCGTCCAGTCATGATGAACCATGTGGCAAGCCCAAACCATTTAATGAAACCTCGATGCCACATGTAGGCGGGTCGTGCCTGGCCAGGTCAGCCCTAGATGACTTGCCTAATCTACATCTCGACCGATGGAAGATCGGTGGGTCACTCCACAGCAGAGTGAAGAACATCACCTTGGGAGAAGAATTTGATGACCTCGGATGCAGACTTGACCTCCTCGACCTGGGCAACCAACAACTTGAGTAGTCAGCTGACCTCTAGGGTACCGACCCACATGGCGGGTTGTCTATATCTAGTTAGCACGCCTATTAGTTTCGTAATAGACAGAAACACATCGCCCACCTGGTAGGGATGACCCTAGCCCCGTATGCTTTGGGGGGACTAGATGAGGATCATCACTAGTGCTGACGTGCCCCAAAGATAATGGGCCGGTGAGGCTTATCGCTCCCAAATATCTCGAACATGGCTCTTGGACCCCAAGGCCTATAAAAAGGCACCTCCATACCTTTACAAGGTATGTGTGATTCAGTGATTCTAGCTCTATAGTTCTCAAAATCTTGCTTGCTTTCTTGCTCACTAAGCTTGGCTAATTTAAGCATCGAAGTGCCTAGCCCGGGTCCAAACCCTTAGGTACTTTGATATCTTGCTTCTTGCAGACGGTTTGCTGACCTCAACACCACTCATCCGAGTTGTCCTCCAATAGGAAAGTTGTGCGATTTAACCTCCATCAAGAAAGATTATGGAATTAGTACATCCTCCGATGGAAGCACTCAAAATGGGGAAAGATGAGCTAATATCATGCCTCATTAAGAACTCCATACTCATAAAAGAAGTTGAGAAATTAACTCTTAAACATTGTTCTTTAATAATAGAACAAAACAACTATGCCAATGTTTGCCTACAAATAATTGGGAAGCGAACAAATAGGATAGAAGCCATTTTAAACTTTATAGAGGCCCTTTGAGAGTTTCTAGTAGGAATGAAATTATAGAAAGAACCATTAGATCTAACTAAAATAGATTTTAGAGAGATGACGACAAAAATGATTTCATTTCAAAACCTCTCTAAATGGGAAAGAGGAGAATCCTCAAAAGCACCTTATAAGTAACCACCAGTAAAGGAATAAATAAAAATAGATGACAAAAAGCAATCATTAAAACCATCATCCAAACCTGATGATCGACAATATGTTAACCTTCTGAGTGCGGTAGCATCAGAAAATTAATCCATTAACCAACCCATACTTGAGGTAAATAAGCTAATCCATAAAAGCCAAAAGCCTTATTACCCAAGGCATACTTTGGTTGACCTTTTATTTAAAGAACCCATTAAAAGCACAATTAGTTATGATGGAAATACTTTTTATGAATGAATTCTAGATGGAAAGTATGAATATCATATTCATGACTTTTTGTGCAATATGTTTATGTATACAAGTGCAAGTAAGTTATGTGGAAATGAAGAAAAAGTTATAGCGATGGTAAGGGATGATGATGTGGAATAAATTCATTTTTTGGACAACTTAAGGGATGGTTGCACAATTATCTAACTTAGGCTGAGAAAGACTTTATCCTTATTGTAGTAAAGCGAGATGATGATGGAGATGTAATTCTAAACAAGAATGGACTCCCAATTCAAGATGTCATAACTACCCTAATTCGAAACATCCTTACCCACCTTATAGGTAACTTCGATGACATGAAAGAAAAAATAAGAGAACAACTTATAACTCTTAAATGTAAATCTTTATTGAATTTTTTATGGTACAAATTTGTATTTTATTTCTAAGGCTTAAAAACTAAAAAACCCTCGGGAGGACTATTGGAAGGAACAATTCATATTAGGATTTCCCCTTTTTTTTGCTGAAAAAGTTTACAATTACCTGAAGAATTTAGGAGGACAAGAGATTCAATACCCAAATTATACTTTTGGATACCTAATACTGGTAGTAAAACAAGTTGAAATGGAACTATGCAATGATTTTCCCTTTAAAATGTAGATTAGAAAAGAAATGTCCAACTCCCAAGAGAGCTAGTGGATTTTTCTACCAATTTGGTGTAGAACCTGAAAATCCTATTACTAAAACATACCATACAAAGAATGAACAAAAGTATTATAAAAAGAAGTATGATAAAAGGAGAAAAGTTTTTAAACACACATAAAAAAACAAAAAAGTCCCTACCTGTTATAAATGTGGGAGAAAGGGACATTTACACTAATAAGTGCTTTAGTAAAAATACTAAGAAGGTTAATGAAATATAAGGCCTCGAGGAAGAAGGAAAGACATAATTAGAAGAGCCCTCTTCATCATCCCAAGAAAATTGTTGCCCTCAAGAATATGGTCTTTGTACTTGTAAATGTAGAGATAAAGAGAGTTAACGAAGGGCTATGTTTGTAATTTCACTACAAAAAAAAATGGACTTTGGCAACAGTCGATTGTTCACAGTTACAATTAATTGTTGCCAAAAGCCAAAATTTAGCAACAATTGATTAACAGTGTTGCTAAGTCAGGAATTGGCAACAGATTTTGTTCAACTGTCGCAAATTACTTATCCAATTGTTGCCTAAAGTATTCTTTTAACAACAACTGATTAAAATTGTTGTTAAACCAATGTATGGACAACAAGTCTTATCTAATGGTTGTTAATTGTATATCAATTGTTGCTAATTTTTTTAACTTTAGCAACACTCAGAAAAATCATAGTCATAGTGGCATTAAAACATCAACAACTAAGGTAAAGAACGGTTAATATGGCAGCCATAAAAAATATAAAAAAATGTAAAAAAAAACAATGCTTTTAGGGTTCTAGAACTTTTATGACAAACAACTAAATTTCAATCAAATCAGCCAGTATCATATAATAAATGTGGTAAACAATTAGTTGGTTATTAAATTAAAGAGGGGTTTTGAGTGGCCAAAGTCCTTATATATATACCATGTCTTTCCACATATATTTTCCCTAATTTTATTAATTTGTTTTATAGTTAACCCATGAACCAATGTTTGATTTGAACATTTCAATGGTTTAAACAATAGAGTCGACAATTTGTTTTCCATCTCATTGGTTTTTCCTATAACATTATGCCATAGCGTAATTGGATCTGAAATTGTGATAAGTTCTGGTTTGATGGTTCAATCGTTGTTTGCATCAAACAATGGTTTAAAACATTGATACATAGTACCTTTAATTAATTAGCCCTAAACATACTAATATTTCAATGTTAAAATATCAATAGAGCATTATTTAGAGAGCCCGTAACAATTAGCCAATATGATAAAAAAATTGTGAGGCAATCCACTAGCTAATTTGTTGGTTAGGCTTTAAAAATTGATCAGCTAAAAACATCTTCCATAATTGGGCAACTCCAAAACTAATAAACTAGTCTTGATTTCACAAAACTAGTTTTTTATTCCACTCAGTGATTGGATTGGGATGATCTTTTTATTTGTTTTTCAAATTTGAATAACATTTCGCATTCGATATGCATTACCAAGGGGCCAAAGGCACCTTGTCCTACTATTTTTATCCAAAAAAATTCCTTTTTGATTCAAGTAGTTGAACTTACCCACCATTAGCCTTGTTCATGAGATGGATTCAAGTCAGATTTTGTCTCTATATTAATAAAACATATTTAGGCTCAAGCTCGAGCTTGACCCAACCATCGAGCCTCAAGACCGACCCTTGTATAAAGCTTAAAGCCCAATTGAGAAGTTGGGAATATTATAGAATTTTTATTATATAAAATATATTTTTTAATTAGTTTCAATCAGTGTTTTGAGCCTATCGTTGACCCAAATAATTGAACTGTTTGAACCATCACCCGATCAAGATTCTAGCTTTGGTTCGAGTAGAACCCAAAGAAGTTCAAAAAACTATTGATTTTGTCAAAAACCATTTGACCCAAATGGTTTGGCCATTGATCCGGTCGACTTGGTGACTGGGTCGAGGTTTGAGAGGCCATAAAACATATATCATATCTAAAACATAATTATACATTATTTATTGATAAAATATGTACTTGTGTGTGTGTGATCTAATTATTGAGAACTTACATCTGAATTCGATCAGATTTAAGACTCGGAATCAAATTCAAATCTTAATGGACTCAGATTGGATTCAGATTTAATCCAACTTTGCTATTACTTTTTTAAAATATTATAATTTTTTTTTCAATTTATATATAATAAATTAATATAAATATAACATACTAAATTTATTATATATATAAATTCATATATAATATAATATGATGGAGGATGATTTGACCCGACCTACTGAGATGATGACACGTGGACCTGACTCAGCATGAGCAACAACTCAACATCGTAGCCTAACCACGACTAAGTGACGAGCCCATAGAGCAGCTCGCTATGTCATAGCTCGCTGTAGGGTGAGCTCCCGGTCCCCCGAGCTATCGAGAAAGGAATAGTCCAAGACTATTTCAGCTCGTGAGCTAGGGAAACTAGCTTGCTCCAGCCCTTAGGCAGACGAACTGCCCCAAAGACCAGCCTTGATAAGGGTCACCTCGAAACACCCCTAAGCTTGCTACAAAGTAGCTCGCGGCAAGGACAGCTCACTACGGAGTAGCTTGCGACTGAGCAACGTGACGTTCTCAGGAAGCTTCTATCTGACAAGACCGTACCAGTCAGACTGCGCCACATCTCTCGATTGACAGTGCAACCCTTGTCCTTTTGACAGTCTGCACTCACGTCTCTCGATAGATGGAAGCGTGCCTGCCCCTTTGGGACATGTCACTCACCCAAGCGGGTAGTACGTTATAACGATCACCTACGCAGGCTTGACAGGTAATGGTTGCGACAGGATCCCAGTGGTGGTTACGCCCAATTTGACAAGAAGTCCCTATAAAAAACCTTTAGGTGAAGGGGAGAACACACCTTCAGATACTTTGATACTTACACACTCTCATACTCTCAACTTGAGTTCTACTTGCTCGCGAGCTAACCTCACGAGCACAGTGATAAAGCGCGACCTACACTCTTAGCTTTTCGCACTCTTTTCTTCTTCCCCAGCGTTCTAACTTAAGATTCAGAGTATTTCCGCCGGGCAAATCCCCGAGAATCCTTCTTCTTCGTCTTCTCAGGTGCCGTTCATTGCCAACATGGAGCCAGTCAACAGCCAGCTAGGAGTGCCTGGATCGTGCCGGGCATTCTTCTGAGCTTTCACAGTTTCTTCTTCCTCTGAGCTTTCACAGTTTCTTCTTCCAATAAACTTAGCATTCTTCATGGCTTCTTCCAATAACGCCGGACGTGGCACCAGCCAGAATGCTTCAAGGGAGCAGCCCCAGCTTCCTACTGTCTGCATCGAACAGTTTACTGTCCCCCTCTCAGCGGATGGGATTCCTAGTTTGAATGTGCCTCTTACAGTGGCACCCGCCGTTGCTCCGCTCCCTTCTACAGTCGGAGCAACCTTTGCTGCCCTCAACGGCCAACCTGAACCAACTGGAGGACTTGGTGCAATGCATGCGGGCCATGCAGGCTCAAATGCAATAGGTTCTACAATTTCAGCTTTACCAACAACAAGTGCTGCACCAGGTTTCCCAGTACTAGTACCAGCAGCAGTTTCCTTCGCTACCTCAGGCCCAACCGCCGCTCCCTCCTCGGCACCCAGCCACAAAGCAGACCAAGCCGTCCCGCCGAAGTGAGCGGCCTCACCGAGGAGTGGCTTCCCAGATCCAGGATCCCGCCAAAAGCCAAGCCTCTTGCCGTAGCAAGAAGGAGAGCCCGACCACTCATGCCTCACAGCCTGTAGGCAAGTCAGGGGCCTCTCAGCCAACTAAGCCCGTGTCGCCACAACCTTCGTAGTTCGAGCTCCCGCTCGTGGAGAATCCATTCGAGGTCCTGGCCACGGACTTCAGACAGGGCCCTTTGGTCCAAAGTCATCTCTAGCGGTCTGAGCCTATCGAGCTCGGTGACACTGAAGCGTCAAGCACCAACACCGAACCAGCAAAGCAGCAACGAAGACATCGGCGAGCCCACCAAACTGCTTCCAGAACCTCTCCCGAGCTCAAAGGAAAAGAGGAGGTATGCTCAGGTGAAGTGAAAGCTAACCCCCTCTTCTCAGTTTCTTCCCCGCTATCTCTAGAACTTCTTGTTGTCCCCATGCCAAGGGACTTCAAACTCCCTCATCTGGATAAGTATGATGGGTCTTTTGATCCAAATGACCATGTGAATGCCTTCCAGTCCCAGATGCACTTGGCAAGAGCCAGCGAGTCCTGCATGTGTGTGGCCTTTTCCACCACCTTCAAAGGAGTGGCCCGCACCTAGTACCGAAACCTTGCGCCTTGCTCGGTAAGAAGTTGGGCACAGTTCATGCAAATTTTCAACTCTCACTTCGTCACCAGTAAGAGGTGCCCACGAACTCAAGAGAGCCTCCTCGGCATAGTGCAAAAGGAAGGGGAGTCCATCCGGAGCTACATCAAGCGGTTCAATGACGCTTGTTTGCAGATACCCGACCTGGATCCTGCAGTTCACCTCACAACAGCCAAGCGAGGTATCACCCATAAGGAGTTCAAGTGGCACATAGTTGTCAACCAACCCAAAACCGTGACCGAGTTCCTTAAGCTCGCAGATCGATTCATTGGGACAGAGGAGGAAATCAACCAGAAGGGCAAGAAGGCCCCAAAAAAAAGAAAGAGGGAGCCGGAGCCCCCGTCTTAAGGCAACAGTAGGAAGAATAAGGACATAGCTCGGGGGGCAAGGCTAGTCCAACCCTCCTGAGCTCCAGCAGCAGAGAGGGACTACACGCCCCTCAACACAAGCGGGCCAAGATCCTCATGGCGATCAAGGATGCCCCAAATGTGAAGTGGCCACCTCGGCTGAAGGCCGACCCTAGCACCCGAAATAAAAATTTGTATTGTAGCTTTCATAAAGATCACAATCATAGTATCGAAAGTTGTAAAAACCTCTGCGATGAGATAGAATAACTCATCCATCGCGGATATTTACGAAATTTTGTACAGAATAATAATAATAATAATAAAGCAGGTCAACAAGGGGAGCAAGGTAGAGACGCCCCCGAGTCCAGCAGGAAAGCGGAGCAACCACAGAAGCAACCCCCCGAAGAGAGACCAGTTTAGGGGATCATCCATGTTATAGTCGGAGGCTCGATTGTGGCGGGCTGCACCTCAGCGGCAGCTCGCGCTTCAGCTCGTGAGACCGGTAGGGAAGAGTAGAACCCTCCAAAATGGCCAAGGACAGAAGACCCCATCTTCTTCACAGAGGATGATGCACACAGGGTCCACTACCCCCAAGCGAGTCCTCATCGATTCTGGCAGCTCGGCGGATATCCTCTTCAAAGCGGCCTTCAACAAACTCCAGCTTCAAGAGAGTGACCTAAAGCCCGCGAACACTCCCCTGGTAGGCTTCAACGGAGAGAAATTCGGCCCCTGGGAAGGGTGACAATACCTGTGGAAGTCGGCACCTGGCCTAGCATTGTGAGGCTCAACCACGACTTCCTGGTGGTCGCAACCCCCTCCCCGTACAAGGCCATAGTAGGTCGGCCGATTACCTATGCTTTACGGGCTGTGGTGTCCACCTACTACTTGGCCATGAAGTTCCCCACGGACTTTGGCATCGGGGTAGCGCAAGGTGACCAGCTTGAGTCTCGCAAATTCTATGTTGCCACCCTCAAGGGAAAAGCCAAGGTGGCTGACGACCTCGAGCTGAAGCGACCTACGGAGCAGAGCGAGGAGTGAGCTGCGCCCACGGAGGAGACCGCCTCTATCCCAGCCTCGGCAGAGGACCCTGCCCAAATGCTTCAGATCGGTGCTTCCATCGAGAAGCCCCTGCGATCCGAACTGGTACGCTTTTTACTTAAGAATTTAGAGGTTTTTGCTTGGTCAACGGCAGAAATGCCCGGCATAGACCCCAGCATCATAACTCATAAGCTTAATACTGATCCTGTAGTTAGGCCCGTTAGACGGAAGAAACGCAACCTAGCCCTAGAGCGGTGGAGGGTAGTCGACGAGGAGGTTGGGAAGATCCTTGCAGCCGATTTTATCTGGGAAGTCCATTACCCGAGTTGGGTGGCCAACCCCGTTCTGGTGAAAAAGGCTAACGGTAAATGGCGCATGTGCGTCGACTACACCAACCTGAACCGAGCTTGCCTAAAGGACTGCTTCCCACTCCCCAGGATTGACCGCCTAGTGGACATGACCTCGGGGCATGAGTTGTTGAGCTTTCTAGATACCTACTCGGGCTATAATCAGATCAGGATGGACCCATCCGATGAAGAGAAAACTGCCTTCATAACCGAGCTCGGCCTGTACTGTTACATGGTCATGCCCTTCGGATTAAAAAATGCTGGGTCAACCTTCCAAAGACTTGTAAATAAACTATTCGAGCCATTGATTGGCCAAAAGGCGGAATGTTATGTAGACGACATGGTCGTCAAAACCCAGCTTTCTTGTGACTTAATACAAGACTTGAACTTAGTTTTTGAAATTCTGCGTAAATTCAATATGAAGTTGAACCCGAATAAGTGTCTTTGGAGTCACCTCGGGTAAATTCTTAGGGTATATTGTGAACCGGCATGGCATTGAGGCCAACTCGGATAAAATAAAGGCCCTCTTAGATATGAGACCACCTCGGAAAGTGAAGGAGGTTCATAGGTTGAACGGTAGAATAGCCACTCTGAGCCGCTTCATGTCCAAATCGGAAGATCACTGCCTGCCTTTCTTTAAGGCAATGAAAAGCAAAGAGTTCGAATGGACCCAAGATTGTCAGCTCGCGTTTGACAAGCTCAAAAAGTACCTCGCCAGTATACCGGTCTTAACCCGGCCCAAAGAGGGCGATGTTTTAGAGATGTACCTCTCAGCCAGCGACAAAGTGGTCAGTTAAGTACTAATAAAAGAAGTAGATCGGGTCCAGCGACCTATCTACTATGTTAGTAAAGTGTTGCAGGGAGCAGAGACAAGATATCCAGAGATAGAAAAACTGGCCTATGCACTAGTTACTGCAGCCCAAAAGCTCCGCCTGTACTTCCAAGCTCATACTGTTATCGTCCTCACCAACAAACCTCTGAGGCAAGTCTTATTCAAGCCCGAGGTCTCCGGTCGACTGATGAAGTGGTCCGTTGAGCTCAGCGAGTACAATCTCCAATATAGGCTGCAAATTGCTATAAAGGCCCAAGCCTTAGTAGATTTCATTGCGAAGTGCTTTCAACTCCGAAGTCCCCAGACCAGTTGAGCACGAGGCCCCTAGTTCGGGCAAGCCCGGAGCTCCCAGGCCAGTCAAGTCCGAGCACCGTGAGGTAGTAGCCAGTGTGACATCTCTCCTAGTTAGGCCAAGCGCGAATTGGGATGAGGAGCCTTGGATCCTTCAATAGATGGTTCCTCGAACCAGCAGCGCAGTAGAGCCGGAATAGTTCTGCATGGCCCAAATGGCACAAAGTTGGAGTATGCACTATGCTTCGAGTTCGCGACATCCAACAACGAAGTGGAATATGAAGCGTTGATAGCCGGGCTAGCTCTAGCCAAAGAAGTGAAAGCCAAACATATCATCATCTGCAGCGACTCCCAGCTCTTAGTCAATCAAGTCAATCAAGTCACAGCGACTCCCAGCTCTTAGTCAATCAAGCCAAAGTACAGAAAGCTCTGCTCAACTTTCAATCATACTTCATCAGGCAAATCCCAAGGTGAGAGAATGTTGAGGCCGATGCCCTGTCCCGGTTGGCCAGCACCAGTGATAAAACCGTGAAGACTGTGTACATAGAGGACTTGCCTCGGCCTAGCATTCTCGGGGGGCAGAGGAGGTCGCTCCCGTCGTTCAAGCAGAGATGGGCTGGATCAACCCGCTCGCGAGCTTCCTACTACACCAGACCCTCCCTACGGATCGCAATGCTGCCAGAAGGGTAGAGCGTTAGGCGGCCAAATACGTCATAATAGACGAACGACTTTACCGAAGATCCTACACGCTCCCCTACCTGCGCTGCCTGCGACCTTCCGAAGCCGAGCTCGTACTCCGCGACACTCATGAGGGCCTATGCGGCAGACACTTGGGGGGCAGGGCCCTCACCCAAAAAGCACTACGACAGGGGTACTACTGGCCAAAAATGAAAGTAGACGCCATCAAACTCGTTAGAAAATGTGATAAGTGCTAGAAGCACGCCAACATCCACCATCAGCCCGTTGCCGACCTCAAGTACTTTACCAGCCCGTGGCCTTTCGCACAATGGGGTATCGACATCTCAGGCCGTTTCCACCAGCGACAGGCCAGAGGAAGTTCTTAGTGGTAGTAGTGGATTATTTCACCAAGTGGGTAGAAGCCGAACCTCTTGTAACGATCACAGCCCGAAATGTCCAGAACTTCTTTTGGAAGAACATAGTGTGCCACTTCGGGTTACCTCGGGTGCTAATTTCTGACAATGGAAAGCAGTTTGAGGACATAAAATTCCAGACCTGGTGCCAAGACATGGGGATCCGATAGAACTTCACTTCAGTTGCACATCCTCAAGCAAACGATCAAGCAGAGGTTACGAACAAAGCTATCCTTCGCGGACTAAAAGCACGCCTAGACCGAGCTAAAGGACTGTGGAAAGATGAGCTACCCAACGTTCTTTAGGCTTACCAAACCACAGAGAAGACCTCCACAGGAGAAACTCCCTTCAACTTCACCTACGGCACCGATGCAGTCATCCCAGCTGAGATCGAGGTTCCCTCGCTACGATTGGAAGCATGCGATGATAAGACAAATGAAGACGAGCTACGTACTAACCTTGACCTACTCAACGAAGTAAGGGACCTCGCATATATTAGGAATGCAGTTTACCAACAAAGAGTAGCTCGGTACTATAACGCTAGGGTCAAGAAGCGGAACCTCCGCGTTGGCGACCTGGTCCTTCAAAAAGTTATGGTACCTGAGCCCGGCGTTGGTAAGCTCAGACCGAATTGAGAAGGTCCTTACCAAGTGAAACGAGTTCTCGGGGAAGGAACATACGAGCTCGAAACCCTTGAATGGAAACAAGTACCTCGGGCATGGAATATTGTCAACTTGAGGCAATATTACCTGAAACTACTGAGTAAACCCTGAATCACTCCCAAGAGCCTAAGGGCCAAAATGCCGAGCTAACACGACATCGGCGCAATAAGACCTAGTTGCCTCTAGGCATGGGCGAACTACTGAGTAGACCATGAGTCACTCCCAGAGCCTAAGGGCCAAAATGCCGATCTAACATGACCTCGGCGCAATAAGACCCAGTCACCTCCATGGCATGGGCAAACTTCAAGGGCAGGCTATAAGTCACCCCCTCAGCCTAAGAGCTAAAACACTAAGCTAACTAAGACCTCGACATCAAGAAAGACTTAGCCGCTTTAGTGGCGAAGGCAAAGTATGAAATATCAGAGGCGTAAGCAGCTGGGGTTTAAACCCCACAAAGCATAGCTTGTCTCAGTACGTTGGTTGACCTAAGGAATAAGCAAGAAACGTATAGTTCGGGCATACATGGTAATCATTTTGCGGTATACCATAGGGATGCCTTAAATGTTAAGGGACAGCCTGGGATAACAACTACCGAAAGGTCCTACTTCGGGTATGTAGCTCTAATAGCTCGAAGTGATGAGATCGCTTTAGCAAAAATAAAAAGAGCACACCATACTTAGAAGGAAAAAGAAATTTCATTACTGTTTCAAAAAAAAAATGAGCTAAATAGCTCGAGAAAGTTTGACAGGAGATAAAAAGGGCACAACCGCCAAGCAAAGATCTTTTCAAGACCGGGTTATGGCACCTGGGAGCCACCAGAAATCAGAGCAGATAATCAACACCGTTGAAGCCTTAGGGGTCCGCCTCCTCCACCTCGTCCTCATCCTCCGGGGAGTCAGGCTCTTCTTCCTCCGCCTGCCGTCGAGGTTGAGCCTAGAAAATTTCTCTCGGACCAACCACCGGCAACGCTTGAATCCGGAGCGGTACGAGCTCAAGCCATACTCCACCTGGAGGTCGTGATATTCCTGGGAGTCCTTGTAGTCCCAGACCGCCTTCTCTCGCTCGGCCTCCACCATGTGGTCCCGGTCCAGAAAAGTGGACTCCAAGTCCCGAACCTGTTGCCGGAGGAGCTCCCTCTCCACTGCTACCCTCGACGACTCCTCCCTGTAGCGCGCGCTCTCTTCAGAAAGCCTGGTGATCTGCGCCTCCTGGTCTCGGACGAGCAGCTCCTGAGACTCACTCCCTTTGCGAGTGTGAAGGAGCTCGCCCCGAGTCCGATCAAGCTCGCCCTAGAGCTTCTGAACGATGGCTCTCTGGTTGTGAGCGTCACCGAAGTGGATGTGCATTTGGAGGGCCATAGTGTGGATGGCGGTGTTCACCTGCCAACAAGAGACTAAAATCAGAAGGCAGCAAAAGGAAGCAAAAAAACAAGAGGAAGGGAAGGACCACTCCCCAGGATTGACCGCCTAGTGGACACGACCTCGGGGCATGAGTTGCTGAGCTTTCTAGACGCCTACTCGGGCTATAATCAGATCAAGATGGACCCAGCTGATGAAGAGAAAACTGCCTTCATAATCGAGCTCGGCCTGTACTTTTACCACATTTTACGTTTTATTCTATTCCCTCCATATTGTATTCCAATTTTCCCTCCATTAGTTTTCAACCTCTAGTAGAACGTGAAGGCACACAACTCCAACTTCAACTAGGTTTCAATCACTTAGAGTTTGACTTGAACCCAAAAGATCAGAAATCATTTTCTCCATCAGACTTCTACTACTCACCTGCTATTCTCTTTACTTCGTTCTAATGGTTTTATTCAGTTTGATGATACACAGGTTAGGCTCTCTCTGTTTTTCTCTCTATTATTTTATTGGTTGGTTGTTATAGGGTTGTATCATTATTTTCTATAGGGTTTTCTCTTTCTTCTAACATTAGGTTTTGTAAATTTGTGGTAGCCGATCAAGATAGACAAGGGGCTATAAGATAAAATAGTGATTTGAAGATAAACCTCCAGTCAGAGTCGTCGCAATGGTGATTTGAGGTAAGATTTCTGCATTCAAAATGTTTATGTGTCTCTTTCTTTATTTTGCTGGAAAGTTTCGAGCAAGCAACTAGTAATGAATTCCACGACAGAGAGGTGATTATAGTTAATTAATATAACCATCAATCGAAGTTGGTGTTGTTGAATTACACTTTTATTTCTGTTGTTGAAGATAAGCATTCACGAAGATGGTTTATCTATTCAATAACACTGTTGTTAGTCCCTTCCTATTGTTTTTATGAGTATGGTTTTTATTTGTTAGCGCACAGACTGCTAGTAAGCTTCTTTTTTTTTTTTCGAAGATATAGAAAAGCCAAGCATGTTCCATTTGATACCTGAAACAATCCAATCCATTATCTATAAATTGGAACATTAACTACTAGGTAATGATTAATGATTAAATATTGTTAAAGTATGTCCTTCTAAGAAAAAGATTGTTAAAGTATGTCTCCTAGAAAAACCATGTCCATATGAACTGATTACTACTTGTCAATTATTACCATGATATCCAGTAGGTGTCATGATATAACATATACCATGTTGGCCATGATATCTAGATGGAAACCATTCATTCCAAATATGACAGAGCAAGGGAATTTGGATTGGTTTTTTAACGGATTGGAGTCACTGGACTGGGATATAATTAAACTAATCCAACTAGAAAAAGGTTTTTTTTTTACTTTCAATCTATTAAATCTATAATGGATATCTGCTTCCGAGGTTACTAGTAATGAGTTGGATTGGAATGGATTAAAATCCAATCCACTGACATCCTTAATGTTGACTATATTTTTGAAGAAATAAAGTAAAATGCATTCCACCAAAAATGTGCAGAATATAGAGGTGCAGCTTGTGTGTGGCCCATGGTTGTATAGGGGATTTTTATCCCTGATAAAAAAACAAGAAGTAAATACTTTTTAGAAATAAAACAAAAAGTGTTCTATCTTTGGACAAATAGATTAACATGAGGGCTTATAAAAAAAAAAGGAAATTCTCGTTTGTGTGTGTGTGTGTATGGACGGGGGTGGTATGGTAGGAGATAAGTTGGGTACTCTGCTTTAAACTATAAAATACCCAGTTAGAACTTTGATGTGTATAGTAGTTTGGCAGATCTGTTTTAATCTGTAAAAGACAAATGTGCATTACATTGGTTCTATCATCTTCACATTTTCATCATCATCATGATACTATGTGAAATATCATGCCCCACCTGATTCCATTCATGATTCAACCAAGTTGGATTGAATCCATTATGTATAAGCAAATTATACCAACTAGGTTGTTTGATTTTGAAGGTTCTATCTGGTTTTTGGTACAAATAGGTTAAAAGAGTAGGCTGGATTACTAAAATGCTGCTGGGAAGTGTGAACCATCCTTTTGGGTCTAAAAATATTCTCTCCATCTCTGAAAGTTATTGTCAAAAAGTTGTTATGGTACATGATAGCAGTTACACTTGATTTTATCCATTGACTTGGGAGATGTAATAAACAATTTATAGATTAATGAAATCTTCTTCTGTTTATGTTTTTTCTCCCTTTTTATTTAGATATTTACAAAAATTGATTTCTATATGCAATGCATGTTGTTGCTTCAAGCATTCTTAGGATTGATGGCCTTCAGATTTCTAATTAGAGATACAAAGGCTTTAGCTCTTTTGTTGAGCAGTTCATTCATGTGGCTCCCTATTCAGCTAATACTTACCCTTACTTGGCTTAGGGGGCCTTTTGGTAACAGCTGAAGTGGTTGATCTGAATGATGCATTACTTCATCTTTTAGTAAGTTATTAAGTAGGTTTTGAACTCCTTAGGTATTTTATCCACTAATGACAAATGCATTAAGTCATTCAATTCAGCCACTTAAGCCATAATCAAACAGTCCCTGACATTGTGTCTGGCTCACTTGTAAGTGAAGTGGTAGGAAGGTTTAAAGCCTTAATAGAACCTGTGAAGTCAGATTGGGCTAGGTGGGCACCCATACACCATGACACCCTCTCTATTGTCTAGTCTACAGACAAGGAGTCAAGGACTTAATCTGATAAATTACAAGGTAGGGAAGTAATATGTGCACAAAGAGCATATGGACAAGTGTCAACCAGTCGTGTAAGTTGAACAACACCTTTGATACCTAATTGGCTTAGGGGCCTTTCTACAGTTATATGAATCACTGCAGAGGTTGACCTAGATAATTTGAATCAGCATCGAAGCTCTTATATTAAACTTTTAGGTTGAACAACATCTTTGATACCTAATTGCTATATTTTGTGGTTAGGATCATAGGTTTAAAAGTTAGACTGGGTCACACTGGAGTTGTATGCTTACCTTCTTAATTACAACTATGGTACTGTAAATAAAGCCAACCCTCTTGAGCCACACACCTCCCCCTAAACCACTGAGGTTTGACTTTACAATGAAGTGAATTCACTATAGTAAAACCCACAAATTAAATTTTACAACTTTTTTACAAAATATAAAAAATTATAAAAAGAATCACTATAGTAAAACCCCTAAACTTTGGTATAAATAAGGCCTAACTACAACCCACAAAAGGTGTAGGTGGTTCCATCGTAGAGAGTTTCATTTCATACTTGTGAATTGAAGCTTCTCCCTTCTGAATTTATAAGCAACCCATAAATGGCCAGGGTCAAGGTAATTGTTTCTATAGTCAGAAAATTAGATATATCTTATTTTGTGGTTATCTAACAGAACCTGAATCAGTGTAGAATGAGCCATGACTGCAAATGTAATGCCTTGATAAATTGTTGGAAGAAGTATCTATCTTATGTAGAGTTGTAGATATACCAAACCTTTACTTAAGGTTCGAAGTATCGATACACCGGTAGAGGCGTATCGGTGTGTATCAGTACCTGTTTTATTTTTTAGTTTTCTTTAAATTTGGTTCAAAGGGGTCGGTTTAAGGTCCAACCACCCCTTGAACCAGTTAACCCCGAAACATCCCCTCTTGGGGCATATCGGGAAGCCCCTAATACAATACGTATTGGCTGATACAACCTGATATGTATAGATACTTTGAATCTTGCCTTTACCAACCAAATTGTTGGAAGTAATATTTATCTTATGTGGAGTTTTTGTAAATAAATGAGCTTCCCTTATCATTAACCAATACCAATAGGTTAGCTCCCTTATTTTTGTTGATGGCATAGCTACATCATCTCTTAAGATTGATGTTGATTTGTTATTTGGTTGTGTATGATTTAATGTAGTGAAATATTGCATAGGAAATGCAGAGATCAAAACGTCAACTATTTCTACAAAGTTTCCGGGAGAATGCATCAAGAGAGGTTGATATACCAATTCATAGCTCCCCATCCAATAATCATATTGAGATGTCGCCCCTACAATTAATACAAAGGGAGCAAAGTCAGCCTACTAATACAGATTTGGGGACCAACATGCCTACTAATAATAGAAATGAAGCTTCAAGCTCGGAAGGTCTTGTTCTAACAAATTTACAAAGAGATATCCCTTCCATTTGTATAATTAGTAGTTCTATTGGTTTAGTTCCTACAGGTAATTTTTACATGAATAAAGTTTCACAATTCATATCTATATCATTTTCAAGTATGCTACTATAATATGTATTATTTATTTTGGTATAGTTTCTGATAATACAAGAAAACAAACTCAAGGTCAAAGGTGTACAATCCTTAGAAACATTGTAGAACTATCCAGTGATCAAAGAATTAAATTACAATGGAATGATGATTTACAACCTATAGGGGAACATAGAGAAAATTTTGTAAATTATATAAGAATGCAAGCAAGGAATGGGGGACTTGTACCTATCCATTATGTCGATTGGCATGAAGTTCCTCAAAGGTATAAGGATGAAGTATGGCAAGTGATCCAAGTAATATTATCAATATAGATAATACATATAAGATCATTTTTCTATTATATGTTGCCTTATCAATCTAAAATTAATATATTTTAATTTTATAATTTATTAACTAATTGTAGAAGAAGTTTGAACTTGAAGAAAAACATAAGGATTGGGTCATGCGAAAGCTTGGAGATAGGTGGAGGGCATTCAGAATAAAATAAAGGTAAACTATTATAATAAATATGAAATTGATGAGGAAAGAATTAGAAATAGCCCTCCTGATGTTCATTTGGATCAGTGGAAAGAATTGGTTAAGTATTTTTCAAGTGATTTATTTGAGGTAAGTTATAGTATCAAACATTTTTATGTATGTAGTTTTAATTATTATTCTTATTTTAAATAATGCATTTACAAGAATGCACAATGCAGGCTCGAAGTGGAAGAGGTAAATCAAACTGAGCAAAGCATACTATGGTTCATGTTTCTAGTTCAAAGTCTTTTGTGTAAATCCGAGAAGAATTGGTAATTTCCATTTATAATTGACATAAATTAAGTTAAATTTACATTCATTAGTTGTAAACTTATAATTATTGTATGTTAAAAAATAAGAAAAACAAGCATCCAGAAAAAAAGGGAATCTACGCAAACAAAGATGTTTCGAGCCACACATAAAAGAAAGAATGGAGATGTTCCAAATGAAGATATTTCTCATGCTATTGTAAGTATTGTCATTATAATATTATTATTTGATAATAAATTTATGTATATGAAATTAAAGAAATATTTTAAAGTTTATTTAATATTGCAGAGAAATTTAGATGAGATAGAGATGGATAGAGAAAGTTCACAAATTAGCAATGGGATTAGGATGCTATTTTTCAAGTACTTGGTCCATAGCATAGTGGGTATGTTCAATTGTTTGGATTTGGACCAATTCTATAAAAAGTTTTGGGCAAAAAAGGAGAAAATGATATATTGAAAATGGAGAATAAGAAGTTACACAAGCAATTAGATGAAGAAAGAGTGAAAAGAGAATAATTAAAGACACAACAAGACCAAATGCAGTTCATTATTGGCTACTCTCGCTCAAAATGGAACTATCGACTTGTCAAATATCTTACGTGGATCAAATTCAGCACCGCAGGTAATTTTTTTGAGTAGATTTATTTAAAGTTTAAATTAAGTAGTTTTTTTTTTTTTAAGATTGTGATTGATACAATTATTTATAAATTATTTTTTGCAGGAGAATAATAATGAGGGTGCTAGTACTTTTGAAAATCAAACACCAAGGGACCAAGTGAGAAGAAATTTCCATTGAGACTAGCATTTTTTTATTTAAGTGTTACTTCTTTTTGTATATAAACTTTTTAAATCTTATTTTTTGATGATTTGAATATATTATCTTTTAGAAACCAATGAATATATATTTATGTGATGGATGGATTTAATGGATTTAAGATTATCTATTATTGAATGAACAAATGAATGGCCATAATAAACGTGCAAATTTAATAACAACAGCTAAATTAATATTGACAACCATTTTTAATTGTAACTAAATATAGTGAAGAGTAATTAATGAAATCGGTAACAATTATTCACTTGTTGCTAAAATTATTATAGGCAACAATTACAAAATTATTGCTAATTATATCCGCAACAATTAATTAGAATTGTTTTGTCAACAATTTACAACAATTATATAATTGTCTATTTCAATGAGAATTGTTACAAAAGATAGTTATAATAAAAAATCGATCAATTGTTGCCTATTCTTTATCAACAATTAATGTGCTTGTTTCTATCGACATATATGACTACATTTAGCAAATTGTTGTAAAAAAGTACTTTTTAGCTACAACCAATAGTAATTGTTCCAAATAATGTATATTGGGCCACTGTTAATGTTGCAAAAACACAATCTTAGCAACATTTATATCGACCGTTGCTATATATCATCATTAGCAACAATTGATTGTAACTAAAAACTTTTAACCACGACACTATAGCAACATCCAACCTAGTTGTAACTAAAACCTTTAGGAACAATTTTTTTACATTTAGCAACAAAGTTGTGACTGTTGCTAAAGGCCGATTTTCTTGTAGTGTTTAATGTTTTATTCTTGTACATCCCTTCATTCTTTTGTATATTATTACTTGTACATCAAGAATAAATTGGTCCTTGGTGTGTCTGGAAGTGCGTCGTTAAATACCCCGAAACATTAGTTTAAACATTTATAATTTTTACTATTTTTCAAACAACTATTAATGTAGTAAATGGGTGAGAACAAGTCGTATTCACAAGGAAGCAAGTGAAAAATTAATATATATTTAGATCCGGACAAGAGAATACAATCGAGAATTGCAGAAAATAAGAAAATAGAATCTATTATTGCTGAAATTAAATGTTTCAAATTTAGACAAGACAATAAATAAAAATCAGAATTTAATAAAGTATGGTAATCAACAAAGGAAATAAAAGAAATAAATAAAAAAAACGATCCAGAATCCGGATCTGGTGGCAGTAGCTGCAGATCGGCCAAATAACTTGCAGAAACCACTCTTGGCAATAACTAAGCGTCTGTCCTTTCTACAACCCTCGAACCTCTCGAGACACTTTAGCCTTGAACAGAATGAATTCAGATCTGCAAAACAGAGAAACGGAAAAGAATTAAATCTAAAAGATTGCATAAATAAACATAACAGAAAAGAAAATAAAGAAAAGAAAAGAATGATTGATCAGATCCAGTGGCGGTAGTTGCAGAATGGTTGAATAGTTTGCAAGAACCCCTCATGACAAGATTCGGGCATCCTCCCCGTCTACAACCCTTGAATTCCTCAAGAAACCTTAGCCTTTTAACAGGGTGAATTGACCAACCTCTTCTATAGGGCCCCTGAGACCATTTTTATAGAGAATGGTGGTCACAATTGGAATAGGGAGAAAGATGGGGGCAGTAGCTGGGTTTTAGCAAAGTTAGGGACGCCCTAGGGTTTCTAATGGATGGTTAGGATGGTTTTGAGGTGATCCTATGGCTGAAAATAAAAAGAGAGGGCGCCCAATATTATATAGGGATGAGATTTGGGCGCTCAGAAATGGAGGGTGTAGATTAGAACATCTAGGGTTGAAGGGTTAAGAGTAAAAGAATAGGTGGTGCCCTAGATTGAATGGTTGGGATATAAGATGGAGGGAGTGGCTGAGATTTAATGGTGGGGAACTGAATAGTGAGGATTAGCAGAATAGGTGGTGCCCTAGGGTTTAAAAGGTATAAAGGAGAGCCCTAAAATGAGAGGTTGAGATTAAAAGAGGTGGATGGTGGAGATTAAACACCTAGGGGCGGCTAGGGTTTGCTAAGAGTGAAAAGATTAGGTTAAAAAGGCTCCCTAGGGTTTGCTAAGGAGAGGGGAGCATGGTAATACAATAGGATGGGTGCCAACTGGGTTTAGCAGATAGGAGGCGCCCTTCTGTTCTTAGTTCTTTACAAAAACACCCCCTCTCAGTTAGACTTCACACCAGCTTCCCAAAAATTGCTTTCAGCCATGAAAAGTTCGTAGTTTTCTACCTAATTTGCACAAAGACTCTCAGAGGTCACATAATTGATTTTAACTGGACAATGGTGCACTTTAACTACTCTAAGGCCGAAAATACCCCTGAATTGATGCCCTTAAGGCCTCAAAATACAGGGTTATAAGTCATTTTACTTCAATAATATAAATACTAATTTTGAGGTGTCGATTGATACTTTTGGACACACCCATCAAATTGCTATCTTCTTCCTCATGATATGGTATTAAAGCATGTCATGATATGGTCTACATAAACACTTTCTTTTTATTTGATTCTTTTGACTTTTAGAGGTCTTTCTAATAGCATTTGGGAAACCCTCTTGTGTCATTGAATCCCTTTTCAAAGACTATTTTGATATTCCCTTGACAGATTTGAAACAAGGATTGTTGTGCTACCAACTTCACCTTTTTCCTTAAGATCTCCTCTAATGAAGATCAAATCAACCTGAATCTTTGGATCTGGTGTCTCCCAAAGGAGTACTTGTGATTTTTTTTTGTTTTAGTTTGGATTGGATCAATTTTAGGAGGGTTTTGATCTCTCTCTTGGATCAATTGATTGCTATAGTTTCCTTTGTTGGACATTTGACTGAAAGGTATTTCATTTCACTCTTTGATTTGAAGATTACTATCTTCCTTGGAAGTCTACACTGTTATTCCTTTTTTATGACTTTTAAAAGATGGATGCTTTTCCTATCAAATTTAATGGATAAACTATGTTTTATAGAAGTTCCATCTTCAATTTCATGTTGAGGCAAAGGGACTTTGGGGATATTTGGATGGGTCTACGAATAAACCTAATGATTCAGACATTATCTCCCTAAACCAATGGAAGATTGATAATAGAAAAGTTGCATCATGGATCCTTGGGTCAGTTAAAGTTGATATTTCCATTCCTAAGAGAGGCTATTGGACTGCATATGAGATGTACCAGAACCTTGAGAAGGTTTATCAATAATCAAACCTCTCTAGACAATACCAAATAAAAGTTGATATATTTTCTTATCATCAAGGAAAAGGAAAATTTAGGAATACTATGTAGGGTTTACTAACCTCTGGATTGAGTATGAGCTAATACACATGGGGGAGGATCCTTCCAATTGTTGTGTGAAGTTTATGAAAGCACACTTTGATAGAAGAAAAATTATGCATTTCTTAATACATGTCAAACCTGAATTTGAAGTTGTTAAATATAACATTCTTTCCTGAGGGACACTTATAGATCTAGATATTGTCATTGGGGAGCTTTTGAGAGAAGAAACCAGGTTGGTCACATAAACTACACTTGATGGAAAGGACACTAACATAGATGTTGTTTTTCTTGTAACAAAGCCTAAGGGGAAGAATGCTTTTTCTTGATTCCAATGTTATGAATGTAAAGAGTTTGGACATGTCATTTCACATTACAAACAGAAATAATAATAATAATAATAATAATAATAATAATAATAATAATAATAATAATAATAATAATAATAATAATAATAATAATAATAATAATAAAATAATAATAATAATATAACACATACTCCTATTGCAGCAATAGGGACATATCATTACAAATATAGTCCTCTGTTGACTTTCATTATCTCTACAAGTATAGAGGAAGAATTTGAAAGCATAAATATACTCACTCCAGATGAAGAGTAACTTCTAGATATTTTGAAAGATATTCTAGATCTAGAAGTTAAACAAAAACATTTGCTTGTAGTAATGCAAAACAACAAAGAAAAAGATAAACATAACTAAATTTAGAAAGAAACCCTTAAAACTGGAAGATATAATTTTATACACCCAAATAATGGAAAGGGCAAGAAAGTAAATAGTTTGGCCTCCCACATTAGCAGAACTAAAACAAGAAGTGCAAACATACTTAAAAAAGAAATACAATTGCTAAAAAACATGGGTAAAATAACTAGTCTTGTAGGGACTTAATAACCCAGAAAGGATTTCGGAAAGAAAATCCGTTGAACCCACTAAATTTGTGGGAGAAGATGAGAAATTTGTTTACTCGATAGAGGAAATTAAATATTAAAAATGGTATTCTAAAGTGACAATAAGGGTTCTACCAAAAAAAGCAACAATAAGGGTAAAATAATTTTGCTTAACAGATATTGCACTAATAGATTCAGGAGCTAATATAAAACTACATAAAAGAAAGACTTATTCCTTCTAAATATTTTGAGAAAACCACTCAACAAGTGAGTACAACAGATGAAAGCAAGGTTTTAAAAGATTAAATGCGGGGGGTGAGGCTGCTGGGCTCGTAGGGGCGAGGTGTAAGCTTTGAAGCATAAGTTCTTATATGGCTTGTTTGATATATTAGACATGGGTTCATTGTTCAAATTATTGATGCACCCTAATATGCTGAAAGGGGTGTATCGAGTATCAACACTTTGACCCATGCACATTTTTTTTTTTCAAAATTTCAAGCAATGTAGGTCTATGTTATTTAAGTTTATAAAAAAATAATTTTTTAAAAACACCTTAAAAAGGGGTAGTAATACCCCAAATATACGGTATGATGTGCTTGATATGGGGCATATTGTATCAATATTTTGAACCTTGTATAGGTAAGAATCTTACTAAAGTTCCCCTAAAGTCTAAACACAAGAAGAATAAAATCATAAGTCAAACTTTACAATTTAGGGATGTGAACCAATAGTGTTTTAAGAGGAAAGCATTCGTTTTTCATTTTATGCACTTGTATGCATTAGTGAATTGTGATTAAACCATCAAGTACTAGGTAAATGGGCAAGTGTGTAAGAATAAAGTATGAACGACAAAACAATCTTTTTTCTTACACATTTATATGCATTTATTTTGTTAGTTCTATGTTTATTTATTTGTTAAATATGCCAATGTATACAAAACAAGGCATTTTTTGTCTTAAATTTCTCTTTTATCCCTATATAAACATTCATATTCAAGATTAGCATGCCAAATAGTTATGGCCTAAGCCTTGGACATTTTGAGGCCAAAGGCCCAAAGGCATAAGCCTCAAACAATTCTATCCCTAAGCCTTGCTAATGAGGTCTAAGGCTATTGAGGCCAAACTTTTTTTCCTAGCCTCATCTTGAGGCTTATATTTTGGCCTTGCCTCAAGAGCCTTTTAAACATGGTTTTAAGAGGCGACTGAGGCGAGGTGAGAAGCGTATGCCTCAAGGCGAGGCAGCCAAATTTTTCTTGGCCTCAATAGCCTCAGTTTCAGAGCAAGGGGTGCAAACCTCAGTTTTAGTGAGGCGTAGGCCTTTGGACTTTTGCCTCAATTTACATGAGGTGGTAGCCTTATGTTAAAGGGGTTTTGGGTGGGGAAAATTGGATTTTAGTATGGGGAATTTTGGAACAAAGTAAAAGAAAAAGTAAAAATCCCAAAATGTAGGGTTTCCAACGACCAAAATCTAATTTCTTTGTTTTCATTTTTCAATCAAACTCAAGAGTCAAGAATACTGAACTCATTTCTCAAGCAATTGTTAAACAATCAGTAATTATTGAACAATCTTGAAAAGATCTAATTCATAGTTCAAACAAGTAATCTTGAAAAGCTTTAAACATTCAGCAATTGTTGAACAATGGATGAGATAAAGTTAGGAATTGTTGAATTCATTTGAGGCTTATGCCTCAAACCACCTCGAGGCTTACACCTTGCCTCTTTAGCACCCAACTGCTTTGCCTCCAGCTTTAGCCTTTTAAAACAATGGATAGGAGAAAGTTAGGAATTAAATACAAAATCCCTAGTGCCTAAAGAAATCTTAGAAACCCCCTTTATGTTATTAATATTACCCTACCATATAGATTCTTCAGAGATTACCACTACTACATGAGAAATAACAATCACCTATGAATTCTGCCAAAATCCCAAAATGACAACCCTAAACATCTTAAAGGAAGATTTAAAGAGCAAGGCCAAATTCACCTCTGAATTACAAGTACAAATAAAAGAAGGATAGCTCTCTAAAGCCCTTAGAGACCCTACGATGCAAATTAGGATTGAAAGATTTAAATCTCAAATAGAAAAGGAGATATGTGTAGAAACTCTTGGTGCTTTTTGGCACTAGAAAAGGCATACAATCGAACTACTTTATGAGAAAGGCTTTCAAGAATCTAAAATCCCCACTAAACCTAGACCCATCCAAATGAATACCAGGTTATTAGAAGTATGTAAGAAAGAAATTCATGACTTGTTATCCAAGGGTCTAATAAGACCTAGTAAATCGCCTTGGAGTTGCCCAACATTCTATGTTGAAAACACTACCAAAATAAAAAGATGAGTCCCAATATTGGTAATCAATTTATAAACCATTAAATAAAACTTATGGTGGATTGGATATCCTATTCCAAACAAGCAGGATTTAATAAACCATTTATATAATGCATCAATTTTCTAAATTTGATCTAAAATTATGACATTGGCAAATCCAAAAAGAAGGAAATGATAGGTTTGGAACTGTTTTTACAATTCATTTTGGGCACTATGAATGGAATGTTGTGCGCTTTGAACTAAAAAATGCCCATTCTAAATTCTATGGAATTATAAATGAAATATTTACCACTTATACCAAGTTCATAATTGTATACATGATGATGTCTTAATATTCTCTCATTCCATTACGACCCATTAGAAGCATATTAGTATATTCCTTAAGAATTACAAAAGAAAGTGGATTAGCGGCATCCACCAGGAAAGTGAAATTGTTTCAAACAGAAATTAGATTTTTGAGGTATCAAATGTCTAAGGGAAAAGCAATCCCAATACAAAAGGGTAATATAATTTGCAGATGAATTTCATAATAAAATTAAGGTTAAAAATCAGCTCCAAAGGTTTTTAGGGAACCTAAATTATTTAAGAGATTATTATAAAGATTTAGCAAACGATTGCTTTTTTTTTAAACCCAAAATTTACTCCCGGTGGAGGGGTGGCTACCGATGCTTTATTCATATGAAAAAAAACTTGGAGGGGGGGCCTGAAGCCTTACCCATCGTACTATACAGAGGAAACCCGACTCATATAAACAACAAGTGTCCGGGAAACCTAAAATCAATGAATTCTCCAAAAAGGAAGACTTAGACCATTTGCTGTAACCAATTTCTGTATGTGTGAAGGAAGAAATTCTATACAATCATAAACAATTTTCTGAGAAGTTAAGCAACCAAGATTTGCAAGAGCATTCGCCGGTTGATTAGCTTCTCTGTAAATATGAACAAAAAAGAAATCCAATCTGTTCCTAAGCTCCTGTACTTGAGACAATCAAAACCAAAGCTTCCATAGGGCTATACAATCACCGTTGAGGATATCAATCAAAATTTTGAAATCTGATTCCACCATAATCTTATTTAGGTTGAGGGCAATTGCAAGGTGTAAGCCATCCAGCAAGGCCATAGCCTCTGCAACTAAATTAGTGTCAGTGCCATAAGTGTTAGAGAAAGAACAAACAAAACCATTTCTTCCATCTCTAGTAATACCCCCTCCACCACAGGGGCTCGGGTTTCCTCTAGAAGCACCATCTACATTCAATTTCATGTAACCCTCCGGGACTGCCAATAAATGCACCACTTTGATGTTCCTTCCCTTAATTGGTTGGAACTGTAACCCCAATCCCTGTAAGGAGAGTTGCTGATTAAAACTCACCTTATGGGTTTGATTTAAAGAGGAAGAAACCTCATGAAGCCACCACACTATCACCCAAATCACCAACTTAGAGCATCTGAATTTATTTTTCATTTTGTGCCTTCTCTCTTTCCAAACCTTCCACACTACAAAGAAAGCAATCAGGCCTACCACAACAACCCATTGATTTTTAGTCGAAGCTGCTGAAAACAAAGTGGAGAGAACCTCCTTAATACTTTCATTACCCTTGAAAGGTAGCCTTAGCATTCTACTAAAGAAAAGCCACACTTTTTGAGCTAGGCAGCTATGCACCAATAAATGGTTGATATCTTCTTCTGAGTGGTCACGACCAAGGTTCAAAGTATCGATATGATACGTGTTTCGGCCATATCATATCGGTACTTAGAAACGGTCGATACACACTTGTTTTTTAGTTTTTTTCAAAGTTTGTTTTTTTGGGAAGCTTATAAGATGTTTTTTTATATTAAAAAATGTGGGTCCAAAACACTTGCAAACAGGCATTTCAGACCGTATCTTTTTCAAAAGAGACGATTCGATATGCTCGGGGTGTATCGTATCGATACTTTGAACCATGGTCACGACAACATACACATCTAGAGACTAAAGGAACTCCCAACTCCTTTATATCAGCATCCACACCAACCTTCTCAACCATAAGTTTCCAAACAAAGAAACTTATCTTGGTTGGCACTAAAGCATTCCAAACCACCTTTTCCCAGTTCACCGTGGGATGAGCAGCTCTATAGAATGACTAGGCCGATTTTACAGAGAAATCCCCCTTCGCCTCAGGGAGCCAAACTATTTTACCTCGGCTGTTAGAGAGTTTCAACCCGGACCCCTGAATACTGCTGAGAGCCTCCTCCTCAAGAAAACCACTGACCTGATCAAGGCACCAAACTCCTGCATCATCAACAACATCACAAACTCTCGGCTGCATATTTAGGCCTTCCAACTGAGTGGCTTTATCAATCAAAGGACCATCCATAGTCCATTTATCACACTAAAAGCTGATTTCTCTCCTTCCCACCATCCACCTCGAAAGGTGGATTAAATCACCTCTTAATTCCATGTTAACTCTCCAAATACGAGAAGTGTAGAGAGGAGGAATGACTGTGTAGAAATGACCATGTTTCAAAACCTTGGCTCTAAAGAAATCAGCCCATAAAGAGTTTTGAAAGAGCACCCACCACAATGCTTTTAGCCTAAGAGCTTTTTGCACGTTAAATAAACTTTTCATTTGGATGCCACCTGCAGAAAAATGTCTCACAAAATTTCTCAAAGCGACCCAATGGTGATGGTTAACTAAATCCGAATTAGACCACAAACCCAACTATTCCAAGCGCCTTATAACCTTCTTAGGAGTTGCAACTGCTGGCATCAAATATATAGGAATGCTATTCAAAACATGTCTAATTAAGACCAACTTACCTCCTGCTGAAATCACTTTCCCTTTCCAACCCGAAATTTTTGCCACCACTTCCCGAACTACCCCATCAAAAGCTTCTACTTTCACATGACCCTTACCAATTGGAATACCAAGATAAGTGAAGGGAAGTTGCTTATGCATGTAACCAGTGGCCGATGTGATAATCTGGATTCTGCTGGGTGAAGCTTTTGTTGCCATGAAAAAACAATTCTTTGCTTTATTCACCAATTGACCCGAACACTTCTCATACCTCCGGATTACTGTCATGACTTTCTCTAACACTTGCATGGACCTCCTAGTGAAGATAATGGTGTCATCAGCATAGAGACTATGAGTGATAGCCGGACAACCCCTGTGAGTCACATAAACACCTGTAGGATGCCCTTCACCCAACTTAGATAAATTTCTGCTAAGGACCTCCTCTATAATGATAAACAGGTAAGGCGATAGAGGGTCCCCTTGCCGCAAGCCTCTAGTGGACTAAAAATATCATGTGATTCCTCCATTCCACAGAATAGAAAACCAGCAGTTATTCCATTTTTCTAACCAACTCAATCCAAGCCTCACTGAAACTGAACCGTCCCAAGACAACAAAGAGAAAGTCCCAATTCAACCAATCATAAGCTTCTTCCATATCCAATTTAAGAACTACATTTCCCCCCACCACCTTCCTTTCAATATCATTAATCATTTCCCGCACCAGAGACACATTGTCCATGATGTTTCATCCTAGTATGAAAGCACCCCGCTTTTATGAAATTATCTTAGGTAAAATGCCGTCCAATCTTTTAGTAATAATATTTGCAAGAATTTTGTAGCAAAAATTACCTAAGCTAATGGGAAGAAAATCTGTGAAACTTTTAGGAATCCTGCATTTAGGAATGAGGGTAATAAAAGAGGAAGTGTAACTCACCGGAAGCTGGCCACCATTAAAAAAATATTGTACAACCCTTACCACACCAGCTCCAACAATACCCCAACACGAAACAAAAAAGTGTCCTATGAAGCCATCCGATCCTGGAGCACTATCTCTATCCATGACATGAATCACCTCTTGAATCTCTATCTTAGAAGGAACAACCAATAAGATATCATTGTCTCCTTGATTTACCACACACAAAATGACCTCCAACAATTCATCATCACAAACTACCCCTTCCTCTGATAAAACACTACAAAAGTAGTTCACTACACCCTGTTTCATTTCTCAGGGTCGGTAATCCAGTTTCTTGTAGAATCTTTGATTTTACAAATTCTACTTCGCATTCTATTCAGTTTAATAGAGAGATGAAAGAATTTTGAGTTTCTAACACCTTCTTTCAGCCACTTGATTCTATATTTTTGTCTCCAGAATATTTCCTCCAGTCTATTAATTTCATGGAGTTTCTTCCTCTCCTCTCTGAGCTTAGTTAGACTAGCAGTTGAGTTCATCTATAAGTGGTTTATTTTTGCACGTTGAACACTGTCTTCTGCCTCCTTCACTGCCTGATGAACATTCCCACAAACCTCTCAATTCCATTGCTTGAGCTTGTTCCTTAATTTATGTAATTTGAGAAATAAACTCATCAAAGGATTTGCATGAACATCCTTAGTCCAACAGTCCCTAACAACTGTGTCAAAAGTGTGATGAGAGAGCCAAATTTGATGAAATTTGAAAAGCTTGGGACCCATTTATCTTTCCTCCTCAATAGAAAAAACCAAGGGGAAATGATCTGAATAGGTGCGATTGAGATGATTCACTGGCTTCAAAGGGAAGGATTGAGCCCAACTAGCATTAACCAGAACTCGGTCAAGTCGAGCCCAAACACAGTCTAACCCTTCTCTATTATTGCACCAAGTGAATCTACTTCTAGAGTAACCCAAATCTACCAAACCTGCTGCATTTATCATATCAACATAATCCTCCATTGTGGAGACATCAGGACTTGTCCCTCCTACCTTTTCCTCTCTACGTGCAATCACATTAAAATCTCCAACTAACAACCAAGGGTCGGAAATACCAGAGGCTAAATTCCAAATTTTGTCCCAAAGAATTGTTCTGTTACTACTAATATTAACCATGAAAACAATCATGTTAAGTTTCCTAGAAATCAAGGAAAGTCTACCATCCTCAATCATGGGTTCAACCACTGCTACCACACCTAATTTATGCAACTTGTAGAGTTTTTTTTTAAACCAGTGATGGAGGGATCATTTGAAATCCCTCGGATATTCCAGAAAAAAGCATTCATTGAGTACAACTAGAGGTTAGCTTACCTTGGCAGGTCTGCGATCTGGTAACTGCTTCGTTCTCACTCCGCACATATTTTTTGTGAGGCCTTTTCTTGTGAACCACCTGTGTCTAGTTCGCCTCCACCTTTAACCCAGTTTCATCCTCAAAGAGAGCGCAAGAATAACCATTCATTCTTTCAGTAATTTTGTCGAGCAACTAAGCATCAGAATTGTTGACAATGTTGTGCCCCCAATGAGAAAGCCTTTCATCCAGTTCCAGCTTAGACTTTCGCAAATCCTCCAGACTCCAGATCCCATCTGGTTTCCTATAAGATAACGGCGTCGTCTCCAGATTGATTGACCGAACAGTCTTCAAGATAATGTCATCATTGGATGCAAAGGATTTGCCCACCCCTTAAGTAGGAATCACCATCTATTTTGGAACTTCAGTTTGTTGATATTAGGATTTGGCCTGCCTTTGAATCTTGTTAGGCTGATAACAATCAAGAAGGAAAAGAGAAAGAGAGAGAAAAAGGAGAAGAAGAGAAGAGAAGAAAGGGAGAGAAAGGTCTGATTCGAATGAGAGAAAAATCACATCTCCTATTCGGTTAGATTTGTTTTATATTATTAATACTGTGGAAAAGACACATGTACCCCTACTTAAGTGAGGGACACTAGATCTAACATAATCTTACACATCAGCAACCTAAACATAAGCATAAAGATAGAAATAACCCTACATACTCATTATTAACACTCCCCCTCATGCTGGTGAGTATATATCATATAATCCCAACTTGTTACATATGTAGTCCACTCTTCCCCGACTCAACCCTTTAGTAAATAAGTCTGCCTACTGGTTCCTTGTGTTAACATATGCAGTATCTATCACTCAACTCAGCACCTTCTCTCTCACAAAGTGATTGTCAACCTCTATGTGCTTGGTTCTCTAATGAAATGCCGGGTTAGAAGAAATATGAAGTGCAGCCTAATTGTCACAGTAGAGTTTCATTGGAGTGTCAATAATCTATCCCATCTCCTGCAGAAGGTTCCTTAGCCACACTAATTCACAAGTAGTATGTGCCATAGCTCTATATTCTGTCTCTGCACTGCTTCATGCCACAACTGTCTGCTTCTTACTTTTCCATGTCACTAGATTAGCCCCAAGAAAAGTGCAATAGCCTGTGGTAGATCTCCTATCAGACATAGAACTAGCCCAATAAGAAGCAGTATATCCTTCTATTTCAAGTTTTCCACCACTTTTGTATATTAAACCATGACCAAGAGCCCCCATTAAATACCTCACAATCCTTAGAACCGCATCCCAATGTGGAACCAGAGGTCTCTGCATGAATTGACTTACCACACTAACCGCAAATGAAATGTCTGGCCAAGTAATGGTTAGGTAGTTTAATTTACCTACAAGCCGTCGGTATTTGCTAGGGTCTTCAAACACTTCACCCATATCACTGCTCAGCTTAGTGTTTGTTTTCATAGGTGTTTTAGCTGGTTTAGCACCTAACAAACCTGTTTCTTCCAACAAATCAAGGACAAATTTCCTCTATACAAGTTAATACCATGCTTAGACCTTGCTACTTCTATCCCCAAGAAATCTTTCAATTTACCAAGGTCCTTTGTTTGAAAATGTTCATACAGAAAAGTCTTTAAACTATCAATGCCCATTTTATCATTTCCAGTAATAACAATATCATCTACATACACCACCAATAGGATCTTTCTTGCTTGAGAGTCATGATTGAAGACTGAATGGTCAACTTGGCATTGTTTCATATCAAACTTCTTTACCACCTCACTAAACCTACCAAACTATGCTCAAGGAGACTGTTTAAGCCCATAAATGGCCTTCTTTAGTCTGCACAACTTACCGTCCTCCCCCTGAGCAACAAACCCTGGTGGTTAGTCCATATAGACCTCCTCGAGCAGATCACCATGCAAGAAAGCATTCTTGATATCAAGCTGATAGAGGGGCAAATCATACATAGCAGCAACAGAGATCACAACACGAATTGAACTAATCTTAGCAACCGGGGAGAAGGTCTCTATGTAGTCAATACCATAGGTTTGGGACTACCCTTTGGCAACCAGTCTAGCTTTCAGCCGCTCTACACTACAATTAGGTAAGTACTTAACAGTATAAACCCACTTATAACCAACAACCTGCTTACCAGGAGGAAGAGTGGTGATGTCCCATGTATGATTATGAGTTAGAGCTGAGAGTTCTTCTTCCATTGCATGGCACCATCCTAGAGAGGCAAGGGCTTCTTGGACATCCTTAGGGACAACAATAGAGGATAACAAGGAGATAAACTGGTGATGGGAAGTAGAAAGGTGAGTGAGAAACATAATTAGAAATAGGATGAAGGGTACAACTACGTTTACCTTTTCGCAAGGTAGTGGGAAGATCAAGGTCACATATTGAAGATGGGGCTGGCATGGGGACAATATCGGATCTGTCGATTATGATGGAGCTGGAGGTGGAGCCGGTACATGTGGGCGATGTGTATACACTTAATGGATAGGTGGCCCTTCAACAGGTAGTGGCACTGGAGGCAAGGACTTGTCACAGCTGTAACAAGAGGAACATAATCCACAACTAAAAGAGGAAGGGGAGGAGGTGATGAGGAGGAAGAAACATCATCGGACTCCAAGAAAAACATAGTAGACTCAAAGAAGGTAACATCAACACACACAAAAGAACGTTGAGAGCTAGGATGATAACACTTATACCCTTTATGAGTTTGGGAATAGCCAAGGAGGATGTACTTAATGGATTATGCATCTAACTTGTCCCTTCCTAGCCTCGGATTATGGACGAAGCAGACACACCCAAAAACCCGAGGAGAAAGAGGAAACAGAGACAAGGTGGGAAACAAAGTGGTGAATGGAGAATGACCATCAAGGATAGACGTGAGCATCCGATTAATCAAGAAGCAAGAAATAAGCACTTCATCACTCCAAAAGGGTTTGGGGACAGTCATGTGATGCATGAGAGATCGAGTTGTTTCCAAAAGATGACAATTCTTTCTCTTAGCCACCCCATTTTGTGGGGTGTAGGTACTGGTGTCTCCGAAAGCGTGTCGTTAACAACTTTGGAACACCAGTTTCAACATTTATAAATTTTTCCATGTAGGAAACTGTGGACCCCACATTAGTGTACTTGTATGTGGACCCCACATTAGTGTAATCGTGTGATAGCCTAAGTTGTACTTAGATTTAATTAAGTCTTTGATTAGGATCAGCTTTCCTAGTAGGATTAGTTTTAATCCTATTCTATCTTATCTAGGATTAGTTTTTAATTATCTTATCTTGCCATGTAAGCATTAAAGTTCTTTCACAATTAGGAAACTATGTATATAAATTCAAAGGGTGGGGCGGCTGTTTTAATACAACCAACCACTCTCTTCTCCTAAAACCCTTCCACGAGTACTTCTCCATCTCTCTTCTCATCTATTTTTTTCTTTTATTTTCTGTTCAAATCTGTAGTCTTGTACGACTACTTGGTATTAGAGCTTGTATTAGGGAGTCTCATGTGAATTTGATCTAGTCGACCACTTGAGAGCTGCCTTGGGCTGGAAGAGTAGAGGAAGCTCTTTTTGGCTGATTCTTGGAGGTTATCTACAATAACAATCCAAAGATTAGATCGTATCCTTGATAACCAGGAAGAATCAGAGGAAGAGAAAAGGATCAAGATCAACCCTTGATTAGTATTGGAGTTGGTGATCAGCATTTCAAAGGATTTCTGTTCGATCAATACTAGAGGTTGCAATCAGAATTTTAGAAGATTTCTAGTTCAAGATCAGAGCTTTTCAGAATTTTTTGGTAAGTTTTTCAATCTTTCTCAAGATTGGTAGTAAGAATACAGTAATTAGGAAGCCTTTTTACTGATTATTAATGGAGTTTAAAAGCCAAGGGGAGGGTGTTTTTGGGACTGGTTCAGTTAGCATGTCTGAAAACACCTTGCAGATTACAACTGTAAAGTTTGATGGTTCAAACTACTTATAGTGGTCCCAATCAGCCATGATGGTCATTGGGGGAAGAGGGAAGTTGAACTACTTGGGGTATGTGAAGGAACCAACTAAGGAGGATTCCATGTATGTTAGGTGGATTTAGGAAAATTATTTGGTGATGACATGGCTGTGCAACTCCATGCAGCCACACATCAGCTGAAATTACTTATGGGTAAAAACAACTAAAGAAATATGGGATGTTGTGAAGGAAACCTACTCTCAGCCCCTTAATGTTGGTAGGGCTTATGAGCTGAAATTGGAAGTTAGAAATCTCAGATAAGGAGAGAAACAAGTCTCTGTTTATTTTTTAACCCTAAAATCTTTGTGGCATGAAATTGACCATCTTGAGACAATAGAATGGGAAAGTCAAAGAGATGCATAGACTTACAGAAGACAACTTGAAACTAACAGAGTATTTGAGTTCCTAGCTGGTCTAAATTCTAAGTATGATATTATAAAACAACAGTTGTTGATAAGAGAGGGTGTGACTCTGTCTCAAGCCTATTCTCCAGTGCACAATGAGGAGACTAGGAGAAAGGTTATGTTGCAGCAGCAACCTTTCGAATCTGCCTTGGCAGTAGTTAAATCCAAGTCTGGGCGAGATAAGGAAAAGGATATGAAGAAAGAGGCTAAGAAAGACCTAGTGTGTGAACATTGCAAGAAACCTAAACACACTAAAGACACTTGTTGGGAGTTATATCCACATCTGGTTCCACCAAAACTCAGAAATAAAAAGGGGAATTCCAATATGGTTATTAATAGTAATAGTGCAGCCTCAATAGCCTCAAGAGGCACTCCTCTAGACACCCTAGCTGTTGTCCGAGCTACTCTGACACAATTGGAAAGTGAAGTTTGTAACTCAGTCTCATCTCCTCAGCCACCATTAACTCCTTCAAGTAATCGGGCCTCAGCTTATCATGCTTCAGCTCCAGGTAATACAAAAAATTCTTGGATAATAGATTCAGGAGCATCTGACCATATGACTGGCTTGCCATCATTTTTCTCTACCTATCATTTATCTTTTGGTAAAGACAATGTCCATTGTTGATGGATCCCTTGTTCCTATTTCTGGCAAAGGAGACATCAAGTTGTCTGATGCCATTTCCCTATCCACCGTCTTGCGTGTTCCTAAGCTTAATACTAACTTGCTCTCAATTAGTAGCATTATAAAAAAAAATAGAATTGTTCAGTAACTTTTTTTCCAGATCGATGTGTTTTTCAGGATTTGGAGACAAGGAAGGTGATTGGGACTGCCCGTGAGACAAATGGAATCTACCTATTTGGAGGAAGTGCTCGTTAGGAAGATAGTGAAACTAAGAAATCCTTTGTTTCTTAGTCTTTGGCTTAATAGGCTGGGTCATTTATCCTTTTAGGCTATGAAGAGTTTGTTTCCTAGTTTATTTGAATTTATTTAGATGTCTAGTTTGAAGTGTGAAAGTTGTGAGCTTGCAAAACATTGTAGGACAACTTATTCATTAAGTAATAGCAGAAGCAATATTCCTTTTGAAATTGTGCATATTGATGTTTAGGGACCCTATCATACCTCAGCCATGGGAGGGTACAGATATTTCCTGTTATTTGTTGATGATTATACTCGGTTTTCTTGGGTTTATCTTATGCGTTCTTGAGATGAGGTTCCTGTATTAATCCAGATCTTTCATCAAATGATTTTAGCCCAATTTGGGTTTAAAATTAAACTTTTTAGATTCGATAATGCAAAAGAATATTTTGCAAACCCGTTAACCTCCTACATGCTTGAACATGTGATTATCCATCGGAGTACTTGCCTACATACACCACAGCAGAATGGGATTGCTAAAAGAAAGAATAGACACATATTAGAGGTAGCCAAAGGTATTATGTTTACCTTAAATGTGCTTATATGTTTCTGGGGGGATTCTGTTCTTACAACAATTTATCTCATCAATCGGATTCCCTCACGGATTCTTGACATGAAACTTCCATTTACCCTTTTATACCCTGATAAAGAATTGTTTACCATTCCACTCAAAACCTTTGGGTGCACTTGCTTCATTTAAATCCTTGCCTCATCATTTCAAATTTGATCCTAAGGCCTCCAAATGTATTTTCCTTGGTTATGCCCAAACTCAAAAGGGATATTGTTGTTATGAATCCACTTCTGCAAAAAGATTTTTTCAATGGATGCCACTTTTTTTTAGGATAAACCCTATTATCCAAGGGTTTCTCCTTAGGGGGAGAGTAGTGAGGACGGGAGTAGCTCATCAAAAGTTCCTTTACCAATCCCATTAAGTGAAGAAGGGTGTAATGAGGAAGGTTGTCAAAGGTGCAGGGATGTAAGAGTCTATCATAGACGATAGAGACAGGTTGATTTCGGACATCAACAGTGCAAGCCAGTCCCAGTCCCCTCTACAGATCCAGATCCTAGTACCACAGTAGCCTCGGCTCCTTCTGCAGATCCAGATCCAAGTACCACAAATACTACAAATGAGAGACATCATTGCACCACATCTAATGAAGCCTTCACCTTCATTAGATGATCTTGACCTTCTTATAGCAGTTCGTAAGGGCAGGCGTCATTGCATCACATCCACAGCTTACAACATTTCTCTGTTATTATCCTATGATCATTTGTCTCCCTCTAATAAGTCTTTTCTCGCATCCATTGCTGATATTCCCATTCCTAGAACAATACAGGAAGCATTGGAAGTACCAGAGTGGAAAGATGCAATAAAAGCATAAATGAATGCCCTCATCAGAAACAATACTTAGGAGATAATTGATCAGCCTAAAGGAAAGAAATTGGTTGGATGTAGATGGGTATTCACTACGAAACATAATGCTGATGGTTCCGTTGAAAGGTATAGGGCCCGGTTAGTTGCAAAAGGATTTACTTAGACATATGGTATTGACTACCTAGAAACTTTTGCACCGGTAGCAAAGATGACCACTATTAGAGTCCTATTATCTCTTGCGACTATTAAGCCGTTGTATCAGATGGATGTTAAAAGCGCCTTTCTCAATGGAGACTTGTAGGAAGAATTTTACATGCAGTTGCCTCCTGGTTTTTATGGTTCAGAGACAGGAAAAAAGGTTTGTCGGTTGAACAAATTTTTAGATGGACTAAAACAGTCCCCCAAAGCTTGGTTTGATAGATTCAGATGAGCCCTTGATAGGTTTGGATATGTGCAGGCCCAATCAGACCACACCTTGTTTATTAAGAGAGTGGATTCCTCCGTAACTTTGCTTGCTGTGTATGTGGACAATATTATAATAACAGGGAGTAATACTAGTGAAATTGATTCTCTTAAGCAACTTCTTCATCAAGGGTTTGAGGTGAAAGATTTGGGGGAACTACGATACTTCTTGGGCATTGAGGTAGATAGATTCAAGCATGAGATTTTTGTCTCTCAACGAAAGTATGCCCTTGATCTACTAGAAGAAACAGGAAAGTTGGGAGTTAAGCTTGCAGATACACCTATTGAACAGAACCATAGGATTTGTGCAGAGGGTGGAGAGCCTCTTGAAGATAAAGCTATGTTCCAATGGTTAGTTGGAAAACTTCTCTATCTTTGCCTCACATGACCTGATATCAGTTATGCAGTCAGTGTAGTAAGTCAATATATGCACTCTCCCAAAACTACTCATCTCCTTGTAGTTGAGAGGATATTAGCATATTTGAAGAGGTCCCTAGGTAGAGGCATTTTGTTTAAGAAAAATTACCACATGAAGATAGAAGTCTACATAGATGCTGATTGGGCTAGGTGTGTTGATGATCAAACATCTACCTCTGGATACTACGCCTTTGTAGGAGGTAATCTGGTCTCCTAGAAGAGTAAGAAACAAAGTGTTCTCTCATTCTAGTGCTAAAGCTGAATATAGGACCATGGCAAATGGTGTGGCTGAGATTCTATGGTTAAGATCATTACTTGAGGAATTGGGTATTGTTTATGAGAAACGCCTAATGTTGTACTATGATAATCAGACTGCCATTAATATAGCTCATAATCTAGTACAACACGACAGAACTAAGCATATTGAAGTGGACCGACACTTTATCAGAGAAAGGGTTACATCTCAAGAAGTATGCCTCCCCTACATCACCTCCGACATGCAGCTTGCAGACCTTTTTACCAAGGTTGTTTCAAGAAAAAAGTTAGAAGAAGACCTATGCAAGTTGGGAATGACAAACATCTACTCCCAACTTGAGGGAGAGTGTAGGAAACTGTGGACCCCACATTAGTGTACTCGTGTGTGGACCCCACATTAGTGTAATCGTGTGACAGCCTGAGTTGTACTTAAATTTAATTAAGTCTTTGATTAGAATCAACTCTCCTAGTAGGATTAGTTTTAATCCTATTCGATCTTATCTAAGATTAGTTTTTAATTATCTTATCTTGCCATGTAAGCATTGAAGTTCTTTCACAATTAGGAAACTATGTATATAAATTCAAAGGGTGGGGCGGCTATTTTAACACAACCAACCACTCTCTTCTCCTAAAACCCTTCCACGAGTACTTCTCCATTTCTCTCCTCTTCTCTTCTCTTCTATTTTTTTCTTTTATTTTTTGTTCAAAATAACTATAAATGCAATTAGTGGTGAGAAAGGGGTCGTGTCCACAGGGAAGCAAGGGAAAAATCGTTGCGTACTTCAATCCAGACAAAATAACTCGATTGGAGATTGCAAAAACACAAAATTTAATTAATTAAACTGGAATCCATTAAAATAAAATTCTAACAATGCTGAAAGTGAAACATGCAAAAAGATAAATAAATAACAAAAATAAATAAATAATAAAAAAGAAAAACTAAATAGAAAGTTTGTAGCTCGGTTAGAGGTAGCAATCTCCAGATCTATCCTTTGACCCTCGAACTCCTCGAGCTAGTCCTTCCGTCTTAGTTGGCCGAATTTCAGAAATGCAGAAGGAAAGACAAAAGTCACACTAGATAAAAGTAAATTGCAGAAATAAAAATAAGGACTAGAAATTAAAGGACGAAAAGTAATTCTGAAACTAATGGAAAATTGGTTGGGATCCGAATTCAGAGGTGGCAGTAGTGGCTAGGTGAACTGCAAGCAGGAACCCCTCCTCTTGCTTGGGTGTTCTTCTCTTTCTCTACGCTTGAACTTCTCAAGAATAGCCTTCTGTCTTACTTGGGGGTAGAATCCAACCCCTTCCCAGGACCCCTTGGGTCCTTTTTATAGAGAATGGTGGATAAAACTGGGATTAGAGAGAAAGAGGGGGGCGGCAGGTGGGTTTTTGCAGAAATATGGGCACCCTAGGGTTTAGAATGGAGGGTTAGGATTGTTCTAAGGTGATCCTAAGGCTGAAAAGAAAAGGAAAGGGTGCCCAATATTATGTAGGGTTGAGATTTGGCGCCCAGAATTTGATGGTGGAGATTTAGGCGTCTAGGGCTGAAATGTGGAGATTAAAAGGAGTGAGTGGCGCCTTAGGGTGAATGGTTGAGATAGAGAGTGAAATGGAGGGCTGAGATTTAGTGGATAAAAGCTGAATGGTGAGGAAAAAAAAGTTATGTGGTGCCATAGGGTTAGAATGCACTCCAAAGAGGGTGCCCTAGAATGGAGGGTGGAGATTAGATTTTAGGAAGGGATGGAAGGTAAGGATTTAGCAGTTAGGGGCGGTTAGGGTTTGTTAGAGATGAAAAGAATGAGTGGAGAAGCACCTTAGGGTTTACTAGGGAGAGGGGAGTATGCTAATATAGTAGGAGGGGCGCCATTCTAGGTTTAGCCGATAGGGGCGCCCTCCTGTGCTCAGTTTTTCACAAAAATACCCCCTCTCTCAACTAGAATTCACATCAGCTTCCCAAAAACTGCATTTCAGCCTTAAAACTTCCAGAGTTTTCCCCAAGATTTGCACAGAGACCCTCGGAGGTCAAAATATTGAATTTAACTAGGAAAATGGGACATTTTGACTATTCTAAGGCCTAAGATACCCCTTAAATGATGCCCTTAAGGCATCAAATTACCTAGTTATCTGGTATATGGAGTTTGATGGATAATGCCATGTTGGTTTAAGTATTCTTGAAATGATAAAGAGAAATATTCTTGGTCATTATCGGAACAAAAAATTTTAATGTGAACACCAAATTGATTGCAAATCTCAGCATAAAACTTTTGGAAAATGGTAAACAATTCACTCCTTTCTTTCATTAAATAGAGCCACATTATCCTTGAATAATCATCAACAAAAATGACAAAATATTTATATATCCATTGTATCACATTATTTTATAAGGACGCCAAAGATCTGAATGAACCAAAGAAAAATGACTCAACATACGGTTATCAACCCTAGGACTAAAGGGAACACGATGATGTTTTTCCAACTGACACGACTCACAATCCCAAACAAAAAGATGACTCAATGAAGGAACCAAAGACTTCAAAACTTTCAGTGAAAGATGACCAAATCGATAGTGCCACTGGAGAGGAGAGAGAGATGACTGGAGAGCTGTTGACGTTCTTCCACCACAAGATAATACAATCCACTAGCTTCATGCCCTCCACCAATCTTCGTCCCCATCTTGAGATCCTGAAAAACACACGAGGAAGGGTCAAAAGTAAAAGAGCAATTAAGAGACTTTGTCAACTTACTAACTGACATAAGGTTAAACGGAAATTTAGAAACATACAAAATTGAGGATAAAGGTAAGGGGGTCATGTTAACATTACCAACACCACAAATGGAGGATGTGGACCCATTAGCAAGGATAACAGATTGTGATGTTGGGCAATGAGAGAGGGAAGAAAACACACTTGGTGTTCCAGTCATGTGATCGGAGGCTCTAGAGTCAATAATCCAGGGATTGGGTGTGGATGCCAGACAAGCCATATGACGGGTTGTCGAAGCCCTTAGATTTAATTCTAGTCCCACTCTACGAGTAAAATTGTAGTAACAGTGGTACCAGGTTGAATCCCACAGGGAGCAAGTACTTAATTTCTCAGCCACATGCACAAATTAAAGAGTGAGAATTTCAAATAATTAAATTTCTAAACAATTAACACAAAATAGCAAATAACAATTAACAAAGAAGATTTCAGTCTTACCAAACTCTGATCCAAGGGTTCAATTTGAGTCAATTGATCACCGATCCTAGGCTAAAAATAGCAATCTTGCAATTCAAGCATTTAACTTTTAGATTTATTAGGATAGCCATAATAAACCTTATACTTTCCTAGTTTAGTTGACCAAACCCAACATTCGATCAACACTTATCATTAACCGACTGGGCACGATAGCGTTCCATATCAATTAATGATAGCAATAAATTTTATGAAAGCAGTTAAAACAAAAATAAAAATAATTAAGATAACTGCAATTATTAAATTTTGTTCCGTTTATTCCCTTTAGATTAAAACATGCCAACACATTGGTCAAAGGCTGTCACGAACAATTGACCCACAAAGATATTAACCTAATTGCTACTTGTACCACTATTTGTGACAATTACGGATCACTGAATCATAGATAGCAGTAGAAAGATCAATGTTAATTAATTTGTTAGATTAATCAATATCAACTTTCATAAAAATATGCACAAGAATAAACGAATACTTGAATTAATGGCAAGAATTTAAATTAAGCACATAACCTCACGGTGACACAATTGAACTAGAAATTCCCCTTGAATCAGAAAAGAGAAGCTCAGCCACTCATGGTTGTTGTCTCCTTCTTGCTTTGCTTCCAAGATGGATGGATTGACCGATGCTTGACTGATGCCTAAAGCTAGTCCACCCCCCCCCCCCCCCCCTCCCCCTTTATATAGCTTTAGGAGGATGAGCTGTTTCCAACTCCTTTTAGGAGTTCCTTCTCAAAAATAGAAAGTCCTAATTAGTTTTGATCTAATCCTATCATATCTCTTATCTAGTAATCTCAATCTTCTTATCTTTCTAGGATTACATTTGAAATTTAAATCTGATAAGACTCTTTATTCTTCAATTCGAGTTGAGTTTCTTTAATAAATTGGGCTGCTACAAAGCTTTTCTGCGAATTAGGCTCTAGCTGTGAGCTGGGCTTCTCTACGAATTTGATTCGACTCTGAGCCCGATTTTGACCTCGATGCAGATCAAATCTGTCAAAACCCAGAACATGAAAGTTGTGGAGTTCTCCCTTATATTTTCGGGGCATCTTGAATCCTCCCAATCAGAGTCCGGATGTGAGAGTTATGCCCAGATTACTAAATAGTGCCAAAACTGTGCAAAATCATCCGATTAGCCTTGTTTCCCACCTGTCGCCTTCTTGCTTGCCCTAAATCGAAATACAAAAATAGTGAGTCCAATTAGGTACTAATTAAGTATAAAAGACTGAATATTGAGGGATAAAAATATGATCATTTTTATTCTCATCACCATACCTGAGTGTGTGAGAGTGGTCGTATTCTGTTGAGATGTGGCCTGGACAAACCTCTCATACTCATCACGGGGAACACTCATCATCTCCTTCCTGAGAACATCTGTGGATGTAGGAAGCATCAGATCAGCTGAATGACTCTCCTGTCTAAACCTACTGTCACTAGTCATGGCATGATTGGCCCAAGTTGAGGGTGGAGCATGCAAGTCATAGCAGTTATTAATGGTATGTCCATCCATACCACAGTGTGTACACCTCCTCGGACCCGAACTACATCCTCTTCCACAGGCTCCCCCTGAATCTCGTCCTCTAGTACGACCACCACCACGGTTATATGTAGGTCCACCACCACCATTCCAGCCATATACTGGTCCACTACTACCACTACATCCAGACTGAGCTCCTTGAGCTCCACCTCTAACAACACGACCCCTCGATACTACAAAGGCTGATCTATCAGAAACACTAGAGTTCTCGGTAAATCCAATGGAAATCCTCCTAAGTTGAAGAAACACCTCTTCTAAGGAAGGAAGAGCTTACCCTCCTAGTATCTGAGCCCGCACTGGTTCATACTCAGATTTCAGCCCCACCACAAATCGAGTCACATCAAGCTGCTATCTTTGCTATTGCTGAATTTTGAAATTAGATGTGAGGGGGTGATAAACATTCAACTCATTATGAATGTTTCTCATACTAGCATAGTACTCCTTAAGACTTTGATTACCCTATTGCAGTTTAAAGTATTCCTGATACAACTGATATACTCTAGTTGTATTGTCTTGACCTGAATACAACTTCTTAGCATGGTCCCACATTTCTTTGGTAGTGTCAAGAAACATGAAATTTACACTAATCTTGGGTTCCATACTGTTTTATAACCATGTGATAATCTATGCATCTTCTTGTTCCCAGTCATCATACTCATGAGAATCAGTGAAGGGTTTTTCTTCCCTTATGTGTTTCATCTTCTTCTTTGCCTTAAGAAAAACTTCTACATGTTTAGCCCAAGGTACATAATTTTCTCCATTTAGTTTAATGGAGGTCATTTGAACATTCAGGTAGTCAGTAGGGGCACATGTGTCTTGCTATCACTACTGTCTTCCATTGCTGAATTTTGTTATTGCTGAATTCGGCACACTACACACTATACCACACTACACACTGAACACATTGGTTTTAGCACTTATTATTGCTGAAAATTGCACTCTTTACACCACAAACCCTACCCCACAACTACCTGAAAACTCACCACACTGTTTGAGAACTACTCCCCCTTTGAATCACACTAAAAACAACATAAACCCTACCACACTACAATCTGAAATCCCACCATACAATCTGAAACAAACTTATCATTTGATTCACAACAATAAATTGCATAGAAATCTCTTATCTAATCATCCAAAAAAAAGACCACACAAGGCACCCACTGCACCACACGAATCAGCCCTCTTTTCTTCATCGATTAGGGAGGGCTTCTTAGAAACCACAACAACTAACCATGAGCAGCACAACTAGAGGCATAGAAACCTCCAAGGGAAGAGGGTGACCACTCCTTTTCAGCCCTTTCCCTTATCTCCAACTGATAGCGAAGAAACCAAGAGAAAACCCTAAACTGGGTGCGCAGAGAACAAAATTCTAGGCAAATCCGATTTGCTCAGTTTTGCTCTGATACCATATTAGGATTCAGCCTTCCCTTGAATCCTGTTAGGCTGATAACAGTCAAGAAGAAGGAAGAGAGAAAGGAGAAGAAGAGAAGAGAAGAAAGGGAGAAAAAGGTCTGGTTCGAATAAGAGAAAAATCACATCTCCCATTCGGCCAGATTTGTTTTATATTACTAATACTGTGGAAAAGACACATGTGCCCCTACTCAAGTGAGGGACACTAGATCTAACATAATTTTACACATCAGCAACCTAAACATAAGCATAAAGACAGAAATACCCCTACATACTTGACACTAATAGTTCAATTTGGACCTCCTTCGTAATTGGAGTTTCTGTTACTTCCCTTTTTGTAATAACCGCAGGAGTTCTACGAACTTCCTGGTAAACCTGCTTCACACTTTGTTTTTTTAGGGGCTTGATCATGTTCTGCTGGCTTTGATGAAGTGGCATGTCTTGGCGACTTCTCCCTCTGCTTTTGGAGATCTCTTCAGTTTCAGTTTGCAATCACCCTCGCCATGACAATGTTTGAAGCAGAAAATGCAGTATTTGGGAAGGTTCTCATAGACTATTTTCTGCCAGAAGCCCTCCTTGCCAAGCCCAACCCAAACACGACTAGGGTTTTCTTTCAACAAATCTACTTCCACACAAACCCTAGCCGCCGTAGTTCTGGTTAAGCAAGCAGTTGCCGGATGCACCTGTAGGACTCTTCCTGCTACCTGCATAATGAACGCAAATATATGTCATTGTACAGATTGATCAACAACTTTGGCAATGAGATCCAAAGTGGTACCACCACCCTAACTCCAACCGGGCATCCATTTCAAAAATCTGAGCAGGTAGTCCTTGACAAAAACCACCTCTCACAGCCAAACCCTAAGGTATTCCTCTCCACTTTCAAATCTGAGAAGCACATGCCTAGGATCCAGGGCTGTGACAACAAGAGCTCTTTGAAGTCTGAAAGTACCTACCAGAAATTCCCTGATTTCAGCAAGGGAAGGGCGACCATAAGAACATTTTCCAACCAGTGCGAATTGGAGAGGGGAGAGAGATTTCTCAATATCTTCCTCTGAGAACAGCACAACAGGTTCTCCCCACTTGATCAAAGGCACCTTCAAAGGAATATCCACCGCTGGTGGATCAAGAACAGTAGGAAAGGGGTTCGCAGAGGCAGCAACCACCGAAGCAAAGGAAGGAGCACCATGAGAATCCCCCGGTGGCTCCCCCATCCTTTATAGGCCAAAGCATCTGCATGAGCAAAAGATTGCTGGCTACTGTAAAAGAGGCTTAAAATAACCTCCCTAAATGAACCAAACTTTTTACTCAAACTGTAATAGAGAATTAAAACACACCTTTGTCTTAATATACCTCACCTCTAGTCCCTAAAATTGTAGAAACTTATGCATCTGAAATAAGATATGGAGAAATTATAAAACAAGAAAGAAATGGAAGAGAATAAATTATTACATATACCTCTAGGACATGGAATGAAACCCAAATGACTTATTTTACTATTAAAAGGAAGTATACTATAATTCATGCCAAATACTATGAATTACACTCAAGAATAGACTAAAAGGAAATATACTATAAGTCATTTGGAATGAAACCCAAATGACTTATTCTACTATTAGAAGTCTAGTATTAAATTAATTTGAACATTAATTAAACTAATAAATAATAAAAGTGAATAGTAACAATGAATAGTACTAAAATTGTGATTATAAATGAAAAGAAACAGTAGTTATGAACAAAGTCACAATATTACTATAACGAAGAGAGGCTTACATGGGTTTAATGTAGTACTATTACTAACACTAAAATCATAGAGATCACTCAAACTTAAGCAAATACTTGAACAATTATACAAATTCAAAACAATTGAAAGAATATGCCCTCACTACAACAAATTTAACTTCTAGTAATGGACAAAACCATTGCTAGAAACCTATAGCAATTGACATAAAACCGATGCTTCTTCTACAATGGCAATAGGTTTTAGTAATGGTGTTATAAAATCATTGCTAAAAATATCATTTTGCTATAGCAACGGACAAAACCATGGTTAAAATAGTGCAAAAAAAAAAAAAAAAAGAAAAGACAATTGGTGGACACATATTAGTACAATTTTTGTATAAACCATTGCTAAATGATACTTATAGCAACGGTTCATTATGAAAACTGTTGTTAAATGATACCTATAGTAACCGTTCACCATGAAAACCGTTGCTACAACACACTTCTAACAACGATTATTATATAAAATCGTTGCTAAAAGCTAAATATGGTAGTGGTTAATTATGAAAACCGTTGTTATAACACACTCCTAGCAATGGCTTTTATATATAATTGTTGCTAAAAACCATCTATAGCAATGGTTTTTATTTAAAACTATTGCTAAAAGTTGTCTACAACAATAGTTTATCATGAAAATCGTTGCTAAAGCATGATTGTTATAAATAGGTAATCTTGAAAAACCATTGCTAAAAATTATCTTTAACTACGATTTTGCATTATAACCATTGCTAAAGGCACACTATACTAGTGATGAATATTTACATTCTCTTTGTTCCCATGTTATACAAATAAATAATAATTTATAAACAAATATATATTTTACTCAAATCATCAAATGCTATTACAAAAATACACTTACCATTTGTTAAGAATACATGAATAAATGTTTTTTTTTAAACTTCAATGCCTTGCTCATGTATTCAACCAATAATGTCTACTTTAATGTTGTACCATTTCCTTTTGAAACTGCAAGAGTTAACAAATAAACCATAAATAATAAAAGCAATAAAAATTCAAATGGCCTTCCCCCAATAATTTTCTCAAAGAACTACAAAAATGAAAAATATCAATTATTTTAACTTGTAAGAGAGGATAGGATAAAAAATGAAGTCATTTGGAGGAACTTAAGGAGCAACTCTTGTTGTTTGCCATTTAGTAGATTTCTCCGTAAAAATTCTCCAATTAAGAAGTTAAGGGGAGAATTGTTAGTACCCTTTATATATTTTATCTCGAAATCAAATATAAACAAAATATCTTGCCATCAAGCAAAAATTTGTTTTGAGACTAGTTTTTTAACATTTTTTTCTAAGATTTCTTTTGTCGATTACAATCTATTTGTAAGGTGAAATGCCGATTTATTAAATCACTTTGAAATTTGGTTATACACAAGGTTATACTTAACATTTCTGTTTTAATAGTAGATTAATTCTTTGGGGTTTCATTCCATGTCCTCGAGGTACATTCAATAAGTTATTTTCTTCCATTTCTTTCTTGTTTTAAAATTTCTCCATATCCTTTTTCAGATGCGTTAGTTTCTACAATTTTAGGGACTTTAGGGTGAGGTATATTAAGACAAGGGAGAGTTTTAATTCTTTATACGATTTGGGTAAAATGTTTGATTCATTCAGGGGGATCTTTTTTAAGCCTCTTTTGTAGGAGCTTGCGATCTTTTGCTACCATTCACTATTTTGGGCATTTTATGGTGAATCAGTGCATTTATGGTTAATAAAAAATGAAAGAAGTAAAATACAATCACTTTTACTATTTTCTACCCATGTTTTTAGCGATTAATATGAATATTAATATAATATAATTAAAAAACTATTAGAAAGTTATCACTAGTTGCTGAAGATTCTCATAAATTATCAATAATTTTCTATTAACAAGAAATTTTCATAAATTATTGAAAATTACCAGAAATTATCAATAATAATTGAAAAATGCCTAGAATTTACATTAATTATATAAAAGTACTAGAAATTATAGTAATCATTGAAAATTCTCATAAATTATCATAATCTACTATTAATAGGAAATTGTCATAAATTGTTGAAAATTACTAGGAATTATCAATAATTATTGAAAATTACCTAGAATTTATAAAAAATTATATACAAGTAATAGAAATTATAGAAATTTTGGGAAAATACAAGGAATTATGTGAAATTGTAGAAAATTACAGAATTTTGAATAAATTTTAGAATTTCCAATAATTATATAAAATGTTATAAGGGTTTATGTTTCCAATCAAACCCTTTGTCATCATATTGGATATCATTGCAAGGGGCTCACGGGGCCTTGCAAGTCTAATATAATATATTAAAGGAATGTGGTCAAGCAATAGTCCCCTTGCCCTTTTCATACATATGGCATCCTAAAATTATAGGAAAAAGCATCCCAGAAGTGGGTTCTTCCCATTCTTAGAAGTGGTTAACTACACTCTCTAATAGAATAACTACCATAGAAGTGGTTTATTCAAACACACTCAATCCTCTTTGAGGATATAAATTGTGGCTACTTATAAAAAAGAACCACATAAAAAGTCTATCCACTATAAAAAAAAGTAGGTGATTAGCAAACATCTTCCAACGTGACAACATATTGAGAGAGAGATTTAAAAAGTATGGGCCCATTATTCTAAAACATGGTAAGCCTCTTAAATCAAATAAAAACATAACCTAAATTTCTAATATATATTATTATTATTTTTCATTTAAATAGTTCAAATCAATGGATCCGTACTTAGTACGGGGGTTATTCCTAGTGTATGTATTAAAGGAAAGCCCTTGAACTAAGGGTAGTGGGTGTTTCTACTTCAAATAGGAGTTTTCTAGTAAAGATACATGTTTACCCACTCTCATAAAGAAGTTTTCAAATACAAACCACATAATCACTTTTTTTTTTCCAATAAAAGGTATCTATTAGAAGAGTGGTGGGATCCACTCATCATTCTAACTAAATTTTTATCAAACCCAAATTCTTAAGGCTCAGTTTGGAAGGAGTACAAATACAAATATGTACAGTACAAATACAAACAACATAATACAAAATACAAGGTTTTGCACTCTACATATTTGCATTTGTACTCCTTCCAAATTGAACCTAAGGCTGTGTTTGGTTGGACGAATACAAATTTATAGAGTGCAAAATAAAAATGTTTGGTTCATGCGAGTGCAAAGTGGTTTAAGATTTACACATCCACTTTGCACTCAGTTCATTTGTTTTGAAAGATGCATATAAAAATACAATTTTTGTGGATGTTTGGCATTTTCATCAATGCAAATACAACTGTTCCTTGCTACCAAATGGTGTTCCAGCTACTCCCACTGATGTAGCGCGATCTGGTCACTCCTACCTGGCAGGGGCTTCGCTCGTAAGTGGCAACGGACAACACCTGAGAAGGAGAAGAAGATGAGGGATTCCCGGGGAGTTCACCCGGCAGGAACACTCTAATGCTTAAGTTAGAACTCGGTGGGAAGCTTAGAGAATAGTAAAGGAAAATGAGCTAAGAGTGGAGATGCGCACTTCGTAGAAGTTCCCTTGCCCCTTGGGAATCGAGGCCTTTATATACTGATGTTCTGTCAAATCGGGTGTAACCGCCTCTGATCCTCAGTTACAGTCGTTATTCGTCAGGCTGATTCGATTGGTGCAGGTAACCATCGCAGAGTACGGTCTAGTCAGCCGAGAGACGTTGTGCAGAGCCGACGTGCATGACACCGCCTGGCGTGAGATGTGGGTGCAGTCCTCTGGACTGGCAGGTGCTGCGCCGCCCGACAAGAGACGTGGGAGCAGTCTGATAGGCACGGTCTTGGTAAGAAGTTTCCCAAAGACTCCGGGATATCCAATAGCGAGCTCCCTTGTAGCGAACTCCTTCGTAGCGAGCTGCCTTGAGATGTAGCGAGCTGTCTTATGGCGAGCTATTCTGTTGGGGTTTCAGCGAGCTCATTATGCCGAGTTGTGGCCAAGCGGTCATGCTGAACTGTCACTTACGTCGAGTCATGTCCACATGTCACCTGGTTAGGAGGTCGAGCCAAATCACCCTCCATCAATTGCCCCCCACTCATTGGGCTAAGGGTCTTGCTCTAGCGCAAGGATTTCATGAAGTGACGGGTGGATTTGACTCGTAACTCAAATTACTTTGATCGACGGTGCGTGGTTTTCAGGTTTTTTGGGCACAAAAAAATGCGCCGAACTGCCTTCAATTTGGGAAGACATGTGACCATCTTTATTGTGAGCCGTTGGATTCACTTTAATCGAGAATGTTGGTTTTTGAGCACAGTGGCTATAAATAGGAGGGTCTCAGGCCTCATTTTTTTACGCCAACTTGCCTTGGTTTTGGTTTTGAGGTCGCACCTTCACCTTGTTCTCTCGAGCTCTCCCCGTTCTTCGTCGCTTTCTCAGTTCACTTTTCTGGTGAGTCCTCTACTTTATCCAAACAATGTTTAGGTGCCCGTGGAATAGTAACCAGAATGAGGTCCCCTCGAGCTCGGGGGGAGCTTGGGGTTTCCCCGAAGGGCGGTCTTCAGAGGCTCGGGAAGCCTCTGGTAACTCGACTTCTACTTCCCGGGATAGCTTCGGCCCTTCCTCCATGTCAATGGAGAGACTTCGAGCCTTAGTTTTTCATTACAACCTCCCCAGGGATCTTATTTACAGTCTCCCATCTGGCAACTATCCCTGGGAACATGGTCATGACGAGGTGATTTTTGAGGAGCAGCTTGTGGCTGGTCTCCAACTTCCTCTACACCCTCTAATAGTGGTGGTTCTTTCTCACTTTAACGTCACCAAAGACCAACTACACCCGAACTCTATTTGAAACTTGGTGGGGACTATTTCCCTGTTCTTTGAGTACTTCCTCTTTCCCTTGATACCTTTGCCACTATTTTGTCAATTAAGAATGCCTCCCCCAGAGCCCCTCTGGAAAGACGCTCTTATTACTTTTCTCCTCGTCCTGGCTTCAAGCTCCTCCATGAGCTGCCCAACAGGATCCCGATGTGGAAGCAGAGTTATTTTGTAGTTTGTAACCCCGAGGGGTAGCCCTTTCCGACCCACTGGAGGGCCGCCAATCAGGATCCGGGCGTTGACTTGGACCCGAAGGTTCGGGAAACGTTGCAGTCCTAGGCGGGGGTTGTCTTTCTCTGTTCGGATTACTTGGCTGAGGACAAGCTCGTGCAGGCCGACCTAAGCCCCGACAGGTTACCTTTAGGTCGCCTTCTTTTTTTCTTTTTTTTTTCTTTTGCGAGATGGACTAATGCCTTGTGATTCTTGCAGCCAACATGTTTGGTGTGGATGCACGTCGCCTATTGTCGAGCAACCAGAAGCGTAGGGCGAAGAGGTCACGCCCCAACCAAGCGTCCACTTCTGGGACCATCAAGTTTGAGGCTGCGGACCCAACCTTTGTTCCGCCGTTGGAGGTCCCACCTCTGCCATTTGAGGAAGTAGCCACGGGAGGCGGCGAAGAAGAAGAGGAGGTCCCACCCCAGAAGTAGTACCCTCCGGCTGCGTGGTCCGGCCCCACCGTCTTCCCACGGTTCCCTACTGAGGGGAGGGATGAAAGCATCACCAACTTCCTCCTGGCCTCGCAGAGGAGCCGACAGGTAGTCAGTCATGAGGAGATCGCGAACTGGGCCGGGATGCACCGTAGGCGGCTCTCTCAATTGACCTCGGTTCACTGTATGGTGGTAAGTGCCTACTTCTTCCATCTTTCTCCCCTCTTCTTTTTTTTTTTTTTTACTTACCTTGGCTTTCCATTGGCAACTGAGCTCTGCCATCCACGCCATGGCTTGTCAGTCGGCCATTCACTCCCGGGATGCCACCAACCAGAGGTCGGAAGTGCGGAGGCTCCAACACGAGCTCGACCAGGCCCGCGGTGAGGTCAACCAAGTTCAGAAGGGGAGCGATGCCCAGGAGTTGCTCGTTAGGGACCAAGAAGCGTGGATCTCCCGACTATTTGAGGAGAGTGCCCGTTACAGGGAGGAGTCTTCGAGGGTGGTAGCGGAGAGGGAGCTTCTTCGTTAGCAGGTCCAGAGTTTGGAGTCCATGCTCCATGAACGGACCTGAAACTTCGATGCCGCGGTGGAGGAAGAGCGAGCTAAGGCGGTGGAGGACTTTAAAGAGTCCTAGCAGTTCCATGACCTCCAGGTCGAGTACGGCTTGTATTCCTACCGCTCGGGATTCAAGCTTTGCCGATGATTGGTCCGGAAGAAGTTCTCCAGCCTTAACCTTAAGGGCATGCCAATGAAGGACCTGGCCCCAGAGATAGCGGACACTGTGGAGGAGGAGGAGCCTGACTCCTTGGAGGAGAGCGACGAGGATGTAGAAGTGGTGGGACCTTGAGGCTGGTTGCTCTCTTTTTCTTCTTCTGAAATGAATCTTTTGAAGTGGTTGTTCCCGGGCTGTTAGGCCCAGTTTCTCTTCTTTAGAATTAGTAATTAAATGTTCCTTTTTTTTCTGCTAAGTGTTGTGCGATTTAACCTTTTTCCGAAGTAACTATTTCACCCGAACTGCTAAAGCTAAGCACCTAAAGTGGGGTTTCTCAACTGTCGTCACCCCGAGTTATCTCCCCATACTTAGTAGGGGTGATTTTATAATGTACACCGAGGTGATCAACATAGTGAGCATATACCCGACCTGTATGCACTTGGGTTACTTAAGTTGAAGTTGGTTGTCCCTAACGGGTCCAACTTGTATATTGGGGCGGGCTATGCATCATAGGATTCACACCCGAGCTGCCTGCGCCTTTGGTATTAATACTTAACCTATGCCGATGAAGCGGTTAGGTCTTATACGGTGCCGAGGTCTTCGTTAGCTTGGCGTTTTAGCCCTTAGGCTAGGGCAGTGACTTATGGTCCACTCTCCTAGAGTTCGCCCATGCCATAGAGGCGACTGGGTCTTATAGTGCCGAGGTCTTCGTTAGCTCGGCGTTTTGGCCCTTAGGCTCTTGGAGCGACTGCAGTCCACCCCCTTCTGGAGTTTTCCCATTCCGTAGAAGCAACTGGGTCTTATAGTGCCGAGGTCTTTTGTTAGCTCGGCGTATTGGCCCTTAGGCTCGGAGAGCGACTTGTAGTCCACTCAGCTTGGTGATTACATGTAATACTACCTTAAGTTGACAATATTCCATGCCCGAGGTACTTGTTTCCCTTCTAGGGTTTTGAGCTCATACGTTCCTTCCTTGAGCACCTGCTTTACTCGGTAGGGTCCTTCCCAATTTGACCCGAGCTTACCAACACCAGGCTCAAGCACCATAACTTTACGAAGGACCAGGTCTCCAATGTGGAGGTTCCGCTTCTTGACCTTGGTGTTATAGTACCGAGCTACTCTCTGCTGGTAGGTCGTGGTCCTAATGTATTCGAGGTCCCGTACCTTGTGAAGTAGGTCGAGGTTGGTGCGTAGCTCATCTTCATTTGCCTTGTCATCATAGAATTCTAGATGTAGTGTGGGAACTTTGATCTCGGCTAGGATGACTGTTCTAGTGCCATAAGTGAGGTTGAAGGGGGTCTCGCCTGTAGCGGTCTTCACCGTGGTCCGATAAGCCCATAATACACTGGGTAGCTTGTCTACCCATAGTCCCTTAGCTCGGTCGAGGCGTGCCTTCCACTTGACCATTTGCTTGAGGGTGCGCCACCGAGGTGAAATTTTGTTGAATTCCCATATCTTTGCACCAGTTTTGGAATTTAATATCCTCGAACTGCTTACCATTGTCAGAGATTAGTACTCGGGGTAGTCCGAAGTGGCACACTATATTCTTCCAGAAGAAGTTCTACACATTCCACACTGTGATCGTCATGAGAGGTTCAACTTCTACCCACTTAGTGAAATAATAAACTACCACCACTAAGAACCTCCCCTGCCCTGTCGCTGGCGGAAATGGTCCTAGTATATCGATCCCCCACTATGCCAAAGGCCATGGGCTGGTGAGATACTTCAGGTCGGCGGCAAGCTGGTGGTGGATGTTGGCGTGCTTCTGGCACTTGCCACATCTTCTGACGAGCTCGATCGCATCTGCCCTGCCCACCAACCTCCCCTGCTCGTAGTGCTTTCTAGGCAAGAGCCCTGCCCACCAAGTGTCCACCGCCCAGGCCCTCATGAGTGTCACGGAGCACGATCTCGGCTTTGGAAGGTCGCAAGCAGCGTAGATAAGGGAGCGCATAAGATCTTCGGTACAGCTGTTCGTCTATCATGATGTATTTGGCTGTCTGACACTCTACCCTTCTGGCGACATTGCAATCTGCAGGGAGGGTCCCGTATAGCAGGAAGCTTACAAGCAGAACAATCCAGCTCGACACTGCTTGAACAATAGGAGCGACCTCCTCTGCCCCCCCCCCCCCCCCCCCCCCCCCCCGAGAATGCTCGGCCGAGGCAAGTTCTCTATATACACGGTTCTCATGGTATTATCACTGGTGCTGGCTAACCAGGATAGGGCATCGACCTTAGCGTTCTCAGATCTTGGGATTTGCTTGATAAGTGAGAATGGAAGTTGAGCAGAGCCTCTCTGACTTTGGCTAAGTAGGCGATCATGGTTGGCTCGTGAGCTTCATATTCACTAGTAACTTGGTTGACCACGAGCTGAGAATCACTGCAGATGACGATGTGCTTGGCTTTCACTTCGTTTGCTAGGGCCAGCCCAGCTATTAATGCCTCATACTCCACCTCATTGTTGGACGCTGCAAAGTCAAAGTGTAACGCATACTCCAGTTTCACCCTGATTGGCCCATACAGAATGATTCCAACTCCGCTGCCCTACTGGTTGGGCGAGCCATTCACGTGAAGGATTCGGGGCTCCTCATCCCAGGTCGGGTTCGATCTAACTAGGAGAGAAGCCACACTGGTTGCTACCTTACGATGCTCAAGCTCAACCGGCATGGGCACCTCGGGCTCATTCGACCTAGGGGCCTTGGGCTCAACCGGCATGGGGACTTCGATGTTGAAAGTGCATTCCGCAACAAAGTCAGCTAAGGATTGGGCCTTGATAGCAGTTCACGGCTTGTACTAGAGGTCGTATTTGCTGAGCTTGATGGCCCACTTCGTCAACCTACTAGAGACCTCGGGCTTGAGCAAGACTTGCTTCAGAGGCTTGTTGGTGAGGACGACGACAATATGAGCTTGGAAGTACGGACGGATCTTCCGAGCTGCAATGACTAGCGCATACGCCAACTTTTCGATCTCTGGATACCTCATCTCTGCACCCTGCAACACTTTGCTAACATAGTAGATAGGTCGTTGAACCCGATTTACTTCTCTTATTAGTACTGAGCTGACCACCTCGTCACTTGCAGAGAGGTACAACTCCAAAACATCACCCTCCTCGAGTCGGGTTAAGACCGGGATACTAGTGAGGTACCTTTTGAGCTTGTTGAACGTGAGCTGACACTTTTCGGTCCATTCAAAGCCTTTGCTTTTAATTGCCTTAAAGAAAGGCAGGCAGCGCTGCTGATTTGGACATGAAGCGGCTCAGAGCGGCTATACGACCATTCAACCTCTGAGCCTCCTTCAATTTTCGAGATGGTCTCATATCTAGGGTAGCTTTAATTTTATTCGGGTTGGCCTCAATGCCGCGCTGGTTGACGATGTACCCTAGGAATTTACCTGAGGTGACACCGAATGCACACTTGTTTGGGTTTAGCTTCATGTTAAACTTACGCAGAATTTCAAAAACAGAATGCAAATCATTTATTAAATCATGCAAAAACTGAGTCTTAATGACCATGTCGTCTACATAACATTCTATTTTCTTGCCAATCAACGGCTCGAACAACTTATTTACAAGACTTTGGAAGGTAGTCTCGGCATTTTTCTGTCCGAAGGGCATGACCTTGTAACAGTACAGGCCTAGCTTGGTTATAAAAGCTATTTTTTCTTCGTCAGCAGGGTCCATTCTTATCTGGTTATAGCCTGAGTAGATGTCCAAGAAACTCAACAACTCGTGCCCTGAGGTCGCGTCCACCAGGCGGTCGATCTTGGGGAGCAGGAAGCAATCCTTCGGGCAAGCTTGGTTCAGGTCGATATAATCAACGCACATACGCCATTTACCGTAGGCCTTCTTTACCAGGACTGGGTTGGCTACCCAGCTCGGGTAATGGACCTCTTTGATAAATCCAGCTGCGAGGAGCTTCCCGACCTCCTTGTCAACTGCTCTCCAGCGCTCTGGGGCTAACTTGCGTTTTTCTGTCTAACGGGCCTAACTATAGATCAATATTTAGCCTGTGAGTTATGATGCTTGGGTCTATGCCAGGCATCTCTGTCGCAGACCAAGCAAAAACATCTAAATTTTGAAGTAAAAAACTTACCAGTTGAGATCGTAGGAGCTCCTGGACTGAAGTGCCAATCTGGAGTGCCCGAGCTGGGTCTTCCGCCAAAGTGGGCACGGAAACAGTCTCTTCCGTAGGTGCAACTCATTCTTCGCATTGCTTCGTAGGTCCCTTCAGCTCGAGGTCATCGACCAGCTTGGATTTTCCTTTGAGGGCGGTGACATAACACTTGCGAGACTCAAGCTAATTGCCTCACGCTACCCCAACTCCGAAGTCCGTGGGGAACTTCATCACCAAATAATAGGTGGAGACCACCACACGAAGAGCACGGGTGATGGACTGACCTATTATGGCGTTGTATGGGGAGGGAGTTGCGACCACCAAGAAGTCATGGTTGAGCCTCACTATGCTAGGCCAGGTGCCGACTTCCACAGGTACTGTGATTCTCCCCAGGGGCCTGACTTCCTCTCTGCTGAAACCTACCAAGAGAGTACTTGCGGGCTTGAGATCGCTCTCTTGGAGCTGACGCTTGTTGAACACTGCCTTGAAAAGAATGTCAATCGAGCTGCCGGAGTCGACGAGGACGCGCTTGACTTCGAAGTCATTGATCCTTATCTTTACGACGAGCGTGTCATTGTGGGGGTAGTGGACCCCGCGCGTGTCGTCCTTGGTGAAGAAGATCAAGTCTTCTGTCCTTGGCCGCTTCGGGGGGTTCTGCTCTTCCCTTCTGACGATCACATGGATAGTCCCCCGAACTAGTCTCTCTTCAGGGGGCTGCCTCTACGGCTGCTCTGTTTGCCTGCTGCTGGACTCGGGAGCATCTCTACCTTGCTCCCCATGCCGACTTGCTTTATTATTGTTGTTTTGTACAAAATTTCTTAAATAACCACGACAAATGAGCTCCTTTATCTCATCGCGGAGGTTCTTACAATTTTCGGTACTATGACCGTGATCTCTATGAAAAGTACAATACAAGTTCTTATTTCTTACATTGGGGCCCCTTTCAGCCGGGGTGGCCACTTCACATATGGGGCGTCTTTAATCGCCATAAGGATCTCGGCCCGCTTCACGTTCAGGGGTGTGTAGTTAGTCCTTTCTATTAGAGGAGCTCGGAAACGCTGTCCCGGCCTAGCCCCCCGAGCTAGGTCTTTTTTCTTCTTGTTGTCCCCTTGAATTGAGGACTCACCCTCCCTTTTCCTTTTCTCAGGCAAACTTTCATTTCTTTGGTTGATCTCCTCCTCCATCCCTATGAACTGGTCCGCGAGCTTGAGGAACTCGGTTACAGTCTTGGATCGATTGACCACCACGTGCCACTTGAACTCTTTGTGCGTGATGCCTCTCTTGGTTGCTGTAAGCTGCACTGCGGGGTCCAAGTCAAGTATTTGCAAACAAGTGTCATTGAACCGCTTGATGTAACTCCGGATGGGCTCCCCTTCCCTCTACACTATGCTGATGAGGCTTTCTTGGGTTCTCAGGCACCGCTTGCTAGTGACAAAATGAGAGGTGAAGACTTGCACGAACTGCGTCCAGCTTTTTATTGATCCAGGCGCAAGGTTCCTGTACCATGTGCGGGATACCCCTTTGAAAGTGGTGGAGAAGGCCACACACATGCAGGACTCACTGGCCCTAGCCAAGTGCATCTGCGACTGGAAGGCGTCGACGTGGTCATTTGGATTCAATGATCCGTCATACTTGTCCAAGGGAGGAAGCTTGAAATCCTTTGGCATAGGGACGGATAGAAGTTCTAGAGACAGGGGGGACGGAACTGAGAGGAGCAGAGTGGATTTTACTTCGTCTGAGCTTACCTCTTCCTTACCCTTTAGCTCGGGCAAGTTGTGAGTGGTAGTTCGGCAAGCTCGGCGACGTCTCCGCTGCTTTGCTAACTCGGCATTAGTACTGTTTGCTTCTGTGTTGCCGAGCTCGATGGGCCCAGAAAGGGGCTCAGATTGGTGCTGATGGCTGTGAAGTAAAGGGCCTTGCTTACAGTCTGCGGCCAGGACCTCGAACTGGTTCTCAGCGAGTGGAAGCTTGAACTATGAAGGCCGAGGCGACACGGGTCTGACTGGTTGAGAGGCCCCCGACCTAACTACAGGTTGCGAGGTGGGGGGAATAACTTGTCTTTCCCTCCTGCCATGGGATGAGACTTGGCTTCCGAGAGGGTTCTGGGTTCGGGAGGTCTCTTCTTGGTGGGGGAGACGGTCGCTGTGACAGCAGGGTTGGGCCTTCTGCGCAGCGAGGTGTCGAGGTGGAACTTGCTGTTGATGCTGAGGCAGCGGTGGGAACTCCTGCTGGTACTACTACTGGTAAACATGGTGGAGCATTTGCTGCTGGTATAGTTGGAACTGATGGACCTGATGCATTTGAGCTTGCATAGCTCGCACGTAGTGTACCAGGTTTTCTGGCTGGTTCTGTCCGACCACCGGGAGAACTAATGGTTCTGCAAAGGTCACCTCTACCAGCAAAGGGAGTGGAGCATTTACTGGTGCCATGACTTGAGGCGCGCTCAATGTAGGGACTCCGTCCGTGGAGAGGGGTACAATGAACTAGCCAATGCAAACAGTAGGGAACTGAGGTCGTTCCCCAGAGGTGTTTTAGTCGGTACTTCATCTGGCGTTGCTAGAGGAAGCCATTGTAGTCTTACTGAAAATTGTAGTGTTTGGTGAGTGGCTTTTTGAAGTGATTCCCACAGACGATGCCAAATGATGTAGCGCGATCTGGTCACTTCTACCTGGTAGGGCTTCGCTCCTACCTGGCAACGGACAACACCTAAGAAGGAGAAGAATATGAGGGATTCCCGAGGAGTTCGCCCGACGGGAACACTCCGATGCTTAAGTTAGAACTCGGTGGGAAGCTTAGAGAGTAGTAAAGGAAAATGAGCTAAGAGTGGAGATGCACACTTCGCTGAAGTTCCCTTGCCCCTTGGGAATCGGGGGCCTTTATATACTGATGTTCTATCAAATCGGGTGTAACCACCTCTGATCCTCTACTACAGCCGTTATTCGCCAGGCTTATTTGATTGGTGCAGGTAACCATCGCAGAGTACGGTCCTGTCAGCTGAGAGACGTTGTGCAGAGCTGACGTGCATGACACCGCCTAGCGTGAGACGTGGGTGCAGTCCTTTGGACTGGCAGGTGCTGCGCCGCCCGACAAGAGATGTGGGAGCAGTTTGACAGGCACAGTCTTGTCGGGTAAGAAGTTTCCCGAAGACTCCGGGTTATTCAATAGTGAGCTCCCTTGTAGCGAACTCCTTCGTAGCGAGCTCCAATAGTGAGCTGTCTTATGGCGAGCTATTATGCTGGGGTTTCAGCGAGCTCATTACGCCGAGTTGTGGCCAAGTTGTCATGCTGAATTGTCACTTATGTCGAGTCATGTCCACGTGTCACCTGGTTAGGAGGTCGGGTCAAATCACCCTCCATCACTCACCATTAAACTAATATAAAAAATAACAGACCAGTAAATAAATATAAAAAATAACAAAAATCCTTTTGTTAAAGACTTCTTTTTGAAATTACAGAATCTAGCAAATCTCTTGCTGAGTGCATTCTTGAAAGTAAGAGTAGTCTCAGCTTCTTCTGGTTCTTCTATTGAAATACAAGGGCAGAAATAAGAACTACAACATCTTCTGGTTCTAGATCATCCAATTGGTTCTCAAACAAACACTCTGCATATCAACTCTTCCCCATAATTCATTTCACATGCAACGCATCCCTTGATCTGAACTACAAGATCAACATCTATGCAGCCAATTTCCTTCAGTACATCAATCTGCAAAAGCATTAATTTCCTTCATTGCTTCTAAGATGATTTCACACTAGCTGCATACCACAAAGCATAAGCCGTATCATGTGAAAGCAAAAAGAAAGAGATTTCATAGAAAAATATACCCAGCCCGAAAGCCCGCCATCTGTTGAAGTGCTTCATATGGCATTTGGTACTTCAGTTCATTAACTTCCTCTACCAAGGGGATGATTTTGTTTGCATCCTTGTCCACGCAAACATAGATTTCATAAAGCTGAGATTTACCATTCTTATAATCAACACTGCAACGAATTGCAGCTGCATCTTCAAATTCATTGTTAATGGCTTCCTCTACTTCAAACAGACTGTAGTCAACATAATATGTAGGAATAATACCTGCATATGCCCATGTTGGAGAATACAGAAATACTTAGATAAGCAAATATCAGAAATCAAAATCAATAAAATGAGGGAGCAACTCACCATTCTCCCCAAGTATGCTAAGCATATCGGCATCAGATCTAAGTTTCAATGCCCTCTCAAAGTAATCATGTTCACTAAGCCCAGAGCATACTCCATATGTTTTCCATGCACTTTTCCACAAGAACCTCCCATCGTTGCTTGGGCATTTGATGTTAGACCAGTACAAATTAAGTTGATCCAACATGTCAGAGAGCTGTATGGATTTTGATGTCCATAGCTTTAGTTCTGGTATGGCAAAACTCAAAGATAGTAAAGAGGAATTTGTTGTTAGATAAATTGAATATTGTACTACCTCATTTTTGTCAAAAGGACTTCTGCTGTACTTCTTGAGTTGTTTTCCATTCTGGGAGCAGGGAATCAAGCTCCTAATAAAGAAGTCTCGGTCTGGCTCCCCAGTCTTTGGAAGGCAGCATCCTGCTTTGGTCTGCCTGCAATATGATCCTGGCCACTGAAGATTTATAATCCAAGCTGAGATAAAATGAATCCACAGATAAGATACATCTGGCTATGCAGATTTATAGTGATAAAGTGCAAATTCCCTTACTAGTATAAAAAGATCAACCAAAAACAGAAATGAGAAATATGTAGAGCACTGACAGAGAAAACACCTTCTAAGCTTTTACTTGAAATGCTATATAACGGAACAATGAGGGGAGGATAAAAACTTCTTCAGTGACCTCAACTAATAGCTTAAGCTTTTATTTGAAGGGTTTTTTTGACATCAAGAAATCTTCAGTGACCTCTACTCACTGCTATATTAACGGAACAATGAGGGGAGGATAGCACCAAGAAATCTTCAGTAGTCCTTGAATAGCATGAACAACATATCATTAACCGGGATAGTAATAACAGAAATTCAGGCCTGAGTTACCTAAAGTTTCCTCTCCAGTTTCATTTTTGTGATAGTCTATTGTAATATTATTCTAATTTTATATATCTGTATCACAAAATTAATTTACAGAAATTGTGGCATGCAGAAAGAAGTTTCTGATCCAGGTTCCAAGTAAAAGAAGAAAAAAATGTTATTAACCGGAGATACAAAGTGCAGTTTGGATATAATCAGAAATAACATCTGGCCCAATTGTTATGGTGTCTCAATAAAAGGTGGAAAATTCCTCACAGTGGAGGAAGCTTCCAATGTCATAAGTGCAGATGAAATTTCCTGCATAGAAAAGAACTTCTGCAGAATTGCATTCAGGATGGCGCCTCTCACTTCTCAAACTGTACCAATGGCCTAACAAGCATGAATCATAACCGCTTCACCGGTGGCACCTCTTAGATGCAGTACACGGTCCAATTTCAAATCAGGAACCAACAAAAGACCACAACCTTCTTAGAGTAAAAAAGAAAAAAATGGAAATCCAGGAAAAATTGGAGAAAAAGGAAGCTAACAATAAGGATCAATAAACAAATAAGGTTCTAGGTTAATTAGTACATAGGACAATTTCGTGTTTACAAGATAACCGTGTATTTCTTCTTGGTAAAACCTCTCAGCAATCAGCAGGGGAAGCAGGAAAAATATATAAATAAAGGCCTCCCCCTGGGAATATTAAAAGAAAGAAATTCAGAAAGAAGGAAGAAGACCCTAAGAAACCTCCCCTATATGATGTGAGCTAAAAGGTTTAAAAAGCACATGATGATAACCATCAGAAGCCATAGTTTCAAAGATTGGGTGACCCAAATCCCAAGTCTTTTCCACCTCAAAAAAAAACTACTCGTTACATTCACAGAATCCCACTTGAAGTTAATTCCAATCATATCTCATAAGCTGACAACAGAAATTATTCCCCAAAAAATCAATAACAACAACGACAACGACAATAATCCAGTATTCAAAACGGTTGATAGCTATAATTATATAACCCTAGTAAGTGCACTAGTTATCAAGTAGTATAAAAATATCGTTTCCACGAGGATTTAACAAAATAAGTATTAGAACTATAACCACCCCTAATTATTTGGACAATCGAATTTCAGATTTAAGAGTAAAGGACTACTGAAAATAGAACAAGAAAATAAAAGCAATGGCAATCACTAACCGGATATGCAATAGGTGAAATCGTTAGGGCTTTTGATCCACCTAACCATTCCAATGAATATTAGTGGATGAGATTATCCAAGACAATTAGTCATTCCCATAAGTTGAAGTCTTTCCAATTTTATTTAATATTCTCTCTCGAGATATACTAAAACTACTTCTATCAGGTAACCATTCGATCTCTCGACTAGAGTTCTCAAGATAGAAGTGCATTAGGTCCAAGGAAAAACCATTATATCAGATGAATCATGTGTATATACCCCTATATACCATTCAATTCACACCATGAATTATGTGGTCAGTTATATGAATTCATCTCTCGATTCATTCATATACGCCTGATCAATTAAGAGATTGTCACTCCTAATAGCATTAAGCAAGATAATTAATAGATTATATGGAAATCACAATCTTGAATAGATCAGAAAGATAAAAATATATTCATTATCATGGTTAGGCTTTCCACAGCCCTAGCTAAAAGCAAATTAGTTCATGATAAAAGAATTAAAGCAAACAAGAGGAAAGAAAGAACTCATGAATTCGCCCATGGTGTTGAGATCTCCTATTCTCCTCGCCACCACCTTCTTCTTTAAGTTTCTTGATTTCTTGATCTTTTCTTCATAGATCCTCAATTCAGTTTGTGATCCCCCTCAGACTGGTATGCCCAACCTTTGATATAGTTTACAACTACTTGGAGTTATTTCAAGAATGGATAATCCAGCTTTTATTCAAACTCATCCTATCATATCTTATCTTTATCTCTTATCTCATGATCTCAATCTTCCTTAACTCTCTAGAATTATATTTAAAATTTGAATCTAAGAGGATTCTTTGGATTCTTGAATTCGAGTGGGTTGCTTTAATAACTCGGACCGCCACAAGGCTTCTCTACAAAATGGGCTTCAGCTGTGAATTGGGCCTTATTACGAAATTATTCCGACTTCGGGCCCAGATTTGACTTCGATGCAGGCCGAATCTGCTAAAGCCCAAAACATGAAAGTTGTATTTTTTTCTCTTATCTTTCTAGTGAGTCTTAAATCATCCCAATCGGAGCTCGGATACGAGAGTTAGGCCCATATTACTAATTGGTGCCGAAACTGTGAAAAATCATCTGATTTGCCTTGCTTTCCTTCTTGCGACTTCTTTCCTTGCCCTGCACCGAAATACAAGAAATATGAATCCAATTAAGTATTAATTCAATATAAAAGACTGAATATTTGGAGAAAAATATGATAAATTTTATTTTCATCAAATCCCCCCACACTTAAACTTTTGCCTGTCCTCGGGCAAGACAAAACTCAAGGAAAAATAAATCTCTCGCATGCCTTGATCTAGATTTTAACAATCCTTCCATTGTCCGCTTCTTCATCCGTCAAAGAATAATCTCTAATCATCAATCCTCATGCTCCCAAGTCGAATCAACAGTCAAGGGGAGCAAGCATTTCATCGCATGAACATTTTAGGACTAAAGTAAGCATTCATTGCTTTAACAGATTCAAACTGCTAACTGCCCTTAAAAAAAAACAAGAAATGTTGTCTCGCTTATGCATCACATCTCCACCACTTATCTTGAGTTCAATGCATCAAAAGGTGAAATGGGGCTTGTGGTTTTAGGGGGAGTGCATTTTATGCTCCATCTCACCCTTTTCTTTTGCTTTCGGTGTGAGTGCATTTCATGCTCCATCTCACACTAGCTCTTTTTCTCTCGGTGTGAGTGCATTTTATGCTCCATCTCACACTAGTTCTCTTTTTTTTTTTTTTGAATATCATCACCATTGTCAACCCAATCCATGAACTCATTATCGTGGTCTCAACATGTCTAGCAAAACAAGTTCTAGAATAATCAAATAGGGGTTGTAATGAGATGCCTTCTATAGCCGAAATTTTCAGCTAGTCTTGCTTGCATCCTTTCCTGTCTATTCCACCTAAGCACATGATTCATGATAGTTTGAAATTATTCAAAAATAAGTTTCTAGGGAGCAGAAATTTCAAAAGGAAAGGTTAAAAAGTGATGATCGAAGCATGCTAGAGTTAACCAAAAAGTTATCAAATCCCTTAATACCCCCCCTCCCCACACACTTAAGGTATACATTGTCCTCAATGTATATGACTTTATGTAAAAGAGAAAGATTTAAGGGGACTTCCCTGAACGCCTTGTTGAGATCCTGCAGTTGTGAGATCGGCTGCTATATATGATTAAGAAAAACAAAACACTCATAAGTAACAAAAAACAAAAACAAACAAACTGAACTCAATGGGTTGCCTCCCACAAGCGCTCCTTTTAAGTTGTGAACTTGACTTTCACCTTTCTTTCATGGCGGTTTCAATGAGAGAATGGGCCCATGGTGGATGGGTTGCTCTCCTTCAATATAATGCTTTAAACGCTGCTCATTTACCTTGAATGTATTTCCCTTACCATTATGCAGTTCAATCGCTCCATGAGGGAATACCTTAGCCACTACAAAGGGTCCACTCCACTTGATTTTTAACTTCCGATGTTTCCCCCTCTCATCCTTCATGGGTGGGTTTAAATCTAGAATAGGAGCTTGCACAATAGATGAGAGGATTTTTGTGTGAGATTGAGGTAAACTAATAAAAGATGTATTATGAATTGTAATTTCAAAAGAGTCTAGCTTAGAAGTCAAATTTCGTAGTTCTGATTTCAGTACAAACTTTTGCTCTAATTGTTGCAATTGATTAGGACTATTGTTAAGTGCAACTTTCAGCGTGTCTTCTGATTTAGATGTATCTATTTCATCAATGCAATCAATTGCATATATTTCATGTTCAATTGTATTGGGACATTTCATGGTTTTAAATACATTAAACACCACTTCTTCACCATTGATTCTAAGAGTAAGTAGACATTCTTTCACATCAGTTAAAGCATTACCCGTAGCAAGAAAGGGTCTCCCTAGAATCAACGGCATTGTCCTATCTTCCTCCATATCCAACACAATGAAATCAGCATGAATGATGAAATTACCCACATTGACTAAAACATCTTCTACTATTCCCCTAGGATATTTAATGCTTCGATCAATTAGTTGTAGGGTAATAGTTGTAGATGTTAGTTCATGCAGTCCAAGTTTTTCAAAAATAGAATAAGGCATTAAATTTATACTAGCACCTAAATCACATAAAACTTTTTCAAATTCAATATTCCCTATGGTGCAAGGTATAGAAAAACTCCCTGGATCCTTAAGCTTTTAGGGCAATTTTTTTTGAAGAATGGTTGAGCACTCTTCATTTAATTTCACCATCTCACAGTCCTCCCATTTCCTTTTGTTCGACATCACCACCTTCAAGAATTTGGCATATTTTGGCATCTGTGACAATACATCAAGAAGGGGGAGGTTAATATGTATTTTTCTAAATACTTCTAAAATCTTCTCAAATTGTCTATCCAAATTAGCTTTCAAAATTCTTCCAGGGTAGGGGATAGGGAGTTTAATAGCATCTAAATTCAGTTTAGGTGTACTCCCTTCAATCTCTTTTTGCAAATCGGCCACATCAGCTTCCTTGTCGTCATTCTGGGTTTCGTCAACTGTCTTCCCACTTCTTAAAGCTATGGCGTTTACTTGCCCAGATTCGCCCTTATTTAATTAATTCAATTAACCCAGTTTGAAATGGGCTTTAGGCCCATTAAGCTTTCATGCTCACTTCCTTTTTAATGCTGGCTAGCTTGGCTCTCTTTGTATGGCGTAGGACCCTATCATTGATCTACACATCAACCACATGGGTTTAGCCCAATCTTAATTATAAGGCCTGACCGAATTCACTATAGGACATAGTGAACCCTTGAGTCAATCACCATGGGCTCTTAATGGGCCCAACATTTACACTAAATGGTCATTGGGTCTAGCCATCTTATGAATGCCCAAGGACTGTGGAAAGATGCAACATTAGCCCATCAGGTATAATCCTCAATGGTCTTACACTTAACCTCACAGTCCTTAATGATCAAACACTGCCCGACAAGAGAGGACATCTCCCTCGGCTGCAAGATACAATGTTGCACTCTCTACTCACATGGATCTTGGGAATTAAAACCTTTTGCAAACAATTTGAAACCATATATATATACATATATATATATATATATGTATATTGCAAAACAAATTTTAAACACATTTGAAATCCAGTGCCGACAATTTTGGTTTCCATCAGAGATAGTGCATTCCCCGATCTTTTACTTTGTTCGACAAAGGGGCTGATCCTGTCACTATGATCACCCACTTAGATCAATTCTTGGGTTGTCCCAACATACCCAGGTTTTGACCCCCGTTAAGGATCTCACTAATTGGCATATCAAAGACAACCCAATCCGACACCTAGTGCAGTACCATAATCGAGTCTAGGGGTCAGGTGTAACATTCCAGTTTTTCTCGTCTGTCTCTAAGGTCCAGGGCAACACTAGAATTTAGTCTGGTTCAGGGTTTCAAGAAAACCCACACTGCATGTACCTCAGGTCTCACCCTGGCAGCTGAGACAAGCCACCCCAACCAACTTGGCTGCACATTAGTGTCAGCCTTGGTAGGATAAATCTCCCCAGATCTATCCAATAGTTGTGAAGATTCTAAACTAACACAAGTCTCACTAGTTTCCAATTTAAGGGTATTACACAAAAACACACCACAATAACATGAATCAAATATGTACTTTATTCATTTATAATAAATGTCATAATGTACATCAAACTAATTGGAGCTAAGGGCACATTCATTGTCTAACATGAGTAACTTTGGCTCGTTGTGAATGCGCAATGGTCCTTAAGTCCATCGCAAGTCCGCGATGACTTTGAGCTCATTATAGGTCTATGATGACTTATGAGTTCATTGCGGGTCCCTAGTGGCTCCTAATGTCGCCATGGGTGCTCTTGTGGTTTTGGTTTGAAGCCTTCATCGGAATCTCAAAAGTGGGGAACCTCATGTAGTTACAATTAGCCCCTTGTCACCGGTGTACGAGTGAAGAAGATAGCACCTCATGTTTAGAGAAGGGATACGAAGGTCTTTAGATTGGTAAGTTTCCATTATTTTATTTATATTAATTGGTTTACTAGACATGTATTATTGTTGACATCGATGGGTGTTTTATTGTAGTCTTTTATTTTGAAGAGGGTGGAAATGGGGGATGAATGACCTGACTTTATAGGTTTACAATTTGTTGATGGTTACATTAGCTGCGACGAGGTATGTCTATTTTTGTATGAGTGAGTGTCCTTTTGTGTATTGTTGGTATTCTAACCTCATATGTTGCTCTAGGTTTCCTTTGTTATTCCCCCACTAGCGTCATCGTATCACCTATCGTTAAGCGGTTGGCGGTAGAGTTGAGTGCTCTCTGCTTTGAGACCTTGGAGGGAAGGGTGCCCGGTGGTGATGTTAGTGTAGCTCCATCCCTAGTGGAGGCTTTGGGCCCTTGGGGAGATGATTGTGTATGAGAAGATGGCGGGTCTATTAACGACCCTGTTGCAGAGCCCGTGCAGCCTCTCAATGCTTTGAAGGAGCCTTCGTCGTTTGTGATCCTGTAGAAGTGGTTGCTCCTTCTAATTTGATGCAAGGGTAGGTACAACCTTCTCAAGCGTCTCTAGCAGTCGTGGATGGTGATAGTGTGGCGTCGAGAGCTGCAGTAGATGTTTGGCCGGTGGAGACCGATGTGCTGGACCCACATTGTGGTGACTTGGAGCTCTTTGCGGAGCTCGCAATAGTGAGCCAAGAGTTAACAAACTACTACAGAAAAGAGGATATGGTGCTTATCGGGTTTGTGGTGTCTGATCTTGTTACTGTTCAGGGCGCTCACAAGCAGGAGCGGTTCATCGTATCCCGTAATGTCACTGACATGGTGTCATTGATTATTTAGAAGGGGTGGTTGCCTACTGCCAAGTTTCCTCCCGTAGTCATGAATGCCTCCTTGAACACCATGGTTGGGTTGATGAACTCCATCATGTCATAGTCCATGGAATCATTGTCATGGTTTCTTTTTGCACGGTGATTGAAGACCTATCTTTCCTTCACCGCGAGGGGCTTCAAGATGGAGCATATCCAGGAGTGGGTGGTTCGCATGGCTCATGTGTTCTGAAAGACTGGTCATAAGAAATCCAACCCGTTATCTTCCAAGGACCTAGGTGAGCTTTGCATGCAGTTAAAGGTGGTGGACGCCTGCATCCGAAAGACTGGAGAGAAGATAGAGGCTCTTTTTGATGAAGCTGTGTGTCAATAGAAGGGGTTATAACAGTTGTGAGAAGAGCATCAAGAGATTGTTGAGGTTCAGGAGTAGAGGGAGAAATTAGAAGAAATCAACAAGATGCATGACGAATGGTTTCATCTAAGTAAACAAATATTTTGTGTGTAATCCTTTGGTATTTACCATTTTGCCGTGTAAATGTACACCTGTTCATATTGCTTAATGAAAACACAGGTTTCTTATGTGGGCCATTTTTCCTTCTTGTTATTTTGTATTTTTGTTATTCCCATTGGTCGGGTAGGGCATGTAACTTATTATTTGCTAGGAGCATGATAAGATCCTAGGGTAATGACATCACGAAGGGGAGTCCTTGCCGTTGAGAATGGGGTGATCGCAACTGAGCGAGACTATGAGCAATGTTTAATGAGTGAAAAATAATTAAGGCGCATACATAGCGTCATGTTGGTAGTGTATTAGGGTGATGCGAAGTGGGTGTGCTTGCGATGAGCATAGATTATTGTCTGACTCCTACAATAGGTGTTTAGTGATACCTTAAGTCCATGATGGATCAAGTTTGTAATTGGTGCATTGTAGTGGTTTCTTATCGATTCTGAGTATTTGTTGTTCGTGTAGTCAAGTCATAATGTTGTGGTATGGCTTGAGCCCCCTATTGGTTGAGTCATGATCTGTTGTCGCTTTTTTGATTGGGCAAAATCCCATGGCCTTTGTGCTTATGTTTGTTTGCAATGATTGATTGGGCAGAACAAGATTTTTTCTGCTTGTTGTATCATGCATATGACCCTGCTCTAACATTCTGGTGTCATTGGAGGCAGATGGCCACTTCCAATCGCCATGCCTCATGTGAACTTTGCGATCGGGGTTGCTAGAACCTTCCTGGTGTTGTTAAGATATGTGAACTCGCACCTAGGGTTGCCAAGGTCTTATTAGGGTTGTCAGGGAATGTAAGGTCACTCTTGGGGTTGCTAGGGCCTTCTTGGGGTTTCCAGGGAGTGTAAGATCGCACCTGGGGTTGTCCAGTAGGGGTGAGCACTATTCGATTAAAACCAAAAAACAGACCCAAAAATTTTGGTTTCGGTTTTTTCGGTTCTGTTTGATTCAATTTTGGTTTTTAGAATTAAAAATTCAATTAATCGAAAAAACCAAAGTAACCAAACTTTGCTATATAGCATGTAATATATAATATATAATATATTAAAATTTGATTTCATAATATATATTATATTATATATATTATTGTTATGATATATATAATATAGTATATAGTATATATATTTTTGAAATTCGGTTTTAATTGAAATAACCGAAAATCGAATAGTACATGAGGAACCACATGTACTTACACTACCAATTTCGAATGGAAGAAGAACAAGTGTTGTTTAATGCCCCTTTTCATTTTACTATTGTTTTTACCTCTTGAAGACAACCTCAAAGGCTCAATTTGTAAAGGCCATTAGCTTCAAAATTGCAAAAATATATTTTTCTTTTAAAGTAAACTGTTGTCATGGTTAATGATAAATGCCTTGCTCCAAGGAAAGTGCATTTTACTTTTATTTGATGGCTTTAATTTTGTTTGCAAATTACATTATAATTCATTTAATGATGGACAGATTCCCTAAGGAATCATTCGTACAATTATACACTTATATCTCATATCATTAGTATTTTCAATGAATTTATTATCATCAAAACATTTAGTCCGCATTTGGAATCAGTGTAAAATATCATCGGTGTAAAAATATATCGATAATGTTTTACATGAAACAGTGAAAGTGACCATTACTTTTTGAAAACGTAATAGGTGAAGAGTCTAAAGATGACGTAAAACTTTAGGCTGCATTTGGAATCAGTGTAATCATCATTAACTGATCATTGTATTTTTGAAAAACATGATGCAATTAGTGTAAAGTTTTACATTGATTTTATCAATGTAGTATTTATATCGATAATCGATGTAAAACTTTATATATGATGAGGTTTTGCACTGATTCACGACGTAAAATTACACTCCATCCAAACACATACAAAACTGAACTGGAATGGAGTTTTGCGTCGATCATTATTACACACTCTTTCCTAACACGAACAAAACCGAACTAATGTAAATATTTACATTCTTCTTAATTTACACCGATTCCAAAGACAGCCTTACCTTTGATAGGTTTTACATCGGTTATCGACATAAAACTCTACTCCATCCAAACGTATGTAAAACTAAACCAGAGTGGAGTTTTAAGTCAATCATGATTACATTTTCCTTCCAAATGCAAATAAAATTGAACCAATGTAAACTTTTACATCATTCTTGATTTACATTACTTCCAAACGCTGCCTTATGGTCAAATAACAAATACATCGGGTTGGGCCATGCCTGAAGTATTAGGCCCAAGCTTGGCTCAAAATTTTTTAAGTTTGATGCGAGACCGAGTTGGGCCAACTTTGCATACAAAATCATGGGCGTGGGCTCAAAAATTTGGTCGGGCCGGGTTTCCGTGCCGGGGCAAGGATGATCACCCCAAACTGTACTCCACACTAAGAAATTGTTTAGCAGTTTAGGTTTTAGAAGTCATCTGATTGTACGCGCGTCCGGTTGCGGATCTCTCTCTCTCTCTACCATGGCGATCAATAAGATGTCACATTTCAGTGTCTTGCTACTTGCTAACTAATTATCTTATGTAAGCGCTTCCTGGTTTAGTAGTTGCCTAGCTGATAATTTGGTACCCCTCTCTCTCTCTCTACCATGGCGATCAATACGATGTCACATTTCAGTGTCTCTGCTTCGTTTCCCCTGGATCCCAATTCCCACATACTCTGGTGCTGGCATTCTGGAGATTTTTAGCTCTTCTTCTTTGAAATACCAGTTTACTCATCCTCCTACTCATTGCAGCTTTCCATCTCTTCAGGTTTGTTGTCAGGCGATCTTAATCATTTGCTTGCTGTATTTTGTTTGGTTTTGAGATTGATTGGGGTTTGGTATTTCGCTGATATTGGTTTCAGTGAATTCGAGCTCTTTTTTTTGACATTTCCGATCTTTTCCTTTTCAGGTTTAATATTTTGGAGCTGTCTCTCTCTGGTTAACAGAGGAGTTGGTTTGGTGATCTATTTATTATATTTCGTGGAGGATTTGGAGCTTAAGAATGGCTTCTGTACCTCATTCTTTACTTTCATCTTCTGTTACTTCTGCTTCGGATCCTCTCCGAAGTTCGAGTAATGGCCTTAATGGAATTCCCTTAAGGCTCATTGGGAGGGCACGGTTGGGTGTGTTCTTTAAGGAGTTCACTGTTACTGCAAAGATTAAGAAGGGAAAGAAGCATGATTACCCGTGGCCTAACAATCCTGATCCGAATGTCAAAGGAGGAGTTCTTAGTCATCTTTCTTATTTCAAGCCTTTGCAGCAGAAGCAGAATCCAGTCACTTTGGATTTCGAAAAACCGCTTGTGAATCTGGAGAAGAAGATTGAAGATGTAAAGTCCTCCTTTCTTCGCCACTCATGCCAGACGTCTACAGCATGAATTCAACACTTACAGATTTCAGTTTGCTTTAGATTTTTGCTTCTTCTGCTTGTAGGTGCGAAAGCTTGCACAGGAAACTGGTTTGGATTTCAAGGATCAAATCGTCTCACTGGAGAATAAGCATCAACAGGCAAGTCGATAATGTGCATGGTTTCCGGATCACATCCAGAGCAATTGTAATTTCATATTTGAGTAAAAACTGAAGTCCTGAACAAGTGTAACAAGCGGAAACGTGTGGAGGAAAGACATCGTACATTTTGTAGCTGTTTTACTTAGCTTCCGTTATCATCCATCTAATTTTCTTAATCTGAGGTTTTCTTGGATTACTTTGAAATGCTCTGGGTATACGTTCTTAGCTTGATTCTAGAAAGGTACCCTAGCTTCTCCCTTGATCAAAGATGGCACAAATAGCTGGTATTATCACTTCCGTGTCTTGTTCTTCTCTCTAGAATTTAAATTTATCTCTAGCCCTTGTAGGTAATCTTAATTATGCCGTCTTAACTCAATGGGTAATATATGATGTTCATTCTAGAAGCAGTAGTGGTAAACTGGTATTTGTAGCCAGGTTTTGCACCCTTTTCTCAATATACATTGACAACAAGCAGGAGTTGTATGAGGGTGTCCATCCATCATGCTGTACTTGATTCTATAGCTGTCATTGGATTTGATTTCATTGGCAAGTTACTGGACCTGAATGTTTTTCTTGAACTTTACAATGTTGACTTCAGGCTCTAAAGGATTTATACAAGCATCTAACTCCTATTCAACGAGTGTATATTGCTCGACATCCTAACAGACCAACATTTCTTGACCATATATTGAATATCACTGACAAGGTATGACAATGCTGATGGGAGATTCATGTCTACTTGGATTATTTCTTATTTGTAATATGAGGAGAATTATCTCAATTCTCTAATTGTTTCCTTTCATCTCAATTGTGTAGTGGGTGGAACTACATGGAGATCGAGCGGGTTATGATGATCCTGCTATCGTAACTGGTATTGGAAGCATAGATGGTAGACCATACATGTTCATAGGTCAACAGAAAGGTAGAAACACAAGAGAGAACATTCATCGCAACTTTGGAATGCCTACTCCACATGGGTATGTTCTCTGGGTATGAATTCATCATATAGAAAGTAGTTACTAGCCATGTAAGGTTTTGTTGAAGGAATATATCCCCTTTTTTGTGGTACTGAAGATTTGGTTTTAGAACTAACCATGGATTCTATTTAATCATATTCTAAGTATTAAGAGAATCTCATTGTAAATTATAATTGGCTTCATCTTCAAACAGCTATAGGAAGGCTTTGCGAATGATGTACTATGCAGATCACCATGGATTTCCTATTGTTACTTTCATTGACACACCAGGAGCTTTTGCAGACCTTAAATCAGAGGAGCTAGGACAAGTACGCATATATTTTAATTTTCGGACATGCTTGGGTGTTGATTTTCAAACACTGTCTCAAAAAATCCTTTTTGCTTGACCTGCATGCAGGGTGAATCAATAGCCCAGAACTTGAGGACTATGTTTGGTTTGAAGGTTCCAATCGTCTCTATTGTCATTGGAGAAGGTGGTTCTGGTGGCGCTTTGGCTATTGGATGTGCTAACAAATTACTAATGCTCGAAAATGCAGTCTTCTATGTTGCAAGGTAGTTCATACTTCATAGATGCTCACTTTATAGTAATAGCTCTTCCAGACAATTTATTATTGTTTCTATTTTTTGTGCTTTTTCTTATTTAATTGAATAAAGTTTATTTTTATGTTACCTATAAGTAATAGTGTGATCTTCTTTTCTCTCTCTCTCTTTTATTCAAAAGTACATTGTTTCTTCCCTTTCTCCTTTTGTATCTCTTCTTCTCACAAGTCAAATCCTTAATTCTCCCTCTTTTTTCTACCACATTCATCCTAGAAGGACTTTCTCCTTTCTGTCCTACATCTTATGTTAATCTATTTGACTTTGATAATTCCATTCTGCAACTTACTATATCAGTAGCTTGAGCCTATTTCATTTGTGCTTCTACTGTTCCTTGTCATTGATTGACTTTAAACATCTTTCTGGCATCATACGATCTGTACATCGAAGCTATTCATTTTATCTGCTTGTCTACCTATTGATCTCACTTCCTTCTCTATGACACAGCCCAGAAGCATGTGCGGCAATCTTGTGGAAGAGTGCCAAAGCTGCTCCAAAGGTTTCAACTAACTGTTTTAATGTTTGTCCTTGTCTTTGTAGCAGGCAGGCTACATTTACTTGGTTATAATGATTGTAAGTATTCTTCATCTTTGCAGGCAGCTGAGCAGCTGAAAATAACTGCTCCTGAGTTGGTCAAACTGAAAGTTGCAGATGGCATCATTCCTGTAATTTTTTCCTCTATTTTAAATTTCTTGTATTTTGATGCGTCCTTTCATTTCTCTAAAAGGAGTTAACAACCTTTACATGTGGCACCTTCAAGAAATGATTTATTAACACAAGGATAAATTTGGAAGGCAACACCTGCCTTTCGACTATGCCATCTAAGCACATGGTCAGATTGACAGAACATATATTTTTGAAAGATCATAGCTTCCTGGAGGGGCACATAAAGATTGTTGATGTCAATGGCTATTGTACATGGGCTCTCAATATAATGAATGTTTTCCAGTGTTTTTAAAGTCGATCCAGAAATGGAACTGCTTTTCCCTCTGGGTAGCAGTTTAGCAGTTCAACTATCTGGGTCAAATAGGTCAATCTGTGATGTCATAATCAAATAAGAAATATATAAAAATAGTGAAAATACATCTATTACTGAAAAATATAGAAACTTTGTAGAAAAGTTGGATATATATCTCTAATGGTCAGTTGGACTGTCCGGCCAGTTATTCTGGCCTGTTTCACCTAGAAACCGTTCATTTGCAAAAAAAAAAAAAAATGCTGACTCAGTTAAATGATCCGGTCACCTTGCCAATTGAACAGATCTTGGTCAGTGCTGGTCACACATCTTATATATATATATATATATATATATATATATAGTATTTTTATCCATTTTCATCATTACTAACAATGATTCTAATTTATCACACTTTTTTTTGTTCAATATGATGAATATAATATTTACGACATGCTCGATTTTTGCTGCAAAGTTTATCTATTTTTATATTTTATTACGTAGTTTATGATGTCATAGGTTGACCAGTTTGATCCATAGAGTTGAACTGCTGACCCACCAATATTTTATTACTTAGTTTATGGTCAATTTTTTTGCTGCAATTACTTGTTTCATCTTAACTCATCCACCTTTTTTTTTGGACAGGAACCAGTAGGTGGTGCACATTCTGACCCATCTTGGACATCACAACAGATAAAAGCTGCTATTGCTGAAGCAATGGATGTATGTATCTGCCATGTTGGCTTTTTGTAGATGAACTCTACTTTCCCGTTGAGATCCTAACTTAGATCATGTCATCTACTTGTACAGGAGCTCTTGAAGATGGATATACCAGAGCTATTAAGCCATCGGATGCTTAAGTTCCGTCATATTGGTGGGTTTCTAGAAGGAATTCCAGTTGACCCAGAGAAGAAATTGAACATGAAGAAGAAAGATGAACCAATATCTCAGAAAGTAGAGCTTGGAAGAACTCCAGATATTGAATTGGAAAATGAGGTTGGAAAGCTGAAACAAGTCCTAAAATTCAGGGTGTCATCTTTCAAGCCTACAGAGTTGGAATTGAATGAGATGATAGAGAAGCTGAGAAGGGAGGTTAATCAGGAATTCTCTGTGGCAGTCAATGCCATGGATTTGGGGGACCGGCTTGAGATGCTGCGGGAGGAGTTTGCAAAAGCAAGAAATTCACCAGACCAACTCATTAATCAGGGTTTGAAGGACAAAATTGAGAAGCTAAAGCAGGAATTCAATCAAGGATTATCAGAGGCTCCCAATTATGATAGCTTGAATTACAAACTTGACATGTTGAAGGAAATTTGTAAAGCAAAGAAACTCTCAGAGCAGAATGGTAAAACAGCAACTTTGAAACAGGAAATAAATAAGAGATTCAAAGAGGTCATGGATCGACCAGACATAAAGGAGAAACTTGAGGCACTTAAGGCTGATGTTGCTAATGCTGGTGTGTCAACTGAGAGGGATCTGGATAGTGGGCTAAAGGCTAAAATTTTAAAGGTGAAGAAGGAGATAGAATTGGAATTGACTGATGTGCTTAAGTCTTTGAATTTGGATGTAGAGGCCATTAAATCAAAATTTATCAGTGACCAGACCTCATTATTGGACTTCAAAGTCAAGATAGAAGAATTAAATGATGAAATTGGAAGCAAAATAGAGGCTGCTGCTAGTTCATCAGATATTAAGAGCAGAATAGAGCTGTTGAAGTTAGAGATAGCAATGGCAGGAAGGGATCCTGGGCCAGATACAAAAACGAGAATTAATTCACTTATTCAACAAATAAAGCAAAGCCTTGCAGAGGCTGTAAGTTCCTCAGAATTGATAGAGAAGCATGAAAAGCTAAAGGAGGAGATGACCAAAACCATGGAATCTTCTGGAGGATCGAATGGAAGCATGAACTTGGAGGATTTGAAAGGAGGCAGTTTGGAAGATGCATCAAGATTAAAGAATAATGCAAGTGCAACACACAGCATTGTTTGATGCAAGTTTATCCAATCTCATTGTTCTATAATTTCCTAAGAATTGATATAGAATGTAGCTATCTGTATAATTATTGTTTGACATGCATAGAGAGCATTGTTCTTCATTTAAGAACTAGCACTTGCAGATCACTGCTAACGATAGTTTCATTAGTGTTGTCTGAGCTCATTTGATGAGGTCAACCTTAGGCTTTATCTAAGTAGATTTTCTCATGCCATTTTTCTATGTAATTTTCTTATCCTCAGCGTGAGTTGAATTACACCTTTCATCCGAGAGGTTAGACCATGAGGAAATGGAAGTGGAAAACATCAATTATGTTTCCATACTTCCAGAAACAGTGACAAAATTTGTCTTTTCTGATTTTATAGCCAGCTTTACTTGTGAAGTTGGTGGATCTAGGAGTGTCAATGGACTGGGTTTCTGCTGGATCCAATCCAATTAGAATGGATTTGGAGGTCCAATATATTGTTTTGGATTGGACCAGTCCGGATTTAATGATCCAATGTTGAAGTGGACATTCCAATGACCTCAAAGACCAATCTAAATCCAACAGAGTGGGGAAACCAGAGGGAGGCTAGGGCAACAAAGTCTACAGTTTCTTGGTTTAGGTTGAAGTAACATGGATCAAACTCGTGTTCTTTCCAGAAAATGTTCTCTCTCTCTCTCTCTCTCTCTCCTGCTTGTCCTATCATTCTCTGTTCAAGTGAGAATGCTTTGTCTCTCATTGCAGGATTGAAGGCACAGAGCAGCTGAAAAGCTCAAAGAACTCAACAATGGTGAACAGGTCAGTAAGTCTAGTCGTTTTTTTGCTTGTATATACATTTTTTTCTGTGGCCATTTGGTTTCTGATATCCTTTGAGCTTACCTGTTTCAGCATTTGACTGATTAAGGATATAAATATTGTCTGCTTATAGTTTTTTCTCTGCATGATTCTTTCCATAAACTGTATTGAGATTTAGATTTATGAGCTTTGAGGTTTGTGCTCCAAGTCCAGAGGATCAGAGTTTCAGCTTGGAAAACTTTCTTAGTTTGATTTCAAGTTGCTTGAAGCTCTTAGTCTCAGGTCAATTTCAGAGAAAAATCTTTGCCTCTGTTTGATTGGCTAATTGTATTTTTCTTTTTCTTTTAATGAAAATTTCCTTTTACTTATAAAAATTGATTTTTGGGTATAAATCAGTTTCAAAGTTGGTCGGGCTTCGATATTTTGTGGATTCTAAAGAATTTGAGGACTTTGAGGAGTTTGTTGTACCTGTAAGTTACAGGTGCCTAGTAAAAACTCCTCGTTGCCGACTTGCCGGCTTCCTAACAAATCAAAACCTAATTAATATTAGGAGAAGCAGCTCCATTTATTTCGAACATAAAAAGTTTTCACTCTGGAAATTTTTGGTTATATTTCTTGTCATTTTACACCACTAGTCTTTGTTTTCCACCCCTAATCCATCAAAATTTAAGTGGGCTCCATTTATTTTAAAATAAGTGAATTTCTTCATAAAGGGAGTAGGATTCACATCAGTTTTCTAAAATTATACTCTTAAAAATGAGTGAAATCTCTAGCCACCAGTGTAAAACAAAAAGTCATCCAAAGAATAGAAAAAAATGAACCAAGTAAAAGTTTTACTTGGTTCATGATTTTACTTCAAATCTCCACAAACCTGTCCATAGGAACTGCTTTTCTATCTACACATTTATCTGTCTGTCTGCCTATCTCTGTATTTATCTATTCTTATTATAAAAGTGTGAATCCACTAAATCCTAATTACTTCACTATTCATGTTTAATATTTTTCTTGGCTTTATTTGCCCTTAAACAAAAACAATCTAATTTAAACAGGTCGGATCTCCATTAGTATTAGTTCAATATATTGACATGATACGTGGAACTATTCAGTTTCCCAGTTAAACATGGAAACCAACCCTGTAAGAATGGGCCTGAGATCACAGCTCAGTAGAGAGGTTGAAGTTTATAGACCCGCTGTGACCTACAGTATGTATAACACTTGGAATTTAAGTGTTCCTTAACTTGTTAAGTGTAGGATGAAAGAAATCAAAAACAGAGAATAAATTAAAATACAATCAAAAGCAAATGTATATAAAGCTGTGTTTGGTTGCAGACTTGCAGTACAAATTTCATTTTCACTGGCTTACTTTTGCTTCAGATTTGGCTGTCTTATTTGCTTGTGAGAAGTAAAATTAAGTGATCTCCACTTTAAGTGAAAGACAATGGTAGGTTGCAAGATGATGTGGTTCCCACTTTATATCAGAAAGAATTATTGAGGTAGGAAGGTGTAGTGATTTAAAAGGTGCACCTAGGCGCATTTTAGGCTAGGTGCCTCGCCCAGGTCCTAGGCGCAGCCCTTTCAAAAGGCACACGCCTAGTGCGCTTGGGTGTACGCCTCAGCCTAGGCATGCGCCTTTTGAAAGTTTGACGCTTTTTTTGAAAGTTTGACCCCCGTGCCACACCCCTTGAGGCAAGCCCAAACAAGTCCATGTTAGGGTCTTAAATTTTTAGTTCTCACACAAAAAAAATAATGATTTTATAATTTTAATTGATTTTTAAGAAGATAATCATTATTTTTTGTTTGAGAACTAAGAATTTAGGACCCTAACATGGACTTGTTTGGGCTTGCCTTGTGGGGCGTGGCACAAAGGCAATTCGTAGAATCAGGAATGTAATATGTTTTACATCACATTAGCTAGTTTAAGTAATGCAATTGAGTAAAAAAAGAGATTGCGGGTTTTACATGCTTGAAAATGTTTTATATGTTTGATTTTATTTTTAAATTCACATTTGAATATGCTTTATATGTTATGTTTATGTATTTTAATTTTAGATAATTGATTTTTAAAACATTTATTTTAAAATTTAAAGTTTATATCTTTTATTAATATTACATTTAATATTTTTTTATTTTTTTGACATTTTTTTTAATTTTTGTGCCTTGCTTCCAAAAGGCGTGCACCTTGCCTTGCGCCTCATGCCTCGGGCACAAATTGACCCCTGCACCTTTTTTGTGCCTTGTGCTTTTAAAACACTGGGAAGGTGATGTAAATTTTGCCTCAGTTTTTGGGATATGAAATTTGCACTGCCAATGAGTACAAAAAAAGTAGAAGTTCTGTATCAAGAATACAAAGTGTTTTTGCTAAACTATCAATATAGACTTAACTATTTGGCAGTTTTTACAGACTTTTGACACAGGCATCCCAAATTTTGGAATTTGTATCTTACCACCAATTAAGACGGAGAATTTGTTTCTAAGTTATTTACCAAGACTGAATTAGGTATTCAGCAGTCTTTGTGACATTTGAACAAAAATAGTCAAGAGAATTTATTTTGTTGCATTATGATAATCTCTGTGTGCTTGGTTCTTCTTAACGTTAATGTTTGGGATAGGACAGGAGAAATGGGAAATCCTTTATATTGTGCAGAAGAGAGGATAGAGTTAATGGTTTTATGGGCTCTTCAAAATCTGGATTCAAAAAGATCTCGTGTTTTTTTTTGTTTTTTTGGATAAACCAGAAAGATCTCATGTCTAGATCATGAAATTTTGATTCTTGGCTGCTTTCTAGAGTTTTTCTTAAAGTGTCATGCTTTTGTTGGTTATGAATTATGATAAATTCTATTTGGTCTTTAAATGCTACACAGATCTTGGAGAAATAGCACAAGCAAAGTTTGATTTTGATGTGGTTGGACACTTGTCAGGCCTGAGGTGCTTTTCTTCACGGTGAGGGACCACCCAACCAATCCAGCTACTTAAACATCTGTAGCGGAAACTGAGAAACACAAGGCTCCCAGAAATGATAATGTTTATATGGGGAACGTCTGGTCATTCCTGGCTTTAAGACCTAGTGATATGGTGTTTGTACCATCTTGCTGAATCTGAAATATAAAGAAATGCATTGGCAGGTGATTCACAGAACATAGTTGGCAAGAACTTCTGTGGTTATAATGTTTTTTATGTTCATGGCAGGCAATATTATCAGCCATTCTCCAACTCTGTTCTTTGACTTGTTACCTTAGGTTTGTGACCATTCAATTATCTTTTATGTAAATGTGAACTCCTAACTCGTAAGTAAGCCCTCTTTTTGTCATTATGATGTGAGTCTACTGTTTCAAAATTCAAACAACGTAATAAATCGTTGCATTTAATTTATACATGAGAATTCCAAATTTCTGAAACGAACACTAGGATATTGTTTCTACTCTTTGAGCACACTGCACAGCTTTTAAGAAATTATAAATCATTTGATTGATGAAGTTGCTTGGTTGTTCTTATTTTATATACAAAGGGGTTCCAGCAGAGATCAATTGCTTAGGTGATGTACTGAATGGAATCCAGGTGATACAATGGGTATAATACCCGGTCTAAGGTGATGTAGTAGAGTGCCCAAGTAATCTGTTTTTTTTTTTTGTAATTGCTGCATTTTTTATATTTTTTTAAATATCTGTTATTTTTACAATTTCTATATTTTTCTTATAATTGTTGTTTTTTCTGCATTTGTTATATTTTTATGAAATTTCTGATATCTTTTCCTGTAACCTTTATATTTTCTCTAATTTATTAACTAGCCTATTATTTTTTTCATATTTGTTTAAGTAATCTGTTATTTTTTTTTCTGTAATTGCTGAACTCTTATATTTTTCTTCTTATGCACTTCCGATGTTTTTTCCTATAAATTTTGTTGTTTTTTTCTGCAGTTTTTATATTTTCTGAAAATTTTGATATTTTTCTTGCATTTTATTTATCTTTTGCATTTTCTATGTTTTTTTTTTGTTAATTCATTCCATTCGGATCAGATTGGTCAAATCCGACTCATCTACATTAAAATCGGGTTCAGTTTATGTCAAATTTGGATCGAATTGGGTCCAGGTTATTTATAATGGACTCGCATCGGATCGGATGGGACCAAAAACCCGCTCATTGCTATTTGCTAGTATCCGCAAGTTAAGTAGCAGAAAAAAAAAAGGCCCAGCCTTATTTTGAAACCTTTTCTGGGTAGTGTGTGTGTGTTTGCTAGTTGGGACGTTTGGTGAATAGAGTATACTGTATACTTTCTTGAAAAGTTATTTTGGCCTTTTGGGGTTTAAAGTAGGGCTGAGCCGGATTAGCCTGGACCCAACAGAGAAAGGTTGGGTTGGGTTGAAGTTTGGGCTAGGAATAGGGTTAAAAAGCATCAACTGGACTTCAATTTTTTTTGAGTGCAACTTGGATTGGCCTGAGTTAGCAATTTACACTTTTGGGCTGGTTTATTCAAATTTTGGCAAAATCCCAACCTGAGTCTGCTCAAGTCGCATCCCTCAAATTTTGGGTAAAAGACTTGAACCTCCCCTGATGTTCATGCTAAATGTTAAGACCTCTCCTCCCTTTTAAAAATGACTAAGACCTCCCCCTTTATGTTTAACAGGATTGTTAAATAGTTTTTATTGCCCATGCCAATTCTTATTTTCAAACACAGAGCACTTCTCTCTCTCTCTCTCACACACATTTTCTGGATGCACACTTAGGCAATTGAATTGAATGGTTGTGAGTCTTGTGACCTCTCTGATGGCTTTCTCTAATCTCCTTAAAACTAAAGATCCATGTACAACAAAAGATATACCTTCAAACCTTATTTGTTTTACAAAACGGTTGTCATGTGCAAAAAAGAATTATAGCCCCTATTTGGAGACGGTTTATGACTGGATAACCAAGAAAATGTTTCTTAATTCTTAAAACCACTAGATCTGCTTTTGTGATCTTGATGATCTTAGCATTTCCTTTTGTTAGATACACCAAAAAATCAGAGCTGGAATTCGATCCATACTTAGATGGCATTTGATAAATCTGAAATCTGAAAAGTTAAAAAAGATATTAATGGTGTCTGAAATATGAGAAGAGACATAAATGCTTTTGACTTTTTAAAGGCTTTGTTGTTTGTGTTGGATCAAATTTTTAGCATATGAAATTCCTTAATTTTACTATTTTATCCCTAAAACATAGTATTTGGTAATTTTGAGTTCAATTTGTTCTATTTCATAAAATATAATTTATTAAATTCAAAATAATATTAAAAAATATGAACAAATTATGATAAATTATAAAAAATTAAAGAATTATTAAAATAAGAATAAAATTGAAAATATATATAAATTTATAAATTAAAAGTTAAAATAATAATGAAAATAGTAATAAAGTCCAAGGTTTAAAGTATCTGAAACACAAGGTGTATCAGAAAGACAATTTTAAGAAATGTATTGGGATATGTTTTAGATACACATGGAAATAGATGAAAAATCAAGATACGCATAAATATGATACGAAATTCAAATAAATCATAAAAAATATATTAGTAACAATACTTGCAAGTTTTATATGATTGTAAATAAGTCATTTAAATGTAAAAAAACATAATTTAATGTTTATATAAAATGTGACATATCCAGATGTAATTAATAACCATTGAAAAATGATGGAATAACTAAAATGTGAAAAAAGTAAAAAAACTAAAATGTGAATGTATATACATCAATTTTCAAATAACAATATAATTTATATTAATATTTATTAGTATATAAATTTTAATAATTAATTTCAGCATTTATTAATAAGCACCATTAAAAAAAGATGAAATTTACTTAAAACTAAAAAAGTATATAATTGTAACAAACAAGTTGGAGTGGCTTAGTGGCCAAGTTATGGATGTTAAAATCTAGTAACCAAGGTTCAAGTCTTGCTATTGCTAATATTTGCAGCTTTTTATACTAACAAAACGAAATTAATGAGAGAGGAAGATTATTAATTAATCGAATTAATGATATAATTGGAATTAGGCGAATCGAATTCCACTACAACTCTTTGCAACCACGGTGGTGGTGAGAAGACATAGAGAGCAAGGGAGAAAGGATGGGCATTTTAAAAAAATTCAGATCTTTACAACTCTTTGAGCGCATTAAGTCATTGGCCTGCCTCTTAAAAATTCAGATCTAAAAATGCCATTTCAAATTTGAATTTTCAAACTCAACCCAAACATAGGTGGTGTCTGAAAAGCAACATTTTCAAGCTTTAAGGTTTGAAAAGTGTTATCAAACACCACCTTAGGCCATGTTTGGGAGTGCTTAAAAATAAGTGCTTATTTTTTAAGCCTAAATTTTTAGCTTTTTTAAGTGCTTATATAATAAACATTTATTCAATTTTTTTTTCTTTCAAAATTGTTCCTAGTTGAATTTTAAATACCACTTATAAAGTTATCCCTAATTGAATTTTATAAAAGTACTTTTGTACAAGTGTTTTTATTCAAGTGCTTTCATTAAAGTATTTTTATAAAAGTGTTTTAATAAAAGTGCTTTTGTAAAAGTGTTTTTATTAATGTGCTTTCATAACAGTACTTTCATAAAAGTACTTTTATAAAAGTGCTTTCATAAAAGTACTTTTATAAAAGTGCTTTCATAAAAGTACTTTTATAAAAGTGCTTTCATAAAAGTACTTTCATAAAAGTGTTTTTATAAAAGTAATTTAATAAAAGTACTTTTATAAAGGCATATTTTAAAATTTTGAAAGAAAATGAAGAACAAAATAGTCACAAATGCTTATTTAAGTGCTTATTAGGGAAAAAAGACTACCAAATGCCCAATATGAAATAAGTGCTTATTTTTTAAAATAAGCACTTGAAAAAGTTAGGTGCTAAATGCAAATAAGTGCTTATTTGAATAAACACTTATTTTAAGCACTTATTTTTAATATAAGCACTCCCAAACATGGCCTTTGAATTCCTATACCCCTTTTATAAAATCTGCCACAAATTCAAGGTAGCAAGTAGCAACTCTTCACCACAAATAGGTAGGGGTGAAAGTTGGGTGGGCTAGGGCAGGTTTTAGCTCAGCCTAAGCCCAACCATAAGAGTTGGGCCTAAAGCCTGGCCCAAGCTAAAATTTGATGCACTTGGATTGGGCTCGGGCTCAGGCTGTGCATGGGTTGGTCAATCAGCCCACACTAAAAACTGATATACGTGTTGTGAATATGTATGCATATATGCATATATGTATGGTTTATTAAAAAGAAGTTTGCATATATACATGCAAATATGTATCTATATATGCATATATAGATGTATATAACCGGATTGGGCTTGAGCTACCTAAAGACTAAGCCTAAGCCCAGCCCAAAAAATTAAAAAGCCCAAACTTTTGGGCCCAACTCAGCCCGAGGACCAAAAAATGTAAGCCCAGCTCATATAAAATTGCAAGTAAACCTTTCCTGGCTAAAGAATAGGGCAGTTTGTTACATTTTCTGTTAACATACAAAAAGGAAAATCTAAACCAGTAGCAGCTACGTAAATGTTATTCAATAGAAAGAACACATCTGGGCTAAAATCTCCTATCTTCTGGTTCACACTTCTAATTAAGTTGTGGCAGTCAAACTCGATGATCACCTTACTGAAGCCACAACGCTTTGTTAAGTGCTAACAAAAGGCTTTGTCTGATGGCTATCGCTTCTGCTTGAATTGCTGAGAAAGAGGACATAGGTCCTAACTAGGGGTGTTAATAGACCAATTTTGGACTGGACCCCATCTAATTCAAAATCAATTTGAACAGATTGGACAAACCAACAAGATATATTGGATTGGACCAATCCAGTCCAAAATATTTATGAGATTGGATTGGACCTGGTCCGTCTATAATAAATTTATATTGGATTGAGTTGGATTAAGCCAATATCTGGTCCATTGATATAAGATAAGAATATAGGTATCAATGGACCGGGTTTGGGTTGAAAGCAATCTAAATTACAATGAATTTGAATAGATTGAACAGTCCAGGCATTAAATTGGACCGGTCCAAAATGGTCCAAAATATTCATTGGATTGGATTGGACCTGATCTATTTGTAATGGATTCACATAAGATTGGATCAGATTGGACCAAATCCAGTCCAATTGACACCCCTAGTCCTAACCAAGCAGTAATGCATGACCCTGTCCAATCTCTTATTACAGCTTTAAAACTGGCTTTATGTGAACCAAAAAAGCCCCCCCCATTAGTGTTTACTTTGAAAGTTCCTTGTTCGGGGGGTTGCCAAAAAATAGGGCCGCTGCTGATATTCTCACTGAGATGAGAACTCGCGACCATTTCTTTTCTTCAAATTCTCTATTGATATCTTCACATCTCTACCAAAAGCATAAGCATTGAAACCAGAGCAACTGTTAGAGTCATCCAAAATTAAAGAGTTCTTGACTTCCAAGTGTGCTAGACTAACAAAACAATCTTATGAAATACTTAGGAGGAGTTCTTTTTTCGGATTTTGAGAGGAGGAAAATTGGTCAATGGGATTTTGGTTCCCATTCCTCAAGAATCCCATGTTCATTTTTCAGATTTATGTGGAGACCAGGGAAAGTTTATTTTCCTGGGTACCACTTATCCGGGTAAGTGATACCCATCTCTTAGGTGGATAAATAACTTTTCCACCTAGAAGGAAAGTTGCCAACACTTGAATGGGACAAAAATACCCCTTTTAATAATGGATTTTTATGGCTAAAATGGTCATTGCCTTATTTAAATGAGAAATAAAAGAACACGAATAAATACATTTACCCGGGTAAGTGTTTCCCAGAAAAACTTATCCAAGTAAGTGCATTTACCTAGATAAATAACTTATAAAAAGACTTAACACTAAAACTTCTTGATTTATCCTACTTTCACACTATTCTATTATCTATTCCAACCACCACTTGAGTAACTTCTCCACCATGCAAGCCACCTCCCAATCATTCTTGTTTCTCCTAAATTGAGGAACCCAAACTACATTTCCATTCTGCAACAGCATACAATTCACCACACTAGCCTCTTTATTTGTAGCCAAATCAAAGAGAACTAGAAGTTCATCAAAGGTTTGCTTCCACACCACACATCCCTCCAAAACATCACTTCATTTTCATCTCCTATCTTAGACCTCACACCCTTAGACAATAGATGTAGGCCTTTTCAATTTCTTTCCAAGCAGAACAGCCATAAGATTAATTGATTGGAGATTCCCACGTCCCAACCGAAATTCCTAAATCTGTACTATTTAGTTTGGATTACTCTCTTCCACAGTTCATCTTGGTGTTGCTTCAACTTTTAAATAGGGATGCTTACGAACAACCATGAGCTATTTTTTGAAACAAAAATGGTATAATTGGCTTTTGAAAGACCCTGAACCAAAAACTGAATCGAGTTGATTGGTTTGGTTCATTGTTTTTTTGGATTTTTCTTTTTTCAATATATACAATGATTAATTTGGTTAACCACTGGTTTTCTTTTAGATTAACCGAAATCTGAACGAAAATTGAATTGATCGATTTGATTAACCAGTTTTTTCAATTCATTTTTTTTTGTTCAGTTTAATTTTTTGATTTTTATTGAGCACCCCTACCTGCAAAACCATTTTCCCAACAAAGCAATGTCATATCTTTCAGCCTCCTTACGTCCAAACCTCCTTGATGTTGTGATTTGCATACCTTGCTCTAATTTACTAGATGATATATTATTTCCTCTTTCCACCCCTCCAAAGAGAATCTCTCATTTCTTTTCAGTTTGGCCAACTTGAAACCCAAATCAGATTGGTCCACTGTGGTTCAACACAAAAAACTAGATACAACCCACTTTAGAAGGCTGGTTCATGGGGTTTTTGAACTCCATTTAAACCGAAATTTTGGAGTCTAAATTTCCTACCCACAACAACTCTACACCCATAATACCCATATAACATTGCAGTCACATATGGAAAACATCTCATCCTCTTACATGTTCGGGAAGATGTTCCCAATGCATAGAGGTAGTATTTTGTGGGCATATAATAGACAATATGAGCCATGTATATAAGAAATTTCATGCCAAAACTACTTTTATATTTTGAGATTTTGGAACTGATTTCATGATTTATTATGATATTATCCACTTTGAGAGGAGTTCAAGGGTTTTTGAATTCGGATTGAACAAAAACTTGGAGGTCTCATAACGGATCCTATGGTATCTCTGTGTGAATTTTCATATTAAAGTACCATTTGAATGTGGACATATTAGGCCAGTTTAGTAAATACTTTGCTGATTTTCATGTTTTTGCTTTATTTGTTACTTATTAAACATAGATTTAACTTTGATTAATGCTTATGAAAATGATTCTTGAATAAATTTATGCAAGAATACTACATGATTTGCTTAGTATTGTTTTATTTGGGTTTATTAAACATGATTGTGAAGTTTTCCTCTATAAATGGGTCATATTTTGCACATAATTGTGATGGGTAATGGATCAATCCAACAGAACGACACTGCTTTGAATGTATTAGAATGGGATGGAAACCGGAACGAGTAAGGTGCTGTTTGGCAAAAGTTTTTAGGAAGATCTTCTGACATCCCAGATAGCCAAAAGATGTACTAACCTTTTCGTTTAAAGATCAAGGCTGTTTAGTAATATGTTGGTTTATTGTGGTCTACTGGGTTGTTAAACAAAAGTTTTTAGGCATGAAAATATGGAAATTTTCATTTGAAGCTGCTGATTTTCAGCCATTTTGGCCTTCCATGAGCGTTTTGGAGTGTAAATCCGATCAAATTTTGGTCTTATGAGATTTGAAAAACTCAAAGATTGCACAGAAAAATTTGCCAAACACCCCCTTAAATAATCTTACTTGCAATGCCATTCTCCCAACGTGATGGACCTAGCTGGATAAACTTGCATTAGACCACCTGAAAACATTCTAATTAACCACAAATTGCTGGCCCAGAAGAGGAGTCACTCCTATCAAATAATCCTGAAATTACCCATCAAAAGGATCCCATCTACCGGCCACCTAATTATTTCCAAAACTAAGATGAACAAAAACTATAACTTGGATCGTTAGCCTACAAGTTAGATCTAAGAATAAAGAATATTATTAGACCAGATGATGGGCCCGGTAGCCCGGTGGCTTGCCCTACCCAACCCATTTTTTATTGGGCTCAAGCATATTTTGAGACCCATGGGCTCGGGTTCAAGCTGTAAGTATTAGGCCTGATTATTTTTCAGGCTGAGCTGGATTAAGACTTTTTAAGCCTCACACAATAAAATTATAAATTATAAAAAGTATATATTAATAATAGGTATTAAGTAATAACTTGTATTACTTAAATAATTTTCTAAGCTATCAACCATCCAACCCTAACATTTTGAATGTTATGTATTTATTGTTGGATACCTTGTGTGTTTTGTATTTGATTTTGCTTTCTATTTAAACTAAGGGTGTAATTATTGTATGCATCAATATTTTCTATGTGCAAAATGTGCCATTGGATTTGGATAGGAACAAGTCAAAATTAGAAGACAAAACTAAAATATTACATAATGTACACTAGGCTTTAGCCAGACTCTCCCTCTGCACGGTTCTAGTATTGACCCAAAAGCTGCATTTGGATGTGATGTAAATCAAGTTTGCATGCGTTTGAAAAAAGGGTGTAATTATTATCAACGTAAAACTATACTTCGATTCAGTTTTGTGTGCATTTGGATGGAGTGTAGTTTTACGTCGATAATCAATATAAAACCCCATCAGCTCTAAAGTTTTACATCAATAATGAATGTAAAAACTATATTGATTTTATTGATGTAAAACTTTATACTCTTCCACCCATCACTATTTTCGAAAAAGTAACGGCCACTTTCTGGTTCAGTGTAAAAATACACTGATAATGTTTTACACTGATTCCAAACGCAGCCAAACTTTTAATTTAATAATGAATGTAACTTTAAGCAGAAGGAATGGTGAAACCGTGAAAGTGAAAACAGGATTTATGTAGGCCACGACCACCACCACATAGTTGGTATAAGGCTTAGAAGATGATGATGATTTGGCCCAAGCTTTGGTTTCATAATGAAATGTGGTCAGGGTGGACATAACTGTATTGATTGGGTCAATCATAGTATGCCACATTACGAGGGACCTACATACATGGGGCTGATGTGGCATAGTATGATTGCTCCAGCATTATAACTTTAAAGGATTAAAATTGAGAGAAGAGGAAAAAAATATGATAGGGGTGAACATTTTTAACATGCCGCAGGTTTACTATACAAACCCACAATATATATATTATATAAAAATCTATGATGCTAGAAAGATATGATACCAAAAGGCTTTAATCAATGAAAATCCTCGCATGATTTTTTATGAAAACCTATCTGATTGGTTTTCACTTTTATGATACTGATTAATTGGTAGGTGTTTGGCATCAATGCCGTTTCCTCAGAAAACAGTGCCACATCAGAAATTCATGTTTTGGAAAACGCCTACTGTTTTGTTAGTCGCTTTTTTTTAAATGTTTTCTTAGATCATTCCTTAAAAATTAGGAAAGGTGTGGTCTAAGAAAACATCTTTTTTGGCGTTTTTCCGCTTTTTTCTACGATTGCTAATAATACTATGCTGACATGACATTGAAAAACGCCTATTAACATCAATGGTACCAAATAAAAAAAACCTAAGAAAACAATTTTTTGAAAAACATGCTTATACAACACCTTTTTATGAGAAAATGTCTCTCATAGAATGACAATTGGTTCCAAACACTGCCTTGATTATAATATTTTTGGTAAAATATAAAAACCTCCCCTAAAGTTTCTGACAATCATAAAAACCTCCCCTATAGTTTCATTTTAGCAAAAACCTCCCCTTTGTTTTTTAAAAATTCAACAAATACCTCCCTTCCGTCAATAACCAAAACAGAAAATGTTAAAGAGATTAACATTTTTTCAAAATACCTATTTTACCCTTTTATGAATTAATGTGCATCTATTTTTGTATTTTACCCAAAAAATGCGGGGTTTTCTTTTCTTTTTCTTCTCTCCACTCGGACCACTCCCTCCCTCTCTATCTCTCTACTCTACGTCTGTGGTCTGCCTATGCCAAAAGAAGCAAAAGTCCATCAACATTCATCAGCGCCCGTCCTCTGTCAGATCCAGTCGTGCATTCTCTTGAAGCACCGAATTTGGGCCCCCTTCCTCTTCGCCTTTTCCATGCACTCTCCCTATAGCGCTAGCACCACTACTCAACCAATCCCCTCCAAAAATCACTTCCCATGCTCTTTCCCTCTTCCCGCCATCTTTGTAACCATCTCTACAACCGCTCCCGCCTCTGTGCCAATCTCGCTCGTTACATCTCTGTCGCCAATCTCGCTCGTTACATCTCTGTCGCCAATCCTTCTAGCTCTACCTTTGCAACTGCTCCCGCCTCTGCCGTTGATCCTTCTAGCTCTTCCACTGTCTCCACCACCTCTACAACCGCTCCCGCCTCTGCCGCCGATCCTTCTAGCTCCACCACTATCTCCACCACCTTTGCAACTACTCCCGCCTCTGACGCCAATCTCGTTACCATCTTTGCCATCGACCCTTCTAGCTCTGACTGTCTCCACCACCTCCACAACCACGTTGCCATTGCATTCTACCAGGCATAGTTCTAGCAAAACTTTTGTTGTAGGCTTGGCACCTACCGGATCTTTCAGAAATCCTATCACCCCACTCATTACTGACAGTGGGTAGGTGGGGTCTCAGCTTCCATCAACCAGCGGATTCGGCACAAGAGAACGTTCAAATGAAGAGCTAAAAGCCAAGCACTGTTAGAGCCGGCACAAGAGAACATTCAAGTAGAGAACCAAGGACTACAGATCCGTCGAAGCTCTTCATCATCTCTATCTCTAAAAAACAAAACAAAGAGAGAAGAGATAAAGAGAAACCCAGGGAGGGAGGAAACTCTGGTTTGACGAGAAGGGTCTGCAAAGGTTTTAAAGAGGAAGGGATAACATTTTTCTGCTACTTTTCTGCGAGAACCTATAGATTTCTCGAGCAGATTATGGAGTGCACCGCTATTCTACCACTGAATAGTGCTTAAGCTGCGACAGTGCTATTTTAGTAAAAATAGATGCACATTAATTTGTAAAAGGGTAAAATAGGTATTTTGAAAAAAATGATCATCTCTTTAACGTTTTTCGTCTTGGTCATTGACGGAAGGGAGGTATTTGTTGATTTTTTCAAAAATAAAAAGGAGGTTTTTGTTGAAATAAGACTATATGGGATGTTTTTATGATTATTAGAAAATTCAGGGGAGGTTTTTGTATTTTACCCTAATATTTTTTCTTTACTGTATGTTTCCCGCATCATAGTGAAACCCACTTTTATATATATGTGTTATTTTATATAAATATTATAACATGAAACATAATAACTATTATATCTAATATTAAATATATAAAGTATAACATAAATTTTAAATTATGATATAATATATTGCATATATGCTTTTACAGACAAAGCCAAAGCGCGGCCACTGATTAGTGATTAGTGATTAGTGATTACTCCCTAAAACAGAGTTAATTGTCTTAATCCTGCAACCAAACAAGGCGCAGTAGGAAAGAGAAGTGAAAAGAAAGGAAATCCACGAGTGAAAATAGAGGTGGAAATGCAAGCAAGGGAAACGAAAAAAATCCAAATCCTCCAAACGACGATCGAACACCTCTCAACCTCTCCTCAACGATAAGAGAATCCCCACAACACCCATTCAATAAATCTTCACGTCCACAAAAGCCTATCGGAGTTTCTCCACCTCTTTCTCCGTCTAACTCCTCAGCACCGGAAGAAATAATAAAATAGATAAAAAAGCAGAGAAAAACAGAGGAGAGAAGAGGAAAACAGAACAACTCAGTTGACCTCACTTCTCTGCTTTGTTTCTAGTTTCGTCTCTCACCCTCTGTAGCCATGGCTTCCACAGCATCGCCCACTTCACTCTCTCTTATTCCCTCTTCCTCCTCCTCTTCCACCTCCCGCAGCCGCTCCTCAGTCCAAGTGGCAGCAGCCATGTCATCTCCCAGGCTCCATTCTGCTGGCCTCCGTGCACCACTCCGCCGGCTCGGGTTCTCTGCAGTGGACCCGCTGCTGTCTCTCCATGTTGCGGCCAAGGTTCGAGCTGTTAATGGGAAGGGTGTTAGAGGGGTTGTGTCGATGGCCAAGAAGAGCGTTGGAGATCTCACCGCTGCGGATTTGAAGGGGAAGAAGGTTTTCGTCAGGGCTGATTTGAATGTTCCCTTGGATGGTAACCAGAACATTACTGATGATACCAGGGTTCGAGCTGCTGTCCCGACGATCAAGCATTTGATCGGAAATGGGGCAAAAGTAATTCTTTCCAGCCATTTGGTGAGTACATTTTTCTTTTGATTCCGTTTTGATTTCTGTGAATTGGGTTGGTGATCGAGTAGCGGATTTCTGATCTCTGTTCCTTTTTTCTTTGCTTGCATTTGATTTCTTTGAAGAAGTGGGTTTCTCATGCTAATTCAGTGTGTTTGTCTTTGGGGTTTTCCCTCTTAATTTTTCTTTTGTACAGCTCTGAATTTTATTAATTTGTTTTTCTGGTAATCTGAATTGACTTTTGTTATAGGTCTTCTCTTTCCTTGTTTGTTCTTTTAACAGTCACGGGTTTACGAATTGTTTATGTTTTTCTTTTGCTTTTGTGTTTTTTCTCCTTTTCTTATGTGTGTCCCTTTTATGTTTGTTGGCATGCTTGTATTTTATCAGGTTTAATTTTGTTGCTGCATTACTGTTTCTTGTGATTGTATCACTGAGCTGTAGGCAGATTTGGGCCAGTTTATTTTATATGAATTTAAATTCTTTTTCACATCTGTGTTTCTTCCGTAAAATTGTTGATTATGGGTTTAAGTTTGTTGCTACCATGGAAATGCTGTATAAAGTTATCTATATCTACTTATCTCCTGTATTTCTTCCTTCCACTCCTGCAAATTTAAATTATTTATCAGATCTATGTTTCTTCAGTTAGATTGTTGATTATGGCTTTAAAATTTATAGCTACCATTGGAAATGTTGTATTATCTATATCTACTTATCTCCTTCAGTTTTTCTTCCTTCCACTGATTTGTAAGTAGGTAGAATTTTGACTTGCTAAAGCTTGTTTTTGTTCTTGTCTCCTAATGGACTTTTAGGGGCGGCCAAAAGGTGTAACTCCAAAATACAGCTTGAAGCCTCTAGTGCCTAGGCTATCTGAACTCCTTGGAGTGACGGTATGATTCTATCTACCTTCGAAAATAACTCAGATATATAGGCTCCTATATTGTAGCTGAGGTGTGTTTTTTTTTTCCTATGTTGGATATGGAAACCAAACAGGTTGTGAAGGCTGAGGACTGTATTGGACCAGAAGTTGAGAAGCAAGTGGCTGCACTCCCTGAAGGTGGTGTTCTTCTTCTTGAGAATGTGAGATTTTACAAGGAAGAGGAGAAGAATGATCCTGAGTTTGCAAAGAAGCTTGCCTCCCTAGCAGACCTCTATGTGAATGACGCATTTGGAACTGCACACAGAGCCCATGCCTCAACAGAGGGAGTCACCAAGTTCTTGAAGCCTTCTGTTGCTGGCTTCCTTTTGCAGAAGGTGCAACTTCATAGTTATTCTTGTTCTCAAATACACACCCTTTTAGATGAATTGTGAACGTAGGAGGATGTCTAAGAAAGTTTCCTCCATGAAAGCTCCATAAGCATGCTGACACTTATTGAGCATGTATAGGCCAGATTGTTATTGGTTCCTCTACTTGCTGATTTTTAGGACACCTTAATTTGTTATAGCATTGTTGTAGGAGCTCGACTATCTTGTTGGGGCAGTTTCAAACCCCAAAAGGCCATTTGCTGCCATTGTGGGAGGCTCAAAGGTCTCATCCAAAATTGGAGTGATTGAATCGCTACTAGAGAAGTGTGATATTCTCCTTCTGGGTGGAGGTATGATCTTCACATTCTACAAGGCCCAAGGCCTGTCAGTTGGTTCATCCTTGGTGGAGGAAGACAAGCTTGACCTTGCAACATCACTCCTTGAGAAGGCTAAGTCAAAGGGGGTGTCTCTTTTGTTGCCATCTGATGTGGTTGTTGCAGACAAGTTTGCTCCTGATGCAAACAGCAAGGTTCACTTTCTTATCTCTATGAATCTTCCATAGTTACATATGAAACTAGTGTAAATGCCTAGTCCTGTTGTGTATTTATTATTTGCATTTCCAACACGTGCAGCAGAAGTAATTGATTAGTTGTTTTTATTTCATAAAATCCATTAGCTATCCTATAAGTGGCTTGACACTTGTTAGCAAAATGAGTAAAATTGTCTTTTGAACGTGCAGATTGTGCCAGCATCTGCCATCCCAGATGGGTGGATGGGGTTGGATATTGGACCTGATTCTATTAAGACATTCAATGAAGCGTTGGACACTACCAAAACCATTATATGGAATGGACCCATGGGAGTGTTTGAGTTTGACAAGTTTGCAGTTGGAACAGAGGTATGCAACAATTGCTTCCCTGTATCTCCGTTTATGTGAGTACACTTACACAGTTATTCATGTATGTGTGGTTATCCCAATCCTCGGGCATATCTGAAAATAGTAATCTATGTTTTGGATGCTTTCTGTATACACACATGTACATAGTATATTTGGAGGTATGGGTGTTTGATTGATATATCAACTCTTAACTGATTACAGGCAGTAGCAAAGAAGCTAGCAGATCTCAGTGGAAAGGGTGTAACAACAATCATCGGAGGTGGAGATTCAGTTGCAGCTGTTGAGAAAGTAGGTGTTGCAAGTGTAATGAGCCACATTTCAACAGGTGGTGGTGCTAGTTTGGAGTTGTTGGAAGGCAAAGAGCTCCCTGGAGTTCTTGCTCTTGATGAAGCCGTAGCTGTTGCAGTTTGAGGCAAGTTTTATCCATGTTTTTTCATCCTGTCTCCATGTTAGTAACTGCTTAGGTTTGCAGAACAGATGTGGAATGTGGTAGGAGAAAACACATAAAGAGTTCCTGTTGTAGATGTTCGGCAATGCCTTTCAATAAAAGTGATCCTTCAACATCGTTTTTTCTTCTGATATGTTGTGGTTTTGATGTTTTGCAATTTCCATTTCACCATTTATGGGGGGAAACTGAAAGAAAAAAGAGAAATGAAATTTGTTGTGGGAAGCCTAGTGAGTTTAGCACATTTGGCCACCGAGAACATTTAGGTTCAACGTCAGCCATTCTGTTGTAACCAATGTTTTGAATCCAGTCACAGCATTTGACACTTTTTTTATTTTTTGAAGAAAAGATAACTGTATTGATCAAATAAAGGATGTACACTTCAGGATCAAGAACACAGCAAAAAAAAAAAAAAAGAAAGAAAAAGAGGCCCTCCAACAAAAATCTTATGGAGGTAAGGAGCAATCACTATACAAAGATGCCCTGAGAACCCCTATCTTGGCCAATCCATCTGCAATAGTGTTGTAGTTCCTAGGAATCCAACAAATGTAAGCAAAGTCTGAAGAGGCCAGATCCCTTGCGAGTTGCTTCGGCAATCAAAAGGGCCATCCTCGATGGTTCACCATCTGATGAACTTAATCCCTACGCCCCAGGTTCAGTAGCTTAACAATTCCGAGGCTGAGAGCTGCTTTCACTTCAGCCCGGGAAGAGTCTGCACCCCAATTGGGCAACTAAAGGCCCTAGCAATTTCGCCTTCTTTATCAATGGTGAACCCACCAATATTAGCTCTACCAGGATTGCCAGCAAAACTGCCATCCAAGCGCAAAATGTAATCAGTGGATGTCTGAAGGGAGTTTGGATTTGCTCCCCAGAGAGCACACCTCACACCAACCTCACAGCATGTTTCATCCGTGCATTTAAAACATCTCCGTAATTATAAATTTTTATTCATGGAGAGATTTCTAGATCCACGGCTGAAATGTGCTGTGGTCGGTGTGAGGTGCGCTTTTAAGAATGAAGAACCACCAGATGGTTTCTGTCAAAATGTGCTAAGCCGACGCCCGAAAAGCTTCCACCAAGGAATTTTATAAGCTAAAAACAGAGGCCACAAACTCCACCAGAGGGGGTTTTATTTTCAAGAATTCCATTATTTCTCTTGGTCCAAACACTCCAAATAAATGCACGAGGGACTAACCTCCAGTAGATTTTAACCTGATTACCAATACCCTTTGCACTCCATTGTCTTAAAAGGTCAGCAACAGACCCCAGAGAGACCCAACACAGACCGATCAGAGAGTAGATGGAAGTCCATCCATAGAGTTCTTGCATACTTGCAGTGAAGAAAGTGGAGTGCATTTTCTTCAGCCTGAAAGCAGTGGATGCATACCTGGGAGAAAGGCATTCTTGCCTTCTTTTTCTTCTGCCAGATATCATTAGTATTCCATCGAGTTCCGAACTTTCTTGTGGGTAAAGAGCTGTCCGATTTGGACAATAAATTATAAATGAAGGCAATGAAGATTGAACACTTAACCACTTGATCAAACAAGCTCTGATACCATTTTAAGAAATAGTTCAATCTAAAAGCTTAAATTGTTAGGAGAGGTCCCCGAATACACAGTTAAGGTCCAGCTGTCCAGGTATGATTGTCTATATTATTGGGAAACAGCCAATACATCACCTAATCAAATTTCTGGGATCATTTCACTCCTGAAATGTTGTCTGAACCTCAAGAGCATGTGCTTGTTTCTCCTCACCCCCAGCGTCAGTGCTTGCCGTTTGAAACGTAAGGGGGCGTGCCAGTGCTTGCTGTCTGAAAATGGGTTCAGTCCTAAGGCATGAGAAAATCCCATCAGAAGCAGATCTACTGGTTTAAGGCTTATTTCGTCTAAGAGAACAAACCTTCAAGAAGAGTCAACCTCGGAAGCTGAGCAAACCTTCAAGAAGATTTATCCCCATTCATCTGCCCTATATAAAATGCATTAGGCTTCTAAAGTTGTAGAAATGTGAGAATTTGAGCTTTGCGTAGTGGTTTTCAAAGACAGTGCCAATTGATATTGTACAATCTGGTGCTCCCTGTTGGCAATCAGTTCGAACATTAGACTAGGTAGGTCACATGGCTGAATTGCAAAAAGACAGGTACCAGAGTGTCTAGGTTGCTTGACCCAGGGTGGGCACTCTGATGCTTAAGTCAGCGAAGATGTAAATTCGTGATTTTACCGTCTTTCCTCTTTTTAAAATTAAGTCCAATTTTAATGTTTGAAGCATTTAGGTAAGAACATGTGGCACAATACCTTTCTCCACCTTTTTGCTAAGACCAAGGTAAGAACATGTGGAACCAAAAGAAGAGAAAGCTAAGGCTTTTTTGGGTCATTAACTAAAGCACCCCTTATAATTTCATTGATGTACTAAAACCTATCCTATAGTTTACATTTTACTGAAACACCCCTATAGTTTGCAACCAATTTACTTAATTGACCTTTTGTTAAGAATCCTGTATATTTATGTTTAAAAATGGTAATCTGATCATACAAAGAGATTAGAAAATGTTTAAGGGTATGAGCCCATGCTTTTTTATTCTGAAAGTACCCCTAAAACTTCATATCAAGCTTTTAGAAAGAAATAAGATTTTATTTTCAAATCTTGGCTTCAATAGAATGAAAAGAAAACAATGGTGTCTAGAATTCATCAGCAATGGTGTCTTCAAATAGATAACAAATTTTAATGAATAGAATTGTTACCGTCTTTCACTGGGGACAAAAATGATATTTCATTTTTGTTTTCCATAGATTAAATTGTTTGAGGGGACAATATTGTCATTTTCCACTTCCATTTAATGGGAGGTCAATTAAGAAATTGGTTGCACCATAGGGGGTCTTCCAGTAAAACACAAACTATAAGGTGGGCTTTAGTAAATCCATGAAACTACAAGAAGTGTTTTAGTAAACGACCCTTCTTCTCACAATAAAGACTGGTTTGCATGATTTGAAATATTCAAATGGGTTCACATACGTGGGCTAGGGTGAGTTGCAACCCATAAATATGTAATTAGTATGGGTGAAAAATGGCTGTGAATCATTAATAGGTGGATCGATACTCAACCCGCACCCAATCCACCCATTTGCCACCCATAATTTAATAATGGATATAATAGGGTGCATGTAGCCAACACCAATGTTTTAAAAACTGACCCGGAGGCTGAACCGTTTTTGCCTCTGGGTTGCAAGTCACCAATTTGACCGCCCGGGTTGAATGGGTCAGCTGTGCCACATCATCTATATGTGTGTGTGTGCAATCCAATGCGAGTCCATTACAAATGGACCTGGTCCAATCCAGTCCAATGAATATTTTGGACCATTTTGGACCGGTCTAGAGACTGTCCAATCTATTCAAATTCCTATTAATTTAAATTGGTTTCAACTCAAACTTGGACCATTGACACCTGTGTTTTTTTATCTTTTATCAATGAACTAGATATTGGCTCAATCCAATATAAATTCATTATGGACGAACTAGGTCCAATCCAATATGTCATTGGTCTGTCCAATCCATCCAAATTCAATGTCTTTTTGATCCGTCCAATCCGTCCAAATGAATTTTGATTTGATGAAATCCAACCCAAAACCGATCCATTGACACCCATATTTGTGTGTACAAATACATATTTTATCAATAAATAATGTATAATTATGTTTTAGATATGTTTTATGTACTATTTTATATTTAATTTATGTTTTTTAATTCAATTTTTAATTATTTTATTTGTAAAAATATTTAAAATTACAATTTTAGGCCAAAAAGGGGGGGGGGGGGGTTCACAAAAATAATAGGGCAAGACACTTATGGCTCCTTGGAACACAAATCTCGAAAAATTACCTAGAATTAAAAAAAAAAGATCACCCCAATTAAACATTGAAGTGCAATGTTATGGCCTCCAAAAGTTTTCATGCATTGAGTATGCACCTTATGACCCAATGGCCGGGTCAACAAGTCAACGGTTGAATTGGATGGGTTGGATGGTTTTTTACCAAGTCAACAATTTTTTACCAACTGATGGATTTCACTAGAACCAGACTCAAATCTTGGCCAAGTGACAATTCAAACAGTTCAACCAACCAGGGCAACAATAGGTTGAAAACCGAAAGCGAAATAACCAAAAACCAAAAAAGCCGAACCGATTTAACCAAAAACTAAAAAACCCAAAACCAAAATTTCCAATTTGATTATTCGGTTTTAACTGAATTATGCTCACCCATAGAGCCAAGCTGAACTCAAACATGAGCTTTTGAGTCGAGCCAAATTCGAATTCAAGTCTTTAACTCAAATCAAGCTCGCTCAATTTTTTGGCAAACCTACCTCAAATAGCCAATATTTAGGTCAGTTCGACTCGAATTTACCCCTAATTATTAGTTTGTCTTATTCTCCGTGGCATGATTGTAAACAATAGAGGGCCGAGGGATCCATTGATGATAGGTAAGAGTTACTGTGCCATACCGTTACCATTTCGAAGGAGAGGGTACCCACATTGGACCAATTTGCTTCTATATATTATATAAGATTTCCAAGCTTATATAGCAATGACCTACTACTACAAATAACATTTTACTGAAATAGATACTGGAATAGAAGACATGGATATAAATTTATTTACATTTACACAAATATCTCCCTCCATAAGTGGTACATATAATCCTCTAGCTGGATCCTCATCTGAATGTAAAAAAAGGAAAAAATAAATGTAAGTATGAAATGTTAAACCGTCATTTACACAGATTGGATGATAACATATACAAACACGCAATTTGAATCACCTGATTCAACTTTAAATTGGAATTTATATTCAATTATTCACTCGTAAATTGTAATTACAAATGACGATTTGATCGTGCAATTTAAATCTTTTTAGCTGCAATTGGATTTGAGTTGTACCATTTGAATCCTAAAGTATATGAATTTGAAAACATTACAACTCCTCGGTTTGGGTGAAGAAAATAAAAGAAAAGAGATTCCATTCACTAAAGCTGTTGTCAGATAACCCTCCACGGGAGACAACAAAATATCTTACAGCTAGTACTGAAATAAACAAACCACCAAGTATCGTTTTACAGTGAAGATGCTGCACATTCCTACTACTGTATCTTTAGTTTAGGACCGCATGCTATAAGATAGAGTCCGAAGGGTCCAACAGGTCATCTGCTAGGCCAAAACTAGCTCAGGACAATGATCTTAACTTGCAAACAAATGAAGTTCAATTTAGAAAAGAAAAATAATCTAAAGGAAAAGTATATTACATGGATGGCTAAAAATCATCTGATAAAATCAGATATATCTAACATAGAATAGGTAATAATTTCGACATGACCAGTGCAAAGTGCAAGATGAACTTCAAAGTATGAACGAGTATACTAATAGATAGAAGATCAGCAAGATCATCTACCAACAGCATACCATAAATATGTGGCATAAATGAATAGTGGGCCAGCCTTGGGAGATCATATAACCAAAGTTGGTCTCCAGTCAAATTATGGAAATCATCCAATCCATTGATTCCTTGCAACCTCAAAAATACGATGGCTCAAGTAAGAAAACCCATATTTGGAAGTTTATGATGTTTCAATTAGATTAATTTTTTTTTATGAATTTCAATTAGATTAATTTTGAGCTTAGCAGTTTTCCAAAATTGGCAGATTGTATCCACAATACCAAATATATGCACCACATGCATGGTGCACCAGATAGCCATTTCTTGGCCTGCAGCAAGCACAGAGATTTCAAGGAATGCATTAAAAGAATTAAGAAATTTGTATTTTACCAGATATATAGACAAGATGTAACTTGAAATAATTCTGGAATCAGCGCCAGTACTGAGCCCACCGATGAATGGTCTCAACCATTTGAGGGAACAATGCACTAACACTCTCATTGATGAGGTCCTGGAAAAAATGTATGCAGTCCTCATCGTCCAAATCCAACCGAAACTTCTCTTGAAGCTGTAACCACCAACAAAAGGTTGAAGTTACATACTGACATGAATGGTTGGTCCTAGTGTTGAATTAGGATACTGAGGATGAAGAGGCCACCTTAAGAATACCCTTTTCAGGATCAAAAGCTATGTCAGGAATGTTGGAACCAGCCATCAAATGGAACAAATTCAATATTAGGTTGCTAGATTTCCTGAGGATGTTGTATGCTTCACAGCAGTAGGATTTGAACCTGGTATAGTATTGGCTGCAGGATAAGAAGTCATCAATAATGTAGAACCATTCCTTGCACCACACACGCATAAATGCAGAAAAAGATCTTAGCTATCAAATAGAATGAATAAATATATGAGCAACGGGGAGCTTGCTTGTGCTTTTGCCACATATCTTAATTCGGTCCACCTGTATATAAGTCATACCATAGTAGTCAAGGCTGCACTTAGGCAACAAGGCACCCTTGGAGGGTCACCTTACCCAAGTGCTCACATCTTTCTGTACAAGCTCCACATGATATTTTACTTTTTTATTTTATGACATTATAATATTACAATAGAAATTACTAAACTAAATTATTCATTTTGCGAGTTCAAAACAATTTTTATAATTCTTATACTAGTTTATTTTTATTATTTTCTTGTTTGATTTGGTTCAATTGACAGACAAGTTGGTGAACTTTGCCTTGAATCCTTTTAAGAACTCAAAATCTGAACTGATAAGGAAGAACTTGAAGCTTCTTCATCCCCTTTCTTATCTTATTTTTCCTAAGAGAAAGGGCTCCATTCCTTCTCTTCATTTTCTAAGTCTTCTTATTCTATTACAAAACAAGGGCTCAGCCCCTATATTTTCAGGGTTTTCTTCTTCTCATAAATATGCCAGTTTTCATATATACTTATTTTATGACGACTATTTTCAATTATTAGTTAAAAGATACTAATGGTTGGTATGAAACCAAAGGGATTACCCTATGATTTATACTTTTTATTATAAAAAACTCACCAGTCATCACCTAGGCGGGGGTGGCTAGGCAAGTAGGCAACAAGTTGCCCTCCTGTCACCCAGCTTCACATTGGTGCCTAGAAAACTGAGTCATACCAACTCAAGAATTAATTGCAATTTGAAGAGCAAAATGTTAATTTAGAAGTTGGGAAAAGACCCAAAATGATGAAGAATGATCACAATATCATATGGCTTTTAGGTACAGTCCCAGCAGATGATCCATGATATTACGAATATGGGTACACCCCACCTTTTACCTTTTAAGAATACAGAGGTAACAACAGAACAACCAAGCTCTATGTGCAATGGCACCACCATATATTCTCTTGTAAATATATTGTCACTCGGCAATCCCTATTAGGATCTTGTCCAGCAACCCAGTATTTTAAAACCTGGACCATTTGTCAACTCCAAAGTCTAGGGGTGGTGGGTTTGGCAGTTCAACTGGACAAGTATTGGCCTGGTCAAACCATAAAAAAACCCAGGACTCAAATCAGCTACCTGGGTCAACCAGGGTGAAAATACTGCAGAAACAAACTACTTACATGAAAAGAAAAATATACCAAGAGGAAAAAAATAAGGAAATTTTGCATTAACACGAATACCTTTCTGCTCCACCCATTGCCTCAACCATTTCTTTGCAAAGTTTCATGGGGGGTGGAAATGGTTTAGGATCTCGGCCCAGAATAAATCCAAAATCAACATGGAAAAGCCGCCCATCATCCCTAAGGAGAAGGTTGTCTAGATGCCTACAAACCAAGAACAACTTTCTTAACCAATGCCACTAGATATATGAAATAATGACCTAAAAAAGACAATATGCTTGTGTCAAAATTATAGTAATTGACTGTATCCTTGACATGATATAAAGCTTAGGACTTCTCATGATTCTTAAGTGTCACTAAGAGTATTTACCAATCAAAGACAGAAAGTACGGCAAATAACAGAATATTTCCACCTACAGGCTTATACAGTCTTAAATAAGACATTCATTTCCAATGATAATGTCAGAACACATTTGGGTGTATAAACTTGACTTAGAGAAAGCTTACAACCTAGTGGATTAGTCATTCTTGCACTTGATAATGGATAAATGTGGCTATGGGAGCAAATGGAATAGATAGCAGGTTGCCTTCAGTTATGTCATTCTTCAATACTAATGAATGGCTTGGTGAAAGATATCTTTCCCACAAAAAGATGACTTAAGCAAGGAAATCCTTTATCCCCATTTCTTTTCTCACTAACCACATATGTTTTAGTCACTTAACATCCGAAACTGACAAATTCAGGTTGACCACAGGGATGAGAGTAGGGAGGAACAACGTTGTAGTTTCACACTTGCAATTTATTGATGGATTAACCATTTTTTTGTTAGGAAGAGTTGCATAATGGGCACCTATCTTAAAGAGGGAGAGCTTGAAAGTTATGCTGAAACTTTGGGATGACCCACATCACAGTGGCCTTCGAGTTAAAGTTACCTTTAGGAAACAATCTGACCATCTGAGAGCTCTTAATTTTTGCAACCTAGTACTTATAGATTCACCAAAAAATTTAGCAACTGGAAAATTATGCTACCAGCAAAAGTGTTTGGAGAAATCATGAGAGGTTTCCTTTAGAGCTATAGGAAGATTGGTGCTTAGGAATCTCTCTCTGGTCCTTTAAAGAAGACAACCTAATTGGTGCCTTCATCAAATTTATTTTCACTACAAGGCAGGTGGCAAAACTAATTCCCATTCATTAATCCTCTACCACTTTGTCTCTTAGGTCCTTTAAAGAAGAAAACCTAACCGGTGCCTTCCTCGTATTTCTTTTCACTACAAGACAGGTGGTAAAACTTCTTCCCATTTACTAATTCCCTACCACTTTGTCTCTTAAGCCCTTTAAAGAAGATGACCTAAATGGGTGCCTTCCTCATATTTGTTTTCACTACAAGGCAGGTGGTAAAACTACTTCCCATTTATTAATCCCTTACTCCTTTGTCTCTAGAATTTGAGGTTTTCTTCTCTCAATTTGCATGCTGGTGAAATCCTACAAGAGGGAAGAGAGATACAAAACTTTTGTAGGAAATATGCACTAAAGAAGCTTTGATTGCTTTGTCATCATTTCCTTATGATGTCCTCTAAAGAGAATGGACTAAAGACAAAGTTTTAACCCAATACATCACCTTACCAATATTCTCATAGCACCGTTTTCCTCTACAAGAAACACGGTTCATCTTGAGTGGCATCCTCCATTTTTTATGAGTAACAAGATTTATTGCTTCAGAAAAAGAAAGAACTGTGTACAAATGTCAAGTCTCCCTTAACTTGAGGAGGCCTATTTCTGTCAAATGGCATCCTCCATTAAATCTTATGAAATTAAATTTTGATGGATGTAGTATGGGAAATCCATGAAACAAGGTGGCATGTTTAGAGATAACTGCAGTGGTACTTTAGCAATGTTCAAAGGACCCATAGGGCAAGGAAGCTCAACTAGAACAGAGTAGTAAAGTTGGGTAAGTCTCAAAATTATAGACATTGTAGGCTTTGTAGCATAAGGAGGATCATGGGTAGTAATTGAATGGCTCAATAACGATGGTCTGGATACATGACAACATAGACATATTAAGGGAGGTACAAAGTCTAGCTAGGGATATAAGAACCTCTTTTTAAATGGGCTAGGAGATCAGTAAACAACTTGCCAGACACTCTTGCCAGGCAGGGAGTGAACTGAAACTAGATGCTTTCAGAGGATACAAACTTGGTGACCATGAGAAACTGATTATATGACTGAGGTAAAGTGTTGAGGTGTGCTAGGCTCATTTACATTTTGCAGTATATTATACTTTCCTTTATAACATTTTAATAAAAAATTGTACTTAGATAGCAAAAAGAAACGTGAGAAATGCAGTTTCCATTTTTACTGCCTTTAGGCATTTGTATGCTTTCTTCGCTTCACACGGCTGAAATGAAATATTACCTGTCTCCAATCCCCAGTATATATGTGATAACAGAGTAGCCAGCACAGCTTTTAATAAATGTTTCAAGACAGGTAGCAGTTATCCCAAAAGGCCCATCTTCATCAGGATGAAACTTCTGCAGATAACTTATGATACTACGATGTTCTGACAGAATCTGGGAAAAGAAAAAATTATATTCATCAGCCATAGTAAGAATATATATCTTACAAGCTATGGATCAAATTTTATTGGAGGCTCCCATAAATGAAGGCACATAATGCACAAAGAAAAGTGGATGTAGATGAAGAAAAACAAATTGGCTAGCAGATCCATCTAAGGGTTGAGGAAAAAAAGTAATTTTATGACCAAGAAATTTGGGGAAAACTTTCTTCTCATAATTGTTTAGACAACAGTAATCATTAATACAGATGATCAAAAATATACTATCAAATTTCTAATATTAATAACTTGGACATTACTTACAAAAGCAAGTACACTTGTAACCATAAAACCCAACTACATTATTCTAGCCTCAGAAGTATCAAATACGTTATTACCTGTGCTAAAGAACTAGATGGTATAAATTCCAGCATCCCTTCATCTTGTCCAGTTGCTAATACTCTATATGGGGTTAAATGCAAGTCAAGATTCTCCAATTTAAGCAACCGGTCCATGAGAGAAACCATTTGAATAACCTAAAACAAACAAAATGAACAAATAAATATATCAGGAGACACAGACCATATTCTGGCAACTTATATACTTTGAGAAGTAAAGTATATATCTAGATATGCACAACAGTGTTCTGGTGAAGATCACAGAGAAAAAGTCTAGCATCTACCAGTTGGTCTTGCCGAAGATCATCCCCCTTCTTAAATATGACCTTGCAACTTGAACCATTTGCTGTTCGAAATGTCAGACGCAGAGGATGTAGAGCACTTTTAAATAATGATGACTCTGATGGAACAATCCCAGTGATAAGCACTCGTGGTGCCAGTGGTGATCGTATTGGCTGAAGTGACAGTAGAATAACAGGATTTCAAATCTCACAAGGTTTAGAAGAATTGATCACATCTATTATATCTATGCAAAATTGACAAGGTAAAAGAAGAATATGTCAAGCATGCACTATCTAGCAAATTAAGATCAATAGAAAAGTAGCTTAAGATAAAATGTAAAAAGGATACCTCATCAAAATAGGTAAGCTCACTCAGAAGACCAGAAAGCAGTTGCCTTAGCTTTTCAATTTTCTTCTGAGTTCCTCCACGTACATTTCTAACATCTCTCGTTATAGAGCATAATTGTGCAGTCAGTTCTGTCTGACGCACTAAACTTTGCCATAACTTGATTCCATCTTCTTCTCCACCCACACCAGATACCAACTATTTGAAAGTAGATATAAATTTCAGGATCACATAAAGGAGACAGAGTTACTTGTCAAACATGTCAAAATTCCTTGAAGTTTGGCTTTCTTTCATTATTTATCATTAAAACAATAATGATAAAGCAGTATTCTTCCAGACCAAAGCCAATAAGCCTCTCTTTTTTTCCCTTTTGATCAGTAATAAACAGAAATTTTATTAGTTATGATGAAAGAATGAAATGATGATGTAGAAAGTGAAGTGTACCAAGCACCACAAGGTATGGGCTAGAAAGAGCTACCTATCCCAATATATCATTTTTCATTACAACCTGTTTTAATGAGGGGACAGTCCCCTAAAATAATTAATTCCAGTTTTAAACCAGTAAACCTTTGATGAGAAATAGTTCATACTACTTAAAGTACTTACAGGTTCCTTTTATTTCAGTATCATTACGCTAAGTAGAGCACTGGAAATATCTGTTATGTATCATATACAGAACAAAACAAGATGGCATACCTTCATCATATTTTCCTCCAGGATCTCATAGGTACAGTAAAAACGCTTCGCATATTGAGGATCATGGAGTTCCACAGCTACATACCAACGAAGAAAGCTCGCCAACTCAATATTGTGCAATGCTGCCAATATGAAAAATTAACTTTAGATGCAACCAAGAGGTATGCTCTAAGAGAGAGAGAGAGAGAGAGAGAGAGAGGTAATGCTCTAAAGTTCTGTAAGCTTGCATTTAAAACTTAAGTAGATTCTTGGTGAGCAACTGTGCACATACAGCGTTGCACAAGGAAATGAGATAAACGTGATTTATCAGAACGCTCAAATCGAAGAGCTTGCACCAGCTGAAGTAAGTAGCACTGTAACTCATCATCATCAGCTCTTTCAAGAACACTTACTGCATATGCACGAACCTGCTTAGAAGGATATAAACCTAGTTATAAAATGAGGAGTGTCAAGAACTAGCAGGGATACATTTATATCAGAACATAGAGCAAAAGAATTGTCAACCAATAGTAAATGATCACACAAAATACCAATAAAAAGTGTCAAAAACTCAAAGGCAATTTCTCCTTCTCTAATGGAAATATGTTTCTATATAATATGTGGTCCAGTAATATCCAGTAGCTTCTTCAGTAAATCTAGTTTGCAAAGATATCACCTTCACAGAAGTCTACTAGGGAACTAAGTTCCTTTTACTAAAGATCTGACAGTAGTATGGGAATATGGGTAGAGGAGTTATAAAGGTCAACTTTAATGGCGACGCCGCAACGGTATGTGTAATCCAGGTCCTTCTAGAATGGAGTGTGTTTATAGATGAAAATGAAATGGTTTTATAGCAATTTTTACATTCCCAATAGGCAATGGGAAACTCTTTAAGAGCAGAGCCGTTGGCTATATTACAAAGTTTAAGGCTGGCAAAAGATATTAACACAGAGAAGTTAGTGATAGAAGGTGGCCCAAAAGCGGTGACAATCTGGCTGGAACATAATGACCAGGGGTTGTTGCAGTCCAGGCAAGGGTTTCACAAAATCATATGGCTCACTAGGAACCTTGAGGTTACTGCCAGTGGGTTCCTAGGTTGGCAAATGGGTCATGGGTGTGCTGATGCTTTTACCAAACAAGGAGCAACTACGGACTAGTTTTTTGGGTTCAGTTGTAAAATATACTGGAATTTCTAGCCTGCTTTTGAATGATTGCAAAAGTTGTACATGATTTGTTTATATAATTAATGGTTTTCAGTTTCTGATCAAAAAGGGATTTCACAGTAGTACAAACAGGGATACATAACAATTTTTCATCAATGTAATGACATCACATTTAGTATAAGGGTAATAGTGTTGATGAAGCTAAGCAAGGGTTTCCACAGTTATAAAATAGTTGACAATTACACCTACAGTAATTCAGATAATGCAAGAAAAGAAGAAAAGAGAGAAAGAGAAAGTAGAAAAGAAGTTTCAGCAATAGGTTGTGGAAGAAGAAAAGAAGGGAAGAGAGAAAAGAAGAATTCGAACCTCTCTCTCTAGCCCCCTTTCATCACTTTTATTAATAATTCTAAGTCTGAGTACAATTACTTGGATGCCCTTAATGGGGTGGCCAGCACTAAAGAGATAATTAAAGAAAATAAAAGAAGGCCCATAAGGCCCATAACTAAGAAAGACAACTTTTAAACACTACTTAAAAGAAATAAAGAACACTAGGGCCTATTCGGCCCATTCTCACTGCAAAAACCAATAGCAGGGATTTTTTTTTTTTTTTTTTTTTTTGCGATACATACCTCTTCACTTTCAAAAACAGGAGATAGAAGCTCCAGTGCATCACATACATCAATGGTTTCCCACCTTCCCATTAGTTCTAATGCCTGCTTTGCTTCCTGTTAATACATAGAAGTGCCAATTTCCATGCATGAAAACAAATAATCTATTAAGCAATGACAAGATCAAACCTGCAAACCAAATGAAAAAAAAAAAAAAAAAACTTTCCAATTTGTCTTTTTCTTTCTAAGGAGAACTGGAAATATCCATTAAGGAGCAAAAGAATGAACAATACAGGTGCTAAGACAAAGCTAAAATCAAATATCCAGAAGAGAAGAAATGAAACAACATAAAAAACCAAAAGAAAGGAAGCAATACCCCACTCAACCCACCCTACATTAACAACCATTGTCACCAAAATCCAATCAGCCCTCTCAATTCCATCTCTATCCAAGAGGTCCAATGTCAGCCAATCTAAGGGACCACCTGAATGGGATGTTCGCTTTAGATGTCAAATATCTAGCTTCTCTAATGATTTTGTTTTTTCTATTTTTTTAACAGAAACATTATATGTGAAATTCTATTATAAAGGGAGACTAGATTCTTCATTCCAGAAAATTGGAACGAAAGCAGATACAAAACAGCCCAAGGCTGGCAAAATATATATAGATGCCTAAACAATGAAGTTGTCCTAAAGCCAAAATTTCTTATCCTGGACCAAGTGCACTCCCTCCCCCCTCTCAAGTTAATTCACTGCTGTTATCCCTGCCCTTGCTAAGTCCACAATGCCGTTACACTTGGCAGATCTGAGGAACCAGTCAAATGAACAGATCATGTCACCTTCCCTTCCCTTATATAGGACCTTGAAAAGCTATGGTCTCTCTGTTCTTGAGGATAACCATCATATCACAATCAAGGTTCAAAATATCGATATGCCTGATACGCCAGTAGAGGCGTATCGGTAGTTTTTTTTTTTTCAAATCCAGTTCAGAGGGGCTGGTTTAAGGTCCATCCACCCCCTGAACCGGTCAAAACCCCGATACGCCCTTTGTAAGGGCATATCGAGAAGCTCCCGATACGTATCGATATTTTGAACCTTGGGATCAACAGCTCCGATACCGATTGATGTAGGATTTGAAAGGTCAAAGGATGACTATAGGAGGGTTAAGATGGGTTTAGGGGTGATTTTGGGAAGAGATTGGGTAGATTAGGAAAAGTCTTGGAGCACAACTGCAAGAATTGTAGGGTTATCCCAAGATGGTGAAAAACTTAGAAATAGGGAAAATAGGTTTAGACATAGGGCCATTACTTGGTGTAACAATAAAATCTCAGGTTGTCAAGCATGAGAACACAGGTCCGAGTCTGAGAGCATCCACTTCGTGCAAAAAATGCCAAAGGTTAGGACCGTATCCAGTCCATCCCTCCCAAGACCCCAATAGTTGGGACCAACATTGGGTAAAGGCTTTTTTAGGTTTGGGATAGGAATTTTTTTTATGAATTTTTGTGGGTAAGGTTCAAATGATATTGTAGAGAATGATCTAGTTTGGTAAGGTTCAGAGCATATCTTGCATAAAAGTACAAATATTATGTTATATTAGCATAGTAAATGGAATTTTGGAATGAGATATCTAAATTTGTGAGGATCTAAATATGGGAGCAATCAGAGAAGGTTGGACATAAAAAGGTGTAAATGGCCATAATAGAAAATTTTCAGGTTTTGAATCTATCAAAAAAGAAATCAGGTTTTGATTAAAAAGAAGAAAAAACTCACCTAGATGAGTACCAGCCCTTGAAGAATGTTGAATGAACACCTTTTAATGAACAACTTATAGCTACTGATTGCTTCAATGAATTCTTGAAAAGTTAAAGACAAAATAGAGAGAGAAAAAGGAAAAAGAAAACCCAAAATCACTCAATAGGGTGTCTAGAATAACTTTAGGGCCTAAGAATCACTCACCACTGATAGAAAATGTTGGAAAACCCCAAATAAACACCATTAATTCATTCTCCCACATTTTTGCAATACACACACACACACACAAGTCACTACTATAAGAAAATGACATACACTAGATTCTGAAACTATTTATCCAATCTCTCAAAAAATTTCCCAATTTCTCCTTTTGGTGGGAGCAAATTGAGAAAACTCATGCATGACTTCCTGTTGTCTGGGTGGATGGATTAATAAAAGTTTACCTAGTTAACTGGAAACAGATTTGTAAACCCATCTTTTCTGGTGGACTGGGTATTAGAGTGAAAAGACTTAATGTCAAACTCCTGGGGAGATGGTTATGGTGTTTTGTAGCTGAACCAGATGGTTGGTGGAGAAGATTGATTCCTGAAAAGTATGGAATCAGTGTCAGTGGATGAGGATGCAGAGAGCACTCAATAAGCCTATGGATGTAGTGTGTGGAAGGGAACTAACAAAGCTTTCCCTCATTTTATCAAAGGTATAAAGTACCAAATAGGAAATGGTAGCAGAATTAAGTTCTGGAAGGATCCTTGGTGCAATGAACAGGGTGTTGAAGGAATTGTTTCTGAACCTGTTCAGAGTTGCATGAAATCCTTATATTCTAGTAGCAGACTCTTATCATGTTCAACGGGCAGTAGTAACCTGGACTCCCTCATTTAGAAGAAGCTTCAATGACTGGGAGATATATGAAGTGACAGAGATACTAGCTCTGATACAAAATCAGCAAGTAAATCCACAAAACCAAGATTCTAGAAGTTGGAGATGGACAAAATCTGACCTCTTCACAGTGAGGTCTTTTTATAAAGGACTGTTAGGAGGTTTGGATGATTCTTTTTCTCACAAGCGATATGGAGCACAGCAGCATCTTCAAAAGTCAGGTGTTTTGCTTTTTTTGTTTTTTGATCAGCAAAAGTAAATTTATTCTATTAAATTAAATTAGAAAATAGGAGTGATTAATACAACTTAATTGACCATAGTGTCAATCCCTTCAAAACCCAAGTTACATGGATGCCCAAAACAATTGCTGCCTCATAACCCCTTGTTTTGCTAAGGAGTCAGCTAACCCATTTGCACTCCTAATCCACTTGAATTAAACCTCTAATTCTCTTGCAATCTTTTCCACATCTCTTAAAATTTGCTGAAAGATCCAAGGATACGCCTGTTAGATTTTGCCCATGAGATGACCACTTGTGAGTCTCCTTCCACCTCGATCATTCTAAATCCTAGCTGTTTAGCTAGTTTGAGTCCTTGCAAAAGAGCCAAAAGTTCAGCCTTCAAAGAGCTTCCCAAACCAATTGGCCCCGAAAACATTTCCACAATCCTCTCTAAGTTTCTGATGACACCTCCTATTCCAGCCATACAACTCATACCCGGGTTTCTGAGGGAACTCCTGTCGAAATTTAATTTTACTTTATTACCTCCTGGGGGTTTCCACTCCATACAAATCCCGCCTTTTACTCTCAATGATTGCGCAATTTCAGTTCAAGCCCTTGAGAAATCAGTTACTGAGAAGGTTTTGAAGATGTCTAAGGTCTTCACCCAAAAAGGCAATCTTTATTTTTATGCTTTCTATCACTTCCTCCAAGGTCCTACTCTTCTCCAAGAAGATTCTACTATTCCTCTCTTCCCACACCACCCAATAAATTGCTGCTTTAGTGGCCCTCCAAAGCACTTTCCCCCTTTTCTTTGGTTGCCTCAAGAAGTTAGGATTGAACAAACCCACCACATCTTGAGGGGGGGTCCCACATGCACCCAAAGAGAGATTAGTAAATGGTATAAGGTCTCACCATTATCCCTACATAAGAAGCACATGTCAGGAGAAAGGCACGTAGAAGGCCTTCTTTTCAGCAACATATCACAAGTATTTACCTTACCAAGGAAAATTTCCAGGCAGAAAGCTAGAATTTTAAGTAGGATAGGCTTACTCCAAATTTCTTTCACTGGGAAATTTACCCCTTGATGGTCAAATGAGGCTAGGGACTTGAAGAAAGAGGAGCAAGTAAAGAGGCCAGTTGGAGATATCGTCCAAGTTCTGGAGTCCTCAAGAGAGAAATCTAGCAAGACCTACCTTAAAGTAGTAAGTGTATCAAAGAAGAACACACAAATTCCCTTAACCCCCCTTCTAAACCCCAAGTTCCAATTTAATCCGTTTAGAGAAGGTGTTCCTATTCTAGATATGGGTTCCCCTTTAAACTGAGAAATACCAAAAAGATCAGGAAAAAGCTCTTTAAGTGGAAATTCCCCTAACCACAAATCCTCCCAGAAGCATATTTTGTCACCCCTTCCCGCGTCATACCTAACGGAGTTAACAAGGATTGGGTAAATATCATGAATTGCTTTCCACGAAGAAGCTAAGGAAGAGTGGAGAGCAACTTTTACATCACAGCTAGGGGTGGCAATTTTTCACCCAACCCGCTGAACCCACCCAGCATCTAACCCACCCAACCCGCCCATTTACTTGGCGGATTGTGTGATCAACCCATCACCTAACCCGCCCATTTAAATGGGTTAGGTTGTGGATAACCATTAGGTTAACCATCATAGACATAACTATTAATTCCTTGGCCTTTTCTTTTAATTTTCTTCATTTGAATTAAATAATTTATAATTAATGCATTAATTTTCTATTAATTATTGACTAAAATTAGTTTTGTCTTGAATTAACACACTTCACCCAACATAAATCCAAATCAATTTGACCCGAGTCCGGATCAGTTCAACTCGATCTGACCTAAATCCGAAATAGACCCTGGACGGGATGGTTCGGTACCGCTTGCTTTGCCCGCTTTGGGTCGTCCGGTCCAACCATTATTCACACAGCCCGTTCGGTCTGGTTCATATCCATACAACCCGACTCAAATCCGGTCCGGTCTGATTTACTTCTCTTGACCCGTTTTGGGCCAGTCGGTTCGGTCCCAAACCTGTGCACAAACCTGACATGAGCCGACCAAAGTCAATCCACCAGTGACTGAACCGGCCCGGTCTGGTCCGACCAAACTGAACCGGTCCGGTTGGAGTCTGGTCCAACCAAACTGAACAGGTCCAATCAAGATCTGGTCCGACCTGACTGATCCGGTTCTAAATGGTTCAACCACTCTTGATGTGATTAGCTCAAAGACAATCCAATTAGATAGTTCAAGTTGATCTGACCGTTTTGAACCTAAGTGGTTTGTCAAATCCGAAACCCAAACAAAGTTAAATGGCTTTGCTGCTTGTGTAAAAATAACATGCATGTAATGTGATTTGAACCTTCACCACTTGCGTAAAGTGCAATTACTCTTGCCATCAAGCTATGACCAACTTTTGTTAAGAGGGAGTTAGTTTTTTGTTTTAAGTACACAAATATAAGATTAATGGGTTTGGGCGGGTTGGATTGGGTTAAAGCGGGTTTGGGTTGAACCCAACCCATTTAATTTTATATAACTGGGTCATTAACGGGTTGGCGGGTTAAATGGGTTGGGTTGAAGCTCAACCCAAACCAACCCGCCTAATTGCCACCACTAATCACAGCCATTACTTTCCAACCCATGAATGCTTACTATTACTTTGTGCTACAGCCTTTTGCTCTCAAAGGGAAATCTCGATAACCATAACCTTGATATTACCTTGTCCTTTTTTTCTTCTCCCGGTTCCCACAAAAAGTCCCTCATGTACTTCTCCAATTGCTCTGCTATCCTAGTTGGGATGCAAAAGGTTGAAGGGAAATAAATGAGAAGATTTGCCAATATAGCTCTCATTAGAGTAATTCTTCCACCCAAGGAGATGTAATTCCATTTCCAAAGGGCTAAATCTCCTAGCAAACCTTTCCACCACTGGCTTCCAAAATCCATTACATCTAGGGTTCCCTCCCAAAGGCAAGCCTGGGTATATGATAGGCCAATCTCTAATCTCACACCCTAGTACCTCAACAAAAGTTTACAAGTCCTCTTCATCCAAGTTAATTCCTGCAATCCCACTTTTACTCCAATTAATCCTCAACCCAAGCCAGGTGTTTTGCTTGGTTGATGGCATGGGAAAGATCTTTAACGAAGGATCTCTTAGCCAGGAAGGGTATGAATCTGCCTGATCTTATTTGTCCTCTGTGCAATAAAGAAGTTGAGACAACAGCTAATCTTTTCCTCTTCTGCACCTTTCCAGCCAGAATCGGGCATTTTTCTGCAAGACTGTGCCTCTCTATTAGTGCTGTCCTACGTAAGTAAAGCATATGAATGACAAAAAAAAGTAAAGTGTTGCTGGGCAGTTGTTCTGGAAGCAGCTCTGTGGGCCATTTGGTTAGAAATAAGTTCAAGAATTTAAGCAGAAAGCAGAAAGAAAATCCAGAGGGGGGCAGTAATCAATTTTGCTATAGATATGATAAGAAGCTGGGTGTCTACTATTACTTGTTTTGAAGGAGAATACACTTCATCCTTTTTTTTTTTGGAAGTGGATTTAGGTCCTTCAAGAAACTCTTTCTTGGAAGTGGTTTCTATGTACAGAAACTCTTTCTACAAAGGACCATTCTTATAACACTTTTTCTCTCGTTTTTTTTTTTTTTTTGAACTGTAAGGTAAAGTATTTCATTAATCAAAAAACATAGAAACCCCTGTACAATGAGAAACTGAACAGAGGATGTACAGATTTGCGCATAACAACCAAACAAAACCCCAAAAAGACTTAGCACGTCTTTGCCCATATCACTTTTTGATCTTAATACAATTATACTTTTTCTTCAAAAAAGAAGAAAAAAAAAAGAAAGAATTTGCAAATCACCTTCCTTTAAGTTTTTTGTCTTTCTCTTGTTTCTTTTTCTTTCTCTTTTGTTTCATTTCCAGCAAAGACTTTATGGGCAGACTTTATCCTCCCAAAAATCAAGACTTTCTGTTGCGAAGCAACATTACTAGGACCTTTATTAAAGTTGAGCCTACCACTTTTTCTATGTAACAAGCTGGGATTATATGACATATACTCTCCAGCTTGAGGGGGAGTGTTAAAGTAAGCTGAATAGGGGTAGTTTAGTCATCTTATGTTTGTTAAGTGATTTGCTTATGTGGCAGTTTTATTAGAGATACTCTGCCCCACACTTAAGTAAGGGCAGTTTAGTCTTTGTAAATGTCATTAGAATCTAAATGACTATTAAGGGGGTCAACTGAATGGAATAACCATCAGATTTTGACAGACCCTTCTTTTCCTTCTTCTTCTCTTCTTTCTTCTCTTCCTGGTTCGGGTTACTGTAGCAGCATTCGAAACACACCGCAACAAAATGGAGTTGCTGAGAGGAAAAACAGACACATTGTGGAGGTGGCAAGGAGTCTTATGGTGTGTGCTTCAGTTCTTGTGCAGTTCTGGGGAGATGCAATTCTTACAGCTATACATGTGATTAATCGTGTTCCTTCATGGACTTTGGGGTTTAAGGTGCCATTTAGCCTCCTTTTTCCAGATGGAGAGATATTTCATATACCTCTGAGGGTTTTTTGTTATGTTTCTTTTGTTCACATTCTTGGCCCTTGTTTAAGTTCGGCCTGCCCTAGAAGTCTGTTTTGTTTATTAGCTGAAAAGTAAAGTAAACAGCAAAGAAGAGAGGAAAGAAGAAGGAAGAAGAGAAAAGGTTTGGTTCGAATTAGGAAAAAGTCAACCCTGGTTTCGACCAGACCAGTTATTATATTATTAATAAAATTGGAAAAGACATAAGTGCCCTTATTTAAGTAAGAGGCACTCGAACTAACATAATAGTACACATCAGCATTCTCAATAGGTACAAAGACCAAAATACCCCTTCACTAACACTCCCCCTCAAGCTGGTGAGTATATATCATATAATCCCAGCTTGTTACATATGTAGTCCACTCTCCCCCAACTCAAACCTTTTGTAAACAAGTCTGCCCACTGGTTTCCCGTATTAACATATGCAGTCTCTATCACTCCATTCAGCACCTTCTCTCTCACAAAATGACAGTCAACTTCGATGTGCTTGGTTCTTTCATTAAACACCGGATTGGAAGAGATATGAATTGCCTGATTGTCACAATATTGGAGTACTGATGTCATATCCTATCTCCTGTAGAATGTTCCTTAGCCGCACTAATTCACAAGCAGTATGTGCCATGGCCCTATATTCTGCTTCTGCACTACTTCTTGCCACAACTGTTTGCTTCTTACTTTTCCATGTTACCAGGTTACCTCCTAGAAAGGTGCAATAGCCTGTGGTAGACCGTCTATCAGACATAGAACCTACCCAATCAGCATCGGTGTATCCTTCTACTTCCAGTTTTCTGCCACTTTTGTACAGCAAACCACGACCAGGAGCTCCTTTCAAGTACCTCACAATCCTTAGCACTGCAATCCAATGTGGGACCAAAGGTTTCTGCATGAACTGACTCACCACACTAACCGCAAATGAAATATCTGGCCGAGTAATGGTTAGGTAGTTTAGTTTGCCTACAAGTCGTCGATATCTGCCAGGGTCTTCAAATACTTCACCTATATCACTGCTCAGCCTTGTATTTGTTTCCATAGGTGTCTCAGTCGGTTTAGTACCCAACAAACCTGTTTCTTTCAGTAAATCAAGCACATATTTCCTCTGACACAAATTAATGCCATGCTTAGATCTTGCTACCTCTATGCCCAAAAAGTATTTCAATTTTCCAAGGTCCTTTGTCTGAAAGTGTTCCTATAGGAATGCCTTCAATCTGTCAATATGCCCATTTTATCATTTCCAGTCACAACGATATCATCTACATACACCACCAGTAGTATTTTGCCTGTATGACTGAAGACAGAGTGATCAACTTGGCACTGTTTCATACCAAACTTCTTGACCACCTCACTGAACCTACCAAACCTTGCTCGAGGGGACTGTTTAAGTCCATATATAGCCTCTTAAGTCTGCATACCTTACCATCCTCCCCCTGAGCAACAAACCCTGGTGGTTGCTCCATGTAGACCTCCTTGAGCAAATCACCATGCAAAAAGGCATTTTTTATATCTAGTTGATATAGAGGCCAATCATACATAGCTGCAAGGGAGATGACAACACGAACTGACCCTATCTTATCAACCGGGGACAATGTCTTTGTGTAGTCAATGCCATAGGTTTGGAAGCACCCTTTTGCAACCAGCCGCGCCTTCAGGCGCTCAACACGACCATCTGGCAAGTACTTAACGGTATACACCCACTTACAACCGACAGCCTGCTTCCCAGGAGAAAGAGCGGTGAGGTCCCAAGTGTGATTATGATGGAGGGTAGAGAGCTCTTCTTCCATAGCACGGCACCACTCTGGAGAGGTAAGGGCTTCCTGGACATCCTTAGGAACAACCACTGAGGATAACAAAGAGATGAACTGGCAATGGGAGGCAAAGAGGTGAGTAAGGGAAACAAAATTGGAAATAGGGTGAAGGGTGCATGTGCGTTTACCTTTCCGTAAGGCAATAGGAAGATCAAGGGCGGAGGCCGGTGTCGGATCTGGAGCTGGGTCTGTCGACGGTGATGAAGCCGGAGGAGTCGCAGCCGGTACACGTGGGCGATGTGTATACACGTGACGGATAGGTGGACAGTCAACGGACGGTGGCACCGGAGGCAAGGACGTAGGCACGACTGGAATCAGAGGAGGAGGATCAGCCACAAGAAGGGGAAGAGGAGGAGGTGATGTGGAGGAAGCAGCATCACCGGACCCCACGAAGAACGGAGTAAACTCGAAGAAAGTAACATCAGCACATAACAAGGAACGACGAGAACTGGGATGGTAACACTTGTACCATTTCTGAGTCCGGGAATAGCCAAGGAAGATACACTTAAGAGATCGTGCATCTAACTTGTTAGTCCCGGGACCCAGATTATGGACGAAGTAGACACACCCAAATACCCGAGGAGGAAGCGGAAACGGAGACATGTTGGGGAACAAGACACTAAAAGGAGAACGACCATCAAGAATAGACGTGGGCATCCGATTAATTAAGAAACAAGAGGTGAGCATTGCATCACTCCAAAAGGGTTTGGGAACATTCATGTGGTGCATGAGTGAGCGTGCCGTTTCTACAAGATGTCGGTTCTTTCTCTCAACAACCCCATTTTGTTGTGGGGTGTAGGTACATGAAGTTTGGTGTATAATGCCATGTTGGTCCAAGTATTCTTGAAAAGATGAAGACAAGTATTCACGGCCATTATCATAACAGAAAATTTTGATGTGAACGCCAAATTGATTACGGATCTCAGCATAAAATTTCTGGAAGATGGCAAATAATTCACTTCTTTCTTTCATTAAATAGAGCCACGTCATTCTTGAAAAGTCATCAACAAAAATAACAAAATATTTGTATTTGAATGAATTAAAGAAAAAAGACTCGACACACGGTTATCAACCCTAGAACTAAAGGGAACACGATGGTGTTTCCCAAATTGACACGACTCACAATCTAGAACAAAAAGTTGACTCAATGAAGGGACCAAGAACTTCAACACTTTCAGCGAAGGATGACCAAATCTACAATGCCACTGGAGAGGAGAAATAGATGACTGAAGGGCCGTTGACGTTCTTCCACCACCATCAAGATAATACAGTCCACCGGCTTCATGCCCTCCACCAATCTTCATCCCCGTCTTGAGATCCTGAAAAACACACATAGAGGGGTAAAATGTAATGGAGCAATTAAGGGACTTGGTCAGCTTACTAACAGACATAAGATTAAATGGAAGCTTAGGTACATATAAAACAGAGGATAGGGATACAGTGTCTAGGTCAACATTACCAACACCACGAATAGATGATGTGAGCCATTAGCAAGGGTAACAGATTGTGATGTTGAGCAATGAGTGAGAGATGAAAACACACCTGGAGTTCCCGTCATGTGATCGGAGGCTCCAGAGTCAATAATCTAGGGGTTGGGTGTGGATGCCAAACAAGCCATACCTGAGTGTGCAAAGGTAGCTGTGCTCTGGTGCGATGTGGATTGAACAAACCTTTCATACTCATCACGAGGAACACTCACCATCTCCTTGCCTGGACCATCTGAAGAGGTAGAAGGCATCTGGTCAGCTGACCGATTCTCCTGTCTAAAGCTGGAACTGGTGTCACTAGTCATGGCATGGTTGGCCCACGTCGATGGTGGACCCACGTCGATGGTGGACCATGTAAGTCATAGCAGTAGTTAATAGTATGTCCATCCAAACCACAATGAGTACACCTCTGTGGACCCGAGCCACGTCCTCTACCACGAGCTCCCCTGAATCTCTGCCTCCAGTACGACCACCACCACGGATGTGTAGATCCACCACTACCACTCTGGCCATACACTGGACCACTACTGCCACCACGGCCAGGTTGGGCTCCTCGAGCCCCACTTCTGCCACCTTGACCTCTCGACACTACAAATGCTGATTTATTTGAGATATTAGAGTTTTCCATAGACCCAATGGAAGTCCTCCGAAGACGAGCAAACACCTCTTCTAAAGATGGAAGGGAAGATCCTCCTAGTATCTGGGCTCGTACTGGTTCATACTCAAACTTCAGCCCCACCAGAAACCGAGTCACATCAAACTGCTCTCTCTGTTGCTGTTGAACCTTGACATCAGAAGTGAGAGGATGATAGACATTTAACTCATTACGAATATTTCTCATACTGGCATAGTACTCAAGGCTCTGATTTCCCTGTTGCAGATTGAAGTATTCCTGATACAGTTGATATACCCTAGTTGTATTATCCTGACCAGAATACAATTTCTTAGCATTATCCCACACCTCTTTGGCTGTCATCAAGAAACATGAAGTTCACACTGATTTTGGGTTCCATACTGTTCCACAACCATGTGATGATCTATGCATCTTCCTGTTCCCAGTCTTCATACTCCTGAGAATTAGTGGGGGGTTTCTCCTCTCTTATGTGCTTTACCTTCTTCTTCACCTTCAGAAAAACCTCTACAGACTTGGCCCAAGGGACATAATTCTCTCCATTCAGTTTAATGGAGGTCATTTGGACATTCAGGTAGTCAGTAGATATCATCACACTAGGTTTACTATCACTGTTATCTGCCATTGCCGAATTCCCTTATCACTGAATCCTGAGCACTACACACTGCACACTGCACACAGACACTTCACCGAAATCTGCACACTGATTTCAGCAATAATAAAGGCTGAAAGCCACACTTGTAACACCACAAACCCTACTCTACAGCTACTGGAAGTTTCACGATTAAGTAAACACTACTTCCCTTCGAATCACACACAAACCAGCATAAACCCTAGCATAAAGCAATTTGAAAACCCATCATAGGATCTGTACCACACCTCTCATGTGTTCCATAACAGAAATTATGCATAAAAAAAAAACTCCTTACCTCATCGCCTGAAGGCCAACCACACGAAGGAATGAAACACCACTGCACCACACGCACCAGCCCTACATTAATTAGGGGAGGGCTTAGAAACCACAACAACCAATCACCAACGACACCACCGGAGGCATAGAAACCTCCAAGGGAAAAGGGCGATCACTCCTTTTCAGCCCTTTTCCCAGTCTCCAACCAACGGCTAAGAAATCCAAGAGAAACCCTAGTTCAAATGCGCAGAAAACAGAATTCTAGCAAGTCTGATTTGTTTAATGTGGCTCTGATACCATGTTTAAGTTCGGCCTGCCCTAGAAGTCTGTTTTGTTTGTTAGCTGAAAAGTAAAGTAAACAGCAAGAAGGAAGAGAGGAAAGAAGAAGGAAGAAAGAGGAAGAAGAGAAAAGGTCTGGATCGAATTAGGAAAAAGTCAACCCTGGTTTCGGCCAGACCTGTTATTATATTATTAATATAATTGGCAAAGACATAAGTGCCCTTATTTAAGTAAGAGGCATTCGAACTAACATAATAGTACACATCAGCATTCTCAACAGGTACAAAGACCAAAATACCCCTTCACTAACAGCCCTCATTGCAAGAAATTGGATCCTAAGGCCAAGAAATGTGTTTTTCTTGGGTATGCTCAGAACCAAAAGGGGTATTGTTGTTATGACCCAGTGTCAAGGAGCAGATTTCACTATGGATGTTACCTTTTTTGAATCCACATTCTTCTTCTCGGGTGGTTCTCCTCAAGGGGAGAGTTTTGGGGAGGAGAACTCACAATCTGTTCCTCTTCCTGTTTCTGTGGTACCTCCATCAGTTCAGCCACCACCTGCACCATCAGTTCAGCTAGCATCGGTTCAGATAGCACCTGTACCCACAGTTTCATTACCTGAGCCACTACGGGCAGCCTCACAGCAATATCAGCGTCGATAAATGATGGTTGACTCCACACATCCTCGACCCACACCACTCTTTGCCAGTCCTTCTAAAACTCCAGATTCGGCAGATACAATTCTAGGTATTCCTCCTGAGCCTGTTATGTTTTCTGATGATAATGTTTTTGTCCCTAACACCATTGTTGCAGCTGATCCCACTGACCTTGATCTTCCCATTACACTTCGTAAGGGGAAGAGAAAGTGTACAGCCCACTGCATTTCACACCATCTTTCTTACAGTGCCTTATCACCCTCCTATCGTGCTTTTCTTTCTTCCCTGGACTCTGTGTCTATACCCAAGAATGTTACTGAGGCTCTCTCCAAACCTGAGTGGAAAACAGCTATGCAAAATGAGATGGATGCTTTGGTCAAAAACCAAACTTGGGAAATAATTGATCTCCCCCCAGACAAGGAGACAGTCGGATGTCAATGGGTATTCACAGTGAAGTATAAGGCCGATGGCAAGATAGAGAGGTACAAGGCAAGGTTGGTAGTAAAAGGGTATACTCAGACCTATGGTGTAGATTATCTGGAAAACTTTGCACCAGTAGCTAAGATGAATTCAGTTCGTATTCTTTTATCTCTAGCAGCCACCTATTCATGGCCCTTGTTCCAGCTTGATGTCAAAAATGCTTTCCTCAATGGTGACTTATAGGAGGAGGTATATATGGACATTCCAGCAGGCTTTTATGAAAATGTTGGTAAAGGAAAGGTGTGCAGACTCAAAAAATCTCTGTATGGACTGAAACAGTCACCTAGGGCTTGGTTTGACAGGTTTAGAGGGGCACTCATCCATTTTGGATACACACAGACACAGTCTGATCACACCCTCTTTGTGAAGAGGAGAGATGCTTTGGTGTCAATTCTGATTGTGTATGTGGATGATATAGTGGTGACAAGAAATTATCTGGAAGAGATTGATGATCTCAAAAAATCATTACAGAAAGAATTTGAGATCAAAGATCTTGGTGAGCTCAAATACTTCTTAGGGATTGAAGTTACAAGACCCAAGCATGGGATCTTCATTTCACAGAGAAAGTATGTACTTGACCTACTGCGAGAGATTGGGAAGCTGGGGACCAAACCAGCAGACACTTCTATTGATCCAAATCACAGGATTAATGGTGTGGATGGTGAACTGGTAAAGGATGTAGGGAGATATCAAAGAATGGTGGGCCGACTGTTGTATTTGTGTATGACACTACCAGATATTTCTTATGCTGTCAGTGTTGCGAGTCAATACATGCATGCACCTCGGGTTCAGCACTGGGAAACTATTGAGAGAATACTTGCATATCTGAAAAAGCACCCTGGCAGAGGCATTCTTTTCTCAAATCATGAGAATTTGAAGCTAGAATCCTGTACGGACGCAGACTGGGCAGGATGCTTAGATGACAGGAGGTCTACATCAGGAGTGTATACCTTTGTAGGTGGAAACTTGATCTCCTGGAAGAGTAAGAAGCAAGCGGTTGTGGCAAGGTCAAGTGCAGAGGCTGAGTATAGATCCATGGCTCATGGTGTCTCAGAACTTCTTTGGGTTAGATCTCTTTTGAGTGAGATTGGGGTGAAAGCAAAGGAACCGATGATGTTATATTGTGACAATCAGGCTACAATCAATATTGCCCACAATCCAATTCAGCATGATAGGACAAAACACATTGAAGTTGATTGATACTTTATAAGAGAAAGGGTAACAACCAAAGAAGTGTGTTTGCCTTATGTCTCTTCAGAGTTGTAGCTGGCTGATGTTCTCAGTAAAGGGGTGGTAATGAACAAGCTTGAACATGATCTACGCAAGTTGGGAATGTATGACATTTACTCCCAACTTGAGGGGGAGTGTTGAAGGTTAATTAGTTTTATGATGTTTTTCTGAATAGATGTTTTATGTTAGTTGTTAGATAGGAGGTGGGGGCCACAGTAGTTACGTGAGTCCAAATTTTATTATGTTTTTTGAGTGTTATATATGTTGTTTTATGTTTTGCTGCCCTATAAGGGAATAATTGTCTTTGTACTATTCTATTATTTTAGTGTAAATAATAAGTGAAGGGGGTGGCCAGATTATTGCTCTCTTTTCTTTCAACTTCTCTTCTTCTCTTCTTCTCCTTCTCTCTTCCTTCTCTCTTCAAGAAACTACTTTCATTCATATTTTTTTTAATTCAGCAGATTTCTACTATGATCAATAAAATTGATAAAATAACGAAAGCCATCAATAGGCACAAGGGGTGAAGGGCCCCACACATCATAATGGACTAAATCAAAAGGAGCTTGAATTTCATTACTAGAAATTGGATAAAGAGTTCTACATTATTTTGACAACTGAAACACTTCACAAACCAAACTCTAACTCGAAGCATACTTAAACAACTCAGGAAACAATCCTTGCATCAAAGAAAAAGACAAATGGTCTAGCCTAGCATGCCACAAATATAACCTAGTTACTAACTCCTCATTATCCCAACCACTAAAAGTAGATGTCTGTAAGGCTGAACTAATGTCTGCATCAAAATAATAGAGACCTCCAACTCATGACCGCTCCCAATTTTTGTCTTCATCAATCTATCATTAAAAATACAATGAGTAGGAAAGAATGTTATGCTACAATTTAAGTTTTTTGTAAGCTTAAAAAGAGATAATATAATAGGTTTGAAGCAAGATTGGGAACATGCAGAACAGATTTAAGAGAGAGATCATTGCCTAGGTTAACCTCCCCCTTTCCAGAGATGATGGAGAAGGAACCATTAGCTACTCTCATCTTATCTTGGCCATACATCAAACCGTACAAAGAAAATAAATAAGACGTGTGATATATGGTTGGTAGCACCGGAATCAATAATCCAAGAGTTAGATATAGGAGCAATCACATTATGAGTAGAGACAGTACCTGATTTGGCAAGAGAGGTAGATGCAAATGGATTGTTCATCAGTCGAGCCATGGCTCAGCTAAGGGTTTCTACCTCATCAGCTGTGAAATCCAAAAGGACCCTGATGTGTTGGAACTAGTGGTTTGTCCCGTTGGAGGAGTAACTGTGGGTGTATTCTTTTGGCTTTCAGCACTGTTACTTATGACAATATTTCCACTTGTTGTTTGGCTCTTCTAATGCTTCTTGTCCTTTCTTAATGCAGTTGGTTTCAGGTGAGGGTAAAAAATCCAAAAAGTCTCTTTCAAATGTCTATCTCCTCCACAATGAGAGCAGTTAAGGTGCCTCTTGTCTAAACCCTTGCCCCTATTTTGGCTTGAAGAAATCAAGGCTGAATGCTCAATATGATGCACTTGGGTGTTTACTTGCATCTCTTTTTTCTTCTAACTTCTTCGTTCCTTACAAGATAGTAAACATGCTATAAATTTGGAAGCTCATCCCTTCCCAAAATTTGAGATCTTACACTTTCATATATTGGGTCTAGGCCAAACAAGAACTTAAAAGCTCTGCTTTCTTTTATTTGTTTATCATGCCTTTCCTCATCTCTTAGAGCATTCTCCCAGACAAGTACAAGATGGTGGTCCAGTTCTTCACATAATGCTTCCAAGGTTACAAAAAAAGTTGCAAGAAACATATCCCCTAGCCTCAATGCAACAATATCTTGTGTTAGTCTATAAATTCTTGCATTGTTCTTCCATTGTCCTTGCTCCCCTTGGAGTCATTGAAGTAAGCATCCAGGGCATAACAATAGCATTCTCCTTGCACCAGGTTGAGTATTCAACATTAGGGGTACAAATGGATCGGATCATGATCCAATCCGATCCTATTTGGTCGAATTTGAATCACCCCCCCTATTCGATCCGAGAAGATCCAATTCGATATATATGCTATATATTTATTTATATAAATATATAATGCATATATATTATTTATTTATTTACAAATATATTATTTATATTGCATTTTTGTAAATTTGTTATATTATTTATTTTTTTATAAAAAACATGTATATATATGATGAAAATAATTAAAAATATGCTTGTATTTTTGTTTTTCTTTATTTAAATTGGTATATTTTATTTTCCTTTTAATAATTTATTAATTTTTAAAGAAAACAAATTGGATTGAATCAGATACGAATATCCAACTTCCCGATCGGATTCGAATTCAGATCCGTTCGGATCAGATATAAAATTAACAGTGTTAGATTGGAATCGGATACACCTTGATTCAAATCTGATCCAATCCATTTGCATCCCTATTCAGCATCATCCTCTTTAGGTTCCTTATTCTTTCCATCTATATAACCCATAAGCTCCCGGGAAGTAATGAAAATTTTGGCTGAAACAAACCATTCTCTGAAATTGTATTCATTCAACACACTGGTGATTTGCAGACTATGCAGATTTGGATTTTCCAGGTTTGAGGATCTCCCACCAGTCCTATTGTCCTTAGAGGACACTTCCCCTAATATTGTGGACATGTTCTGCTCCTAACAGCAACCTACAACTGTAGTGTCAAAGAAAAAGACAAGGTTTAAGACCTGCAGAAACTGTTACTGAACTGAAAACAGCCAATACCCTGCTGAGATTGATTGGTTGTAACTCCAGACTCCTCCTTCCCACACCCACCTGATGTTAGATGAAGCTTTACAAACTGGAAAACCTTACAACTGAACTGAAAAGAACCCCTGCAATCAAATCTGTAACAGAAAAAACTTCTGCAACTGGGCTGAGAACACTCCCTGTAATCAAGTTTGGGCTGAAAGCAACTTTTGTAATCAAATCCAACACTTCCTGTGGTCAAACCTGGGCTGTAAACAATATCTGTGATCTGTCCTTACTCTCAGACAGAAACTAGGACTGTCCACTCAGTCCTCCTTAAATCTGTTCTTTGCAGATCTCTCTAGTAGCTGAATGGCTACTGGCTTCTGTAGAAACAACTAGCAGGGCATACACAGGCTGGGAGAACTCTCTTTGATCCCTACATCCAAAGAGAAACCCTAGACACAGACCTTTCTATAGTCAACGATCAGACCTAGGGCTTCTTTACAGTAGCCAAGAAAAGGAGAAAAAAGGAATAGAAGAGAGAAGAAAAGGAAAAACTAGATGTAAACAGTCAGGCCAATTGATGCTCTGATACCATGTTTGCTGAAATGGTGAAGTAGAAGAGCAAAAAGAGAAGGGAAGAGAGAAGAGGAGAGAAGAGAACAGTGTATTGGCAGCAATGATTTCTCAGCCGGCCCTAGAAACTAATATATATATTGACATTAAGATATTACAATAAAAAGACTAGAACGCCCTTGATTAGTGATGGGACACCTAGACAGTACAAAGAATAAAACCAGTTTAGGCCCAATAACTGAAGGCCCATAACAGAATATAAAACTAAAACATAGAATGTTAAATAAGCCCACCAACGCTTAATCCCTCGACCCAACAGACTCAATTATTCAATCTCTTTGCAAGAATGGCAATTTATCAAGGTCAGTGGTAGAGTTCTTCTCCTTAAATGTACTTCAAGCCTATAAAAATGGAAGAAGATTCTTTGGCAATGTACTGCAAGTGTTGTGGAGTATTTAGAGTGAACTGAATGCAAAAATTTTTGAAGGTAAAAACCAACAGGTTGAGGATGTTATAAACCTGGTTCATGTTGATGTGGCACATTAGGCTTTAAAAAAAAGAAATTTTCAGAGCACCCACGGATTCATATCACTATTGAGAGGGTGGACGATTATTGCTGGTTTTGCCCACAGTAGTGCCCAAACAACCCAAACATTAAATTGATGTAAATGAGAAAAGATTCACATCTTGCAGGAGATGCCGTTGGGCTTGGGGGGTGTTGTCTTAACACCTGCCTTTAGGATTGTATCCAGCTTTTCTTTTTAATAAATTTTTATTGTTACTTATCAAAAAGAAAAAGAGAGAAAAGATTCACATCTTTACCTGAAGATCACTCCACTCCACACATCGAAGAAACTTAGTAAGGGCCCTCTTTTCTGACATCAAAGAGAAACGGAATTTCCAGAGTAGTTGCCTCTCGTCTCCACTCAAGGTCCTTGTTGGGGGATACTTCAGGATTCTCTGTATTGACCTTTCAACAAAGAACTAGGCTTGGTTACATGGCTTCTGAAAAAGGAATATATTTTATGAACAGAACAAATACAGCACTTCAGCTCAAGAGATGAGAAGTAGCTGAAGGAAGACAAATTTTTAAGTGTCAAAAAGTTCAAGAATAAAGAAAGAAAGATGTCTAAAAGTTATCAGTTGTACCAGACTTGTTGTGAAACAATGTAAAATCCACTCCCTAGAATGAATCATATAAAATGAAAGTCATTAATTTGTTTTGCTACAATTTGTTGAGCTTATCTTATGATGGAATCTATACAAGAATTATCTGAAGCCAATATATAGCGAAGGAAAAACATTTTACTCACAGAGGAAAAAGTTAAACTAGCATTTACCCAGAACCATTGATGAACTCCAAAGAAAAATAATTAACCATCACAAAATGAAGTTTAAGGAAACATAGCCTTTTCCCCACTCCTCCCAAGAAAAACAGAAAAAAAATCAAGAAAAAACAAAAATGAAAAAGAAAAGTAAAGTAAAAGAATGGTCTTTCAATTTTAATAAATATGAAGATCATCCGATGTTAATGACATCAGAGTGACAGGCTTTGAGCTTACTTCCTCTCATTAGAGCTTGGTTTAAGATCTCTGTCGATGATACCGCGTGTCAGACTCCTAGCTAGTTTAATTTGCTTATGCTCTGAAGGATTTATTCTTCCCACTTCAGGGTCCCATACAGTAACAATCTCGTTTGTTGAAGACACAGGCAGTGGTGAAAAAAAGTTGGCCCCTGATTCCTATAGGACAAACAAATATTAGTTATTATCACATAAAATAGATCCAAGCATAAAAAGTACTGAAATATTTTGATTTAAGATTCTAGTTAATTAACTAAATCATCCATAATTCACTCAAGAAGGAAAGAGAAACAAGATAGAGTCAAATTAGTTTCCAGTGATATCTCTACATTAAAGAGAACAACTGTCCAAATGCTGAATGACATTTCTGTTAGAGAATAAAATGGGGAACTGAAAATTATATCTTAATGCATCCCTAGCAAGTAGCACAACAAACTGATTTGTACCTTGACAGCAATAAAGCTATGAATAAATTACTTTATAAAGTATATGATTTTCCAAATTTACAATTCGACCAAACCAATGAAGAACTTCTTTTCAACCTTGGTATCTATTAATGTTTGAGACTTTCATCTGAACAAAGCGGATTTTGAGTTTTATTTATAAATTACCATATACACATGCAATACCAAAAAACCAAATACTAGTTGGTATGTATATGCAATACACATATACAAATTGCAAATTAATCACTGCAAACTTGCTAAGTATCTTCTGTGAAATAGAAAAGCAATTACTTGGAAATAGAAAAGCAATTAATCATTGCAAATTAATTACATATACACATTTCTCCTTTTTTTATTCTTGGTGCCCTGGTATATAATCTAATGCTGGCACGGCCAGCACAACTTTTTGGCCTCTCATCTTTTTTCTCCCCTTTTCTTCTCTCTTCTCTTCTCTCTTCTTTACTATTCTTTGCAGCATAATATGGTATCAGAGCAGGTCTGTTAGCCAGAAAGAACAGAACAGATCAAGTACTACTTT